>NC_041393.1:213400468-213592119 GCF_002162155.2 Triticum dicoccoides | reverse complement strand
CCTCTGCGCTGCTGACCCGACGCCGCGCCTCGCCGACCCCGCCGCCTTCGAGCTTCGGCCGCCGCTCGCCGGAGCAGCACCGCAGCGCGCTGCCGCCCGTCGTTGCCGAACCTCGCACCGCCAGAGAACCACGTCGGAGGACGCCACCGCCCTTGGAGATCTGCTCGTCGCCGGCTGACCTCGTCGTCGCCGGAAATGGGTCCGGCATCACCGGATCCGCCTCGATCCGGGTGGGCCCCTTGTCGCCTCTCCTCGGTCTTCGCCGGCCTCCTCTGCCGACGGCGCCGCCGCCAGGTCTCCTGCCGTGAGGAGCACGGGAGGAGGACGGTACCTCCAGTGTCGTGCCCATGCATGGGCCCCGTGGCCCGCATCCACCACGTGGGCCGCGGCCCAGCCCAGCTCCCTCTACCCCAGCCAGCCCAGCTCCAGCCGACCCGGGCCTTAGCCCATGGTGAGCAGCGCCCAGCCCTCGCCTGTGCTTGTTGGGCTAGTCGGTTTCAGCCCGTCTATGTTTTTTTTCGTGCCCTATGAATTTGTCTATTATCCAGAGATTGCCAGATTTGCAGAAAACCCCCTAGATTTCATGCATTAATAACGTCATAACCGTGCATCGGATTAAAATGTTTTATATATGTAAATGCTAAGAAAATTGTGTAGAATAATAATATGCCATTTTCATCCATGTTTAAAATGTTTAACATGCTGTTTGTGTTTATTTTGCATAATGCCATGTTTAAATGCTTTAATTCATAACTAAATAACCGTAGCTCATTTTTAAATAAACTTTATATGTAAATGGGGTGGAAAAATGCCTAGTTTAACATGGTCCACTTTATTTCCCTGTTTAACAACAATAAAATTGTGTTTAAGGCAGAACAGTACCAAATCCATAATTTGCATATGGGGACTTTCCGGAATTGTTGTTTGTTGTTCCGGCCTCATTTAAACTTGCCTAGTAAGGTAGTTTTCTTATGCTTCACCCCCTTGTCATGCTAATAACATTTAATATTGTTGGGTACATAACCGAGATCAAACTAAATAATTGCATGTGGTGTTTTGTCAATATGCAACTCGTTGCATATTGAGCTCCACTTAACTTGTAGTATTGTGTGTTGCAGTTTGCCATGCCATGCCTCCTTAAACCGGACATGCATCATACTTGTTTGTGCATCATGCCATGTTATTGCTTGCGTGTTTACCATGTTGTCTGTTTCTTTCCGGTGTTGCTTCTTAGTTCCGGTAATGTTGCGATCGTGAGGATTCGTTCGTCTATGCTTGGCCCGGTTTCATCCGTTCATCTTCTTCATGGACTCGTTCTTCTTCATTCCTTGCGGGAGTTCAGGCAAGATGACCGCTACCCTGGATCTCACTACTATCATTGCTATGCTAGTTGAGTCGTTCTATCTCTTTGCTGCGCTACCTATCACCTGTTTATCGAGCCATCCCATATTGCCATGAACCTCTAACCTTTGACACCTTTCCTATGCAAACCATTGATTGGCTATGTTACCGCTTGCTCAGCCCTCTTATAGCGTTGCTAGTTGCAGGTGAAGTTGAAGATTTCTCCATGGCGGACAGGGTTATGTTGGGATATCACAATATCTCTTATATTATTAATGCATCTATATATTTGGTAAAGGGTGGAAGGCTCGGCTTTATGCCTGGTGTTTTGTTCCACTCTTTCCGCCCTATTTTCCGTCATACCGGTGTTATGTTCCCGGATTTTGCGTTCCTTACGCGGTCGGGTGATTTATGGGACCCCCTTGACAGTTCGCTTTGAATAAAACTCCTCCAGCAAGGTCCAATGTTGGTTTTACCATTTGCCTCACCACCACCTATATTTCCCTTGGGAGTAATTAACCCAAGGGTCATCTTTACTACAGCCCCCCCCCCCCGGGCCAGTGCTTGTCTAAGTGTTGGTCCGAACTAGAGGCCTTTGCAGCACCCCCTCAGGGAAACTTGAGGTCTGGTTTTAGTTGTACGGATTGCTCATCCGGTGTTGCCCTGAGAACGAGATATGTGCAGCTCCTATCGGGATGCCGGTGCATCGAGCGGTCTTGCTGGTCTTGTTTTACCATTGCCGAAATGTCTTGTAAACCGGGATTCCGAGTCTGATCGGGTCTTCCTGGGAGAAGGTCTATTCCTTCGTTGATCGCGAGAGCTTGTCATGGGCAAAGTTGGGACATCCCTGCAGGGTATAATCTTTTGATAGCCCTGCCTGCAGTTATAGGCAGATGGGAATTTGTTAATGTCCGGTTGTAGATAACTTGACACCAGATTCGAATTAAAACACATCAACCGCGTGTGTGGCCGTGATGGTCTCTTCTCGGCGGAGTCCGGGGAGTGAACACGGTTTCTGTGTTATGTTTGACGTAAGTAGGAGTACAGGATCACTTCTTGATCATTGCTAGTTTCACGACCGTTCTGCTTGTTCTCTTCTCGCTCTTATTTGCGTATGTTTAGCCACCATATATGCTTAGTCACTGCTGCAGCCTCACCACTTTACCCCTTCCTTTCCCTTTAAGCTTTGCTAGTCTTGATACCCATGGTAATGGGATTGCTGAGTCCTCGTGGATCACAGATTACTACAACAACAGTTGCAGGTACAGGTTTATGCGATGATCATGAAGCGAGAGCGATGCTTGCTTGCGTTGAGTTCTTCTTCTGCTTCTTTGATCAGGGATAGGTTCCAGGTCGGCAGCCTGGGCTAGCAGGGTGGATGTCGTTTGAGTTTATGTTTGTGTTTCATCCGTAGTCGGATGATGCTCTTATGTATTGTGATGTTGTATTCGTGTGGCATTGTATGCCTTATGTATGCAACCCCATCTATTATGTAATGTTGATGTAATGATATCCACCTTGCAAAAGCGTTTCAATATGCGGGTCTATCCTTGGTGGGACCTTCGAGTTCCTTTTGGATAGGGTCGCATATTGGGCGTGACAACCAATTAGTGAGGAAGTTAATTATGATGATCATGAAACTTCAGATCAAATTGTTACTGAACCTCGTAGATCCACCAGAATAAAATCCGCACCAGAGTGGTACGGTAATCCTGTTCTGGAAGTCATGTTGCTAGACCATGATGAACCTACGAACTATGAAGAAGCGATGGTGAGCCCAGATTCCGAAAAATGGCTTGAGGCCATGAAATCTGAGATGGGATCCATGTATGAGAACAAAGTGTGGACTTTGGTTGACTTGCCCAATGATCGGCAAGCAATTGAAAATAAATGGATCTTCAAGAAGAAGACTGATTCTGACGGTAATGTTACTGTCTACAAAGCTCGACTTGTCGCATAAGGTTTTCGACAAGTTCAAGGGGTTGACTACGATGAGACCTTCTCACCCGTAGCGATGCTTAAGTCTGTCCGAATCATGTTAGCAGTTGCCTCATTTTATGATTATGAAATATGGCAGATGGATGTCAAAATTGCATTCCTGAATGGTTTTCTGGAAGAAGAGTTGTATATGATGCAACCGGAAGGTTTTGTCGATCCAAAGGGAGCTAACAAAGTGTGCAAGCTCCAGCGATCCATTTATGGACTGGTGCAAGCCTCTCGGAGTTGGAATAAATGCTTTGATAGTGTGATCAAAGCATTTGGTTTTATACAGACTTTTGGAGAAGCCTGTATTTACAAGAAAGTGAGTGGGAGCTCTGTAGCATTTCTGATACTATATGTAGATGACATATTGCTGATCAGAAATGATATAGAATTTCTGGATAGCATAAAAGGATACGTGAATAAGAGGTTTTCAATGAAAGACCTCGGTAAAGTTGCTTACATATTGGGCATTAAGATCAATAGAGATAGATCAAGACGCTTAATTGGACTTTCACAAAGCACATACCTTGACAAAGTTTTGAAGAAGTTCAAAATGGATCATGCAAAGAAAGGGTTCTTGCATGTGTTACAAGGTGTGAAGTCGAGTAAGACTCAAAGCCCGACCACTGCAGAAGATAGAGAGAAGATGAAAGATGTTCCCTATGCTTCAGCCATAGGCTCTATCATGTATGCAATGCTGTGTACCAGACCTGATGTGTGCCTTGCTATAAGTCTAGCAGGGAGGTACCAAAGTAATCCAGGAGTGGATCACTAGACAGCGGTCAAGAACATCCTAAAATACCTGAAAAGGACTAAGGATATGTTTCTCGTATATGGAGGTGACAAAGATCTCATCGTAAATGGTTACGTTGATGCAAGCTTTGACACTGATCTGGACGATTCTAAATCGCAAACCGGATACGTGTTTACATTGAACGGTGGAGCTGTCAGTTGGTGCAGTTCTAAACAAAGCGTCGTGGCGGGATCTACGTGTGAAGCGGAGTACATAGCTGCTTCGGAAGCAGCAAATGAAGGAGTCTGGATGAAGGAGTTCATATCCGATCTAGGTGTCATACCTAGTGCATCGGGTCCAATGAAAATCTTTTGTGACAATACTGGAGCAATTGCCTTAGCGAAGGAATCCAGATTTCACAAGAGTACTAAGCACATCAAGAGACGCTTCAATTCCATCCGGGATCTAGTCCAGGTGGAAGACATAGAAATTTGCAAGATAGATATGGATCTGAATGTTGCAGACCCGTTGACTAAGCCTCTTCCACGAGAAAAACATGATCAACACCAAGACTCCATGGGTGTTAGAATCATTACTGTGTAATCTAGATTATTGACTCTAGTGCAAGTGGGAGACTGAAGGAAATATGCCCTAGAGGCAATAATAAAGTTATTATTTATTTCCTTATATCATGATAAATGTTTATTATTCATGCTAGAATTGTATTAACCGGAAACATAATACTTGTGTGAATACATAGACAAAAAGAGTGTCACTAGTATGCCTCTACTTGACTAGCTCATTGATCAAAGATGGTTATGTTTCCTGACCATAGACATGTGTTGTCATTTGATTAACGGGATCACATCATTAGGAGAATGATGTGATTGACTTGACCCATTCTGTTAGCTTAGCACTTGATCGTTTAGTTTTCTGCTATTGCTTTCTTCATGACTTATATATGTTCCTATGACTATGAGATTATGCAACTCCCGTTTACTGGAGGAACACTTTGTGTGCTACCAAACGTCACAATGTAACTGGGTGATTATAAATGTGCTCTACAGGTGTCTCCGAAGGTACTTGTTGGGTTGGAGGATTTCGAGATTAGGATTTGTCACTCCGATTGTCGGAGAGGTATCTCTGGGCCCTCTCGGTAATGCACATCACTTAAGCCTTGCAAGCATTACAACTAATGAGTTAGTTGTGAGATGATGTATTACGGAACGAGTAAAGAGACTTGCCAGTAACGAGATTGAACTAGGTATTGAGATACCAACGATCGAATCTCGGGCAAGTAACATACCGATGACAAAGGGAACAATGTATGTTGTTATGCGGTCTGACCGATAAAGATCTTCGTAGAATATGTGGGAGCCAATATGATCATCCAGATTCCGCTATTGGTTGTTGACCGGAAACAGTTCTAGGTCATGTCTACATAGTTCTCGAACCCGTAGGGTCCGCACGCTTAAAGTTACGATGACAGTTTCATTATGAGTTTATATGTTTTGATGTACCAAAAGTTGTTCGGAGTCCCGGATATGATCACGGACATGATGAGGAGTCTCGAAATGGTCGAGACATAAAGATTGATATATTGGACGACTATATTCGGACACCAGAAGTGTTCCGGGTGATTTCGGAGAAAACCGGAGTGCCGGAAGGGTTACCGGAACCCCCCGGGGAAGTATTGGGCCTTAGAGGGCGTGAGGGGAGAGAGAGGGCAGCAGCCCAGGAGGTGGCGCGCCCCCTCCCATGGGGAGTCCGAATTGGACTAGGGGAAGGGGACGCGGCCCCTCTTTCCCTCTCCCTCTCCCCCTCTTTCCTTCCCCCTTCCCCCTTCCTAGTTGGACTAGGAAAGGGGAGTCCTACTCCTACTAGGAGGAGGACTCCCCCCCCCTCCTTGGCGCACCCCAAGGGCCGGCCGGCCTCCCCCCTTGCTCCTTTATATACGGGGGCAGGGGGCACCCTAGAACACACAAGTTGATCTTCGTGATCGTTCCTTAGCCGTGTGTGGTGCCCCCCTCCACCATATTCCACCTTGGTCATATCGTTGCGGTGCTTAGGCGAAGCCCTGCGTCGGTAGAACATCATGATTGTTACCACGCCGTCGTGCTAACGGAACTCATCCCCGACACCCTGCTGGATCGGAGTTCGGGGATCGTCATCGAGCTGAACGTGTGCTGAACTTGGAGGTGCCGTACATTCGGTGCTTGGATCGGTCGGATCGTGAAGACGTAGGACTACATCAACCGTGTTGTCATAACGCTTCCACTTTTCGTGTACGAGGGTACATGGACACACTCTCCCCTCTCGTTGCTATGCATCACCATGATCTTGCGTGTGCGTAGGATTTTTTTTGAAATTACTACGTTCCCCAACAGAAACGACTCAACAAAATAAAACGCGTCCATGAGACCATGACCAGCAGCCCTTACCTATGGTAGCTCTTGGCTCTGCCTGAACTCGTGCATGCGTTCGTCCAAGTGGTCGACACGCTCGTGGTACATCTAGAGAGCGATCTCGAGCTCCAAGTTGGCTATTTCATCGGAGATCACCACCTCGAGGACGCAACGCCATGTTCCTCTACTGCGGCCAAGTGGACACCTGGGCCAAGGAGGCGGCCGAGCCTACCGACCAGCGCATTGGCATCAAGTTGGCCACGAACAACGCGAACGGCGCGGCAGGCATCCGATACAAGTATGACGCGGCCGACCTCTGGTGCAAGTACGACACAGAAGGCCTTTGCCCACTCCTGGTGAGGAATGGGGGTACTGACAGGACATGTACCCAGCTGCGACGCCCTGTCGACAGCAGGCAAGCGCCGATCGATCCGCTCTTGCTGTGTAGCGCGCCGCGCCTCTCGCTCTATGGCGCTCCAATGGTCTCGCCGTGTTGTGAGCCGCAGCCTATCGGCGCGGATGCGCCTAGCTTGCTCTGCAGCGCACCAAGGATCATGTTGTGCAGCGAGCTGCAGCCTCTCGGCGCTAACATGCCTATGTTGATCCGCGGTGCTGAAGCGGCATGCGCCAAGGGTCTGCTCAACCCTGGCGATGACGGGGAGCACTGCGGCCTCGACGGGCCATGGCGCCTTCTGATTTTCCTCGTCCACGAGGTTGATGGTAGAGGCGGCACTTTGGTGGGTTGGCATGCTTGGAAAAGGTGGATGTGCTACAGGCTGCACTTGTTGCCTCCATGCATGGCGCACCGCCTAGGTTTATGCGCAATATCGCTGGGTTGGGGAGACAGGTGAGGAAATGGCGGGAAACGGTGGCGTGTTCATAAAATGCCATCAATTAATGGAAACTTAGCATATAAGGAACTGATATGTCTCTAATGTATCTATAATTTATGAAGCATTCATGCCATGTTTACAACAATTTTATATGGTTTTGGTATGATTTGCATGGAACTAACCCGGACTGACGCTGTTTTCAGCAGAACTACCGTGGTGTGGTTTTTTGTGCATAAATGGAAGTTCTCCAAACACCGCGAAACTTTTTGTGGATTTTTTATGGACCAGAAGACTACCAATGGGCCAGAGCAGCACCTGGGGAGGTGGCCCGAGGGGTGACACAACCCACCAGGGCGCACCTCAGTGGCCTCCACACCCCCTCTTCGCCCTATAAATGCCCAATATTCCAAAAACCCTCGGGGAGACCCTAGATCAGAATTTCCGCCGCCGCATGCAATACTCTGTAGCCATCGAAAACCAATCATGACCCCATTCCGGCACTCTACCGGAGGGGGGAATCATCACCAGTGGCCATCTTCATCATCCCGGCAGCCACCATGATGAGGAGGTAGTAGTCCACCCTCGGGGCTGAGGATTATTAAATATGCAGAGGCGTTTAGTATGCAATGTTGAATAATAATTTTTGTTATTTTCTACAGTAGAGAATGATAAGGTTTTTGCATTAGTTTATATTAACTTATCTCACGAGTTCTTGTTGAGTTTTGTGTGGATGAAGTTTTTGAGATTTAGGGAAACCGTGATATGAGAGGAATTAAGGAGACACAAAAGCTCAAGATTGGGCATCCCAAATTTATATTTCAACTCAAGCATCTATGCTTGGGGATACCCCGGTAGGCATCCCACCTTTCTTCTTCAACAATTATCGGTTAGTATCGGTTGAACCTAAGTTTTTGCTTCTTCACATGATGTGTGTTATCCTTGGAATGTCATTTTGTTTTGTTTTTTCTTGCTATTTTAATAAATTACTTAGATCAAAAAAAATTCAAAGAGAGAGTCCTTAAATAGCTACCCATTTACACAACTACTCGCTTGATCTTCACTTATATCTGTTTGGAGTAGCTTGTCATTTACTCTTGTTAATCACTTATAGCCTATGAGTAAATTGTTGAATTAATTGAATATCATGATGTTGAAATTGTATGCTCATATCATGCCTAGTGGTAGCTTCACATTGGGTTTAGAAAGTGAAATCTTTTGAAGCTTGACAATCACAATATTGGCCATACAAGCAATCCATGAATGATTACTATAAGGAAGAGAACTTTCACATGCAAATACACTATCTTGGAAATGTTTTATGATTGTGAGCCCCCATCAAAATATTATATGCCAAAATTGTTGACGTTAGACAAGGAAGACAACGTAATGATTTATGTTTGTTCATATTCACATAGAAGTTATATTGTCATAGATCCTTCAACATGGGGTGCTTGCCCCCTACCTTTGCTAGCCAAAAATTCTGCACCAAGTAAAGATACTACTTGTGCATCCAAAAACCCTTAAACCCAAATCTTGTTTTGAGAGTCCACCATACCTACCTATGGATTGAGCAAGATCCTTCAAGTAAGTTGTCATCATTGCAATAAGGCAATAAAAATTGCTTCTAAAAGTATTAGATCATTTAGTGTAAGAGAAAATTGAGCATTGTACGAACTTGTGATGGCGAAGAATAAAAGTGACAGACTGCATAATAAAGATTTCTATCACAAGGGTCAATATAACGTGACGTTCTTTTGCACTAAGGGGTTGAGCATACAAACAAAAAGTGCATGGCAACCTCTGCTTCCCTCTCCGAAGGGCCTATCTTTTACTTTTCAATATTTACTTTTATGCAAAGAGTCAAAGTTTTTCTCTCTATTCCTTTTTATTTTTCTCTTTTAGCAAGCATCATGTGGTGAGGAAAGATCTAGGCACATATATCCAGTTGGATATGGGTAGCATGAGTTATTATTGTTGACATCACCCTTGAGGTGAATACGTTGGGAGGCAAAATTATAAGCCCCTATCTTTCTATGTGTCCGGTTGAAATGTTTTGCTCATGTGTATGCGGTGAGTGTTAGCAATCATAGAAGACTATATGATGGTTGAGTATGTGGAGCTCTTACTTAGACTCTGTTGAATAAGTTGAATTGCAATTGTTTGGTGACTAAGAATATAGGTTGTTGAGTTTCAAGAGAAATCATTGTTTGAACCTTAACATGTGAATTGGATGCTACTTGGTTGTGAGAAGTTTTATAAGAAAGAATTTTTGTTACGATGCTAGGAAAAGTGATTGAAATTGTCATTGATCAAACTTGTGCACTTTGCTAGCATTCACACTTCATAAATTATTTCTTTTATCATTTACCTACTCGAGGACGAGTAGGAATTAAGCTTGGGGATGCCGATAGTCTCCAACGTATCTACAATTTATGAAGGATTCATGCCATGTTTACAACGATTTTATATTGTTTTGGTATGATTTGCATGGAACTAACCCAGACTGACGCTGTTTTTAGCAGAACTATCGTGGTGTTGATTTTTGTGCAGAAATGGAAGTTCTCCAAACACCACGAAACTTATTGTGGATTTTTTATGGACCAGAAGACTACCAATGGGCCATAGCGGCACCTGGGGTGGGCCAGAGCAGCACCTGGGGGGTGCCCTAAGGGGGGCACAACCCACCAGGGCACGCCTGGGCCCCCAGGTGCGCCCAGGTGGGTTGTGCCCACCTCGGTGGCCTCCCGCACCCCCTCTTCGCCCTATAAATTCCCAAATATTCCAAAAACCATCGGGGGAGACCCTAGATTAGAAGTTACGCCGTCTCAAGCCTCCGTAGCCACCGAAAACCAATCAGGACCCCGTCCTGGCACCCTGCCGGAGGGGGGAATCATCACCGGTGGCAATCTTCATAATCCCGATGGCCACCACGATGAGGAGGGTGTAGTCCACCCTCGGGGCTGAGGGTTTGTACCAGTAGCTATGTGTTTAATCTCTCTCTCGCGCGCAATCTTGAGATGTCACGATCTTGATGTATCTTGGGCTTTGTTAACATAGATGGATCATATGATGTTTCTGCCCTCTCTACCCTTGTTGTGATGAATTGAATCTTTGCACTATGAAGTTTTGTCTTGTCAGATTGAATGTTCAGATATGAGAACACATGATATATGTCTTGCATATGAATACCCATGGTGACAATGGGGTATTATTTTGATTCACTTGATATCTCTACTCCTAATGAAGCAGTTGGTAGCCTCGTACTCTAGTTTTATTTTCGTCCGGTTTTATTTCCTCCCACCTCCCACCACCTCCGTACCACTGGTTTTTATCTATCTACAAATCTTCCCTCCCACTGGTTTAAGCCGATTATCAATCTTTGGAAATGCAATAAAAGTCACATCTCTATTTTTAATGGAGCAGTTGGTAGCCTAGTACTCCGGTTTTATTTCCTCCCACCACCCACCATCTCCGTACCACTGGTTTTTATCTATCTACAAATCTCCCCTCCCACTGGTTTAAGCCGGTTATCAATCTATGGAAATGCAATAAAAGTCACAAGGGGATAAATCAGATCACGGTCGGCAGTCAATCTCACACGTACCAAAAGATTTGGTAACAAAATAATCCCACATCACATCGTCCCATATATGGACTAACTGAGAATCTAGGATTTTTCCATCAATCGCACTGCCTTTCCATGCCCCTCTATCAACAAGCGATCAATCTTCCACATCGCCCAAAATAAGATGAAGAAGAAAAAGAGATCAATCTTCCAAATCACATCATTCCATATTTCCATATATGGACTAACTCGGAATCTAGGATTCCATCGATCGCGCTGCCTTCATGCCCCTCCGTCAACAAGCGATCAATCTCAGCGCAGATGGCTCTTCATTTTATTGACGCTCGTGTCCGCGTGCTTGTTGTACCACCGCCGACTTTGCGGCTCTAGCGCCAGCCTGGGACATCTCTCTATCCTGGGACATCTCTACTCCTAATTAAGCAGTTGGTAGCCTGGTACTCTGGTTTTATTTTCGTCCGTTTTTATTTCCTCCCACCTCCCACCACCTCCGTACCACTGGTTTTTATCTATCTACAAATCTCCCCTCCCGCTGGTTTAAGCCGGTTATCAATCTTTGAAAATGCAATAAAAGTCACATCTCTACTCCTAATGGAGCAGTTGGTAGCCTGGTACTCCGGTTTTATTTCCTCCCACCACCCACCACCTCCGTACCACTAGGTTTTATCTATCTACAAATCTCCCCTCCCACTGGTTTAAGCCGGTTATCAATCTTTGGAAATGCAATAAAAGTCACAAGGGGATAAACCAGATCACGGTCGGCAGTCAATCTCAAACGTACCAAGAGATTTGGTAACAGAATAATCCCAAATCACATCGTCCCATATATGGACTAACTGAGAATCTAGGATTTTTCCATCAATCGCACTGCCTTTCCATGCCCCTCTATCAACAAGCGATCAATCTACCACATCGCCAAAAAAAACAAAGAAGAAAAAGAGATCAATCTTCCAAATCACTTCATTCCATATTTCCATATATGGACTAACTCGGAATCTGGGATTCCATCGATCGAGGTGCCTTCATGCCCCTCCGTCAACAAGCGATCAATCTCAACACAGAAGGCTCTTCGTTTTATTGACGCTCGTGTCCGCGTGCTTGTTGTACCACCGCCGACTTTGCGGCTCCAGCGCCAGCCTAGGACATCTCTCTATCCCGGGACATCTCTCTAATGAAGCAGTTGGTAGCCTGGTACTCCGGTTTTATTTCCTCCCAACTCCCACCACCTCCGTACCACTGGTTTTTATCTATCTATAAATCTCCCCTCCCACTGGTTTAAGTCAGTTATCAATCTTTGGAAATGCAATAAAAGTCACAAGGGGATAAATCAGATCACGGTCGGCAGTCAATCTCAAACATACCAAGAGATTTGGTAACAGAATAATCCCAAATCTCATCGTCCCATATATGGACTAACTGAGAATCTAGGATTTTTCCATCAATCGCACTGCCTTTCCATGCCCCTCTATCAACCTAACCTGTGAATTATGTTTTTTCATTTAGATTTTTCAATCGGCAAAATAATTTGGTGTAATACAAGCTTCCTGGGGATGATGATAAAATAACATCGGCCTGCCTCGAACACAACTTTATTACAGTATATGGGCTAACATCAATTCAGCTTAATATCTAGATGCTCTTGTGGTCTTTGATAATACTCCCACCGTTTGTAAATACTCCCTCCGTTCTAAAATGTAGTATCTATTGTATAAGTCTCTAAAAAGACTTATATTTAGAAACGGAGGAGGTAGTATATTGAAACCCACCTTAAAGTTTTGATAACCCTATTATGGTTGGTTGTCTTCGAAATAACATTTTAATCTTTTCAGAGGGCTTCAATTACCGTGGCAGGTGCGGTCCACATATAAAGTCCTAACGTAGATGTTGGAGTGGTTTTCCTATTCCAATAAATTATTGGGCCAGTTATTGATCAGTGAAAAGATAAAAAAAGAAATGTTTGCAAGGAATATGTGTGATTTCGGAGGAGCCAAGTTGCAAGGAGCTAATAGGACACGAAATGCTTGCTTTTCTTTGCTCTAATCTTTTTAATTTGTGGATAAAATTTCACCCAACTATAATATGACGTCATCAAATGGTACAGAATGCCAATACTACATGCTTTGCGTTTTTAGGTTGTGCGGCATCATTTTTCATCAGCCACCATTTTCTTGCAAGAAGTTGTCCAGATATGGCATGACCAAGGTTTTCTTTTTGGCCAAGATTTTCGGAAACCGGTCGAAAACTGGCCCTTCCGTTAGAGCGAAAAATTCGAATATCACCATTTTTTTGAATTTATACGGCTAACATATGTTAAAAACAGTTCGTATGCCCTTGTGAACACAAGATAACACTTACTACGCGTTTGGTTGGGACACAGGTAACGTATTCGGTGTTGTAATGAGAATACACTGTATTAAATCAGGAACTAAGCGAATGCACGATGTGTTTGGTTCGAGCAAGGGAAGAGGAAACGATGGCCTACAGACGCCAGCATATGGTTGGGTTGCAACGAGAAAAGAGGGTGCCAGCTGCTCAGCCGGCAGAGGGAAATCAGCCACGCTATTGCTGATGATGGCGGCAGGGTCTTTGGCGCTGCCTCACACGGCGGGGAATATCGCCGGCGCTGCTCCTCAAGGAGACGAAAGGAAACCGACACTGCTGCCAATGGTGACGACGGAAGATCGCGGCGCTGTTGCTTATGGCCGGGAAGATTGCCGGCGCTGCTGCAAATGGCGGCGACGGAAGATCACGGTGCTGCTGCTCACGGGCTCACGACAGAGGAAGATCGCCGGCGCTGTTGTCCACGGAGGCGAAGGAAGATCTGCGGCGCTGTTGGCGGTTGCGGGGTGCTCGTGGTGGGGGAAAAATCAGAACGTGCGGCGTTACAAGAGGAGCGGTGTTTTCCCATACAGTCCATATGGAACGTTTTTGGTTTTGCGAAGAATTGTTTCTGATTACAGGGGATCTAGAACCGGCCCGATCTAAACAAACACCGGTAACGTAATCAGGAGCCGGTGTAATGGGAAGACGGCGCAAAAATCGCCAACCAAACGCCGTCCTTAGTGCGGTGGTAATGCGCTTGAGTAGGGGTGGTAATGCGCTTGAGTAGCTTCCAGGAGGTCCCAGGATCGAATCTAATGTAGTTCCACGAGAGAGCGGCATGCCGAACCCGTGTTCTTCCGAACACATAGGTGTATATGCACTCATTGTCTAAATACACGTTTTAAAAAGTTCAAAAAATTCGGGAAAAAATGCCACATGTAAATACGGACATTATATGTGTGTGCACCAAATTTCGGCAAATTTCGGTGAAAAGGGACATCTTTCGTGGCATGTATAGAAGGATAAAAAAATGCCTCATGAATAGCTGGAATCAAGCATCGAAAATTAGTGAAAAATAAAAAAAAATAAAAAAAATCGGAAAAATTAGGAAAAATCAAGCCCCGTGAATAGCTATAAACCGGTCTTCCTGGTCCCTACCGGAAAAAAATAGGAATCGGGAAAAAAACATGGGCATGACATGGCAGCAATAAAATAAAAACATTCACGATAAAGTGCATTCATTCTTGTCTGAACAAGACATGTATCATTATTACTTTTTTTACCATTTTTTCATATTTTGTTCTGTGCAATAGGTATATATATTGCCATGTGAGAGTTGCATTCATAGAAATGCATCATAGAAACTACATAGGAGAGTTGCTTTCTCATTTATAGTGGAAGGGCGAGAGCACATCAATTCTACAGGAAAAAAAGGAAATGGAAACGCAAAATGAAAAACTCAATAGAAGAATTCTATGTAAGATGTCGGTCACGAGCCAACGCGCACATGAATGTTCCTATAGTAGGTCCTAAGTCACACACAATTTTTTATTAGTACTAACATGCATGTCAATGAAAATCACATGCTCCGCCATTGTTTTGCCTATAGTTCATGATATCTTTTCAGTTATGTAATTTAGAAAATAAGTACGTTATTGTCCAATCATACCATGTCAGTATAGGTTAAGGAGGACGGTAAGGTGATTATTAATGAAAAAGCATAGGTCAAGCTTTATAATGTTTTAATCCGTAGTTACCTAACCTCTTGTACAAAGTAGTCATGCATTTTGTGATTATCAAGCTTCAATTGCATGATGCTTTCGTTCATTAATTCCATCTTTTCTAGGTTCATCATAAGCAAGGTTGACACGTAGTTGAGGAAGATGATGTCCATTGATTCCGACAGGCAGCATCTATCTATGTTGTAGAGCCTACTGGAGAAGACATTCACAAGACGACAATGGGCATATATGAGTTAAGACTAGAGATGCTTCCTAAAGTATATGCATTATAGCCCGTAGCAACACACGGGCGTTCTACTAGTATGTTATGGTACTCAACTTGCAGATTCCCGAGGTGATATTGGGGTAATCTATGCATAGGGGTTGGTGCATGTTTCTATTATCTTGGTAGAAACTTTGGGGATCCCCTTGAAGTTCTATGTGTGGAGTGAATGTTATGATCATGAAGTTGTTTGATGCATATCATAGAATTAACTCACGGATATTTATGGTGACATTGGAGTATCTAGGTGACATTGGAGTTGGTTGATGTGTGTCATATGGTGTTATTTTAGTACGAACTCTTGGTTAGATTGATCGAAAAGAATTGCTCTATGTTATTTTAGTACGAACTATAGGATAGATTGATCGGAAAGAATAGCTTTGAGGTGGTTTCGTACCCTACAAACAATTTCTATCTTTTGTTCTCCTCTAACAGGAACTCGGGAGTGATTCTTTATTGCACTTTGAGGGATAATCATATGATCCAACTATGTTAACATTGTTGAGAGATTGCACTAGTGAAAGTATGCACCCTAAGCCTCATTTTACATCATTGCAATACCGTTTGTGCTCCATTTTACCATTTACTACCTTGGTGTTTTTTATTGTACGCACTACAAAAACTCATATCTACTATCCATACTACACTTTTATCACCATCTCTTTGCCGAACTAGTGCACATATACAATTTGCCATTGTATTGGGTGTGTTGGGGACACAAGAGATTTCTTGTATTTGATTGCATGGTTGCTTGAGAGACAATATCTTCATCCTATGACTCCCACGGATTGATAAACTTTAGGTTATCCACTTGAGGGTAAATTGTTATTGTCCTACAAAACTCTGCGCTTGGAGGCCCAACACATGTACAAGAATAAAGTTGTGTAGTAGACATCAGGAACATCAAGCTAGAACAAGAAGTAGACGATGATGAGATGAACAGACCACACTAGGGAACTCGTTGGTGAGGAATTCATCAATCGCACACAGTTGTACACTAGTAAGCGTTGACCCACAATACACATGGCTTATTCCATCACAAACAAGTCGGATGGATCAACTGTACGCCACGTATCGCGCATTGTCAAAAAGTAATGCGATAGACCTTCTTTAACATGTGTTAAAAAAACGACCTCGCGGTTAAATTAACTCATGGGATGGGTCATATCGGTCATTTAATTTGACAGATATGACCCATCCTATTAGTTAATTTAACATCAACACAACTTCCCATCCAGTCACCCATCCGATGGCTGCTCCAGCCTGAGCACACTTAACTTGAGAGTTCTCTTACATGAGCTATTGGTGGAACAACTAGTCCTTACTGATATAGGATGCCTCTTCGCATCCTTATGGCGTATCCAGATGATTGCCCGTCCCCCACTTGCCAATAGATGTTGTGTAGACAGAGCATATCACATACGTCTTATTAGAAGCAATCGTCTGTGTTATTATCGGTCTTTGCACACATTTCTGATTACAGACCTGTTTGCCGCGTATCACACACACATCTTGTTATATTGAACCGTTTCTGTTATCTTGTCTCAACGCAAACAGTTCATCCATGTAAACCGCATGGCGTATATCGCACACACCTTAATCTAGATGACCATTTCTTTTGTGTTACCTAATCACAAACAGTTCATCCAAGTGAACTGTATGTTGTATATCGCACACACCTTCATCTGACAGCCCGTTTCTTTTGTTCCTCCTCATCGGAAACAGTTAATGGATCTAAACCGTATGCCCTGCATCGCACACGGAACCAAAATCTAGACCGTGTTTGATGCATCCGTCATCGTAAACATTTTGCACCTTTTTTTACCGCTTTTACACCACCGTTTGCGATTATTACATCGCACATAGTTTCGTCGAAGGGTCACTGATCGTAGTGCCGCGTTAGCAGCATCCCGCAGTAGTGTAGTATTTGGTTAGAGGATTTGCTGCCGAGAAAGATATGTCCGTAGAGAGCGCCACACATCCCACTGGTGGTGGTGGATGCCAATGCTTAGATGGAGCATGGTTGGTGTCGGTAATTTTTACTTGGCACACCTCACACTCTGCATGTATGCCAGTTCCATTCGTACATTTGTGCAGTTCCACCAAAATGCAGCTGAATAACCCTGTTTGCACAGATAATGAAAAAGCGTGATTACATTATAGTGGCACTAGTTGATGAAACATACACTAATAAATAGAAGAAAGTATTGTGATAGTATCATAGTATGCCATGCCGCGAGGGAGAGATGGGCCCTGCGACGCCTCATACGGTAGGCCTCATATTGGAAATCGACCCAATTCTCCCCGATACACCTTCTGTCAGTGATGAACATCAGTGTACAGCGGTAGTACAAGGAGGAGCCTTGAGACATTCTATTTTGTGCAGATCAACTAAAATTAAGCACCCTAGTTTGTAGAAACACTTAGACATTAACAATGCGACTAGTTTATGAAACATATACTAACAAAGAGAAGCACTTTCTTTATCTGCATTAGAATTGAAATGATAGAGAGGAGACTCGCTCTATTTTAACTATATTATTACTTCATTTTACCAGTGGCACTAGGGTCGAGCAGGTGGCAAGCGAGGTGTACCATGCATCGCAAGGATGGAGGACGGGGGTGCTTAGACTGGGATGCTCAAGCTGGCTCTTCCAGTTCCTATCTCCCCCCCTGATGTTTCTATGGTAGCATTTGGGTTGTAATCCAAACTTGGCTGAGCTGGTGCTGCGTCCCCCTACCTGCCTAGCTTATGTGGCATACTTGTCTCCTGCTAGTACTCAGTCCGTTCTAGTAGTAGTTGCATAACTGCCTGTTTACACTAAGATGTTGTCGGATAATGGTTTTCTATGGTTGGATTTCTTTAATAAAATCGGAGGAAACCCCCTCTTTCGATATATAAAAAATCAGTGGCACTAGCGGTGCCAAAACATTGCCTCAAATTAATAGTACCACTAGATTAAGGTGCAAAAAAATAACATTACTCGTTTATCATGGCAGTGCCAAAACTATAGCACAAGAGCAGACTCAACATGCATGATCTTTGCCAAACAGTCGGACCAAAAAGGAACATATCTCGTGATGGGAACCATATCTGCAGTCAACACCATCGTAGAAGGGATGACACCAGTCACCAACATGGATGATTCAATTCATGGGACATTTTTGTGCATTTCACCTAAAATGAAGCAATGTCCGATGAGCTAGCAACTTCTTCTTCATTAGTTGCAATAAAATTGAGCAACATCAAGGTTGGTTGTGAAGCTCGTGGAATTTTCAACTATAATTTGGATATCATTTGTCCAGTTCAACTAAGATCAAGCGTGAAATGTATATCTCTATTTGCACAAAAAGGTGGAAAGGAGGGTGACTAACAAGTGATGAAACATACATCAAATGAAAATAAGCATGTTCCTGATCTCAATGGCGATCCTACAAGGACAGTAGCAATTTCTAAAGTAGCAGCATTGCTAGATATTAGTGTGGGCATTAGGATTAACTATGACAACCGTTAAATACGACATTACTTTAATGGTGCCATTGCTTCATTTTACTAGCAACATTACATGAACAGCTGCTAAAGAGTACGTATTTGGGCATGGGAGAGTAGGCGGACTAGGACAGTTGCATTCTAACAAAAATAAGCAACTTATCTTAATGGGAAATTTAGCAGGATATGAAAATAGTGCCATTGATTCATATTACTGAAGGCATTACATTCAAAACAACATTGGTTTAACTGTTGGAAATATGCCCTAGAGGCAATAAAAAAGTGTTATTATTATATTTCCTTGTTCATGATGATTGTCTTTTATTCATGCTATAACTGTATTATCCGGAAATCGTAATACACGTGTGAATACATAGACCATAACATGTCCCTAGTGAGCCTCTAGTTGACTAGCTCGTTGGTCAACAGATAGTCATGGTTTCCTGACTATGGACATTAGATGTCATTGACAACGGGATCACGTCATTAGGAGAATGACGTGATGGACAAGACCCAATCCTAAGCATAGCACAAGATCATGTAGTTCATTTTGCTAGAGCTTTTCCAATGTCAAGTATCTCTTCCTTAGACCATGAGATCGTGTAACTCCCGGATACCGTAAGAGTGCTTTGGGTGTACCAAACGTCACAACGTAACTGGGTGACTATAAAGGTGCACTACAGGTATCTCCGAAAGTGTCTGTTGAGTTGACACGGATCGAGACTGGGATTTGTCACTCCGGATTACGGAGAGGTATCACTGGGCCCACTCGGTAGTGCATCATCATAATGAGCTCAAAGTGACCAAGTGTTTGGTCACGGGATCATGCATTACGGTACGATTAAAGTGACTTGCCGGTAACGAGACTGAACGAGGTATTGGGATACCGACGATCGAGTCTCGGGCAAGTAACATACCGACTGACAAAGGGAATAGTGTACGGGGTTGATTGAATCCTCGACATCGTGGTTCATCCGATGACATCATTGAGCAGCATGTGGGAGCCAACATGGGTATCCAGATCCCGCTGTTGGTTATTGCCCGAGAGTCGTCTCGGTCATGTCTACGTGTCTCCCGAACCCGTAGGGTCTACACACTTAAGGTTCGGTGACGCTAGGGTTATTAGGAAGACTTGTATGTGACTACCGAATGTTGTTCGGAGTCCCGTATGAGATCCCAGACGTCACGAGGAGTTCCGGAAGGGTCCGGAGGTAAAGATTTATATATGGGAAGTCGTCAAACGGACACCGGAAAGTTTCGGGGTCATACCGGTATTGTACCGGGACCACCGGAGGGGTTCCGGGGGTCCACCGGGAGGGGCCACCCCTCCCGGGGGGGCCACATGGGCTGCGTGGGGTAGCAGCCAGCCCCTGGTGGGCTGGGCGCCCCCCCCCTCGGGCCCATGCGCCTAGGGTTGGGGGGGGAAACCCTAAGGGGGGCGCACCCCCCTTGATTGGGGGGCAAGCCCCCCCTCCCTGGCCGCCGCCCCCCCTCTAGATCTCATCTAGAGGGGCCGGCCCCCCTTGCCCCTTCCCCTATAAATAGAGGGGTGAGGGGAGGGCTAAACACCACAAGACAAGGCGCAGCCCCTCCCCTCCCCAACACCTCTCCTCCTCCGCGTGCTTGGCGAAGCCCTCTCGGAGTACTGCCTCTCCACCATCATCACGCCGTCGTGCTGCCGGTGGAGCTGTCTTCCTCAACCTCTCCTTCCTCCTTGATGGATCAAGACGGAGGAGACTTCGCCCGTACCGTACGTGTGTTGAACGCGGAGGTGCTGTCCATTCAGCACTTGGTCATCGGTGATCTGAATCACGTCGAGTACGACTCCATCATCACCGCTCCCTCGAACGCTTCCGTACACGATCTACAAGTGGTATGTAGATGCAAACTCACTCCCTTGACTCGTTGCTTAGATGAACTCATATATGGATCTTGGTGAAACCGTAGGAAAAAATTTAATTTTCTGCAACGTTCCCCAACAGTGGCATCATGAGCTAGGTCTATGCGTAGTTCTCTATTGCACGAGTAGAACACAATTTTGTTGTGGGCGTAGATCTTGTCAACTTGCTTGCCGCTACTAGTCTTATCTTGCTTCAACGGTATTGTGGGATGAAGCGGCCCGGACCAACCTTACATGTACGCTTACGTGAGACCGGTTCCACCGACTAACATGCACTAGTTGCATAAGGTGGCTGGCGGGTGTCTGTCTCTCCCACTTTAGTTGAAGTGGATTCGATGAAAAGGGTCCTTATGAAGGGTAAATAGAAGTTGACAAAATCACGTTGTGGTTATTCGTAGGTAAGAAAACGTTCTTGCTAGAACCCAATTGCAGCCACGTAAAAGATGCAACAACAATTAGAGGACGTCTAACTTGTTTTTGCAGCAATTGGCATGTGATGTGATATGGCCAGAAGTTGTGATGAATGATGAATGATATATTGTGATGTATGAGATCATGTTCTTGTAATAGGAATCACGACTTGCATGTCGATGAGTATGACAACCGGCAGGAGCCATAGGAGTTGTCTTTAATTTTTGTATGACTCGCGTGTCATTCAAGAACGCCATGTAAACTATTTTACTTTATTGCTAAACGTGTTAGTCATAGAAGTAGAAGTAGTCGTTGGCGTGACAACTTCATGAAGACACGATGATGGAGATCATGGTGTCATGCCGGTGACAAGATGATCATGGAGCCCCGAAGATGAAGATCAAAGGAGCTATATGATATTGGCCATATCATGTCACTACTTTATATAATTGCATGTGATGTTTATTATGTTTTATGCATCTTGTTTACTTAGAACGACGGTAGTAAATAAGATGATCCCTTACAACAATTTCAAGAAGTGTTCTCCCTTAACTGTGCACTGTTGCTAAAGTTCGTCGTTTCGAAGCACCACGTGATGATCGGGTGTGATAGATCCTTACGTTCACATACAACGGGTGTAAGACAGTTTTACACATGCAAAACACTTAGGGTTAACTTGACGAGCCTAGCATGTACAGACATGGCCTCGGAACACGGAGACCGAAAGGTCGAACACAAGTCGCATAGAAGATACGATCAACATGAGAATGTTCACCGACGATGACTAGTCCGTCTCACGTGATGATCGGACACGGCCTAGTCGACTCGGATCGTGTAACACTTAGATGACTAGAGGGATGTCAAATCTGAGTGGGAGTTCATTCAATAATTTGATTAGATGAAATTAATTATCATGAACTTAGTCTAAAACCTTTGCAAAATATGTCTTGTAGATCAAATGGCCAACACTCATGTCAACATGAACTTCAACGCGTTCCTAGAGAAAACCAAGCTGAAAGATGATGGCAGCAACTATACGGACTGGGTCCGGAACCTGAGGATCATCCTCATAGCTACCAAGAAAGCATATGTCCTAGAAGCACCGTTAGGTGACCCACCTGCTCTCCCAGCACTGCAAGACAATTTGAACGTTTGGCAGACACGTACTGATGATTACTCCCTCATTCAGTGCGGCATGATTTACAACTTAGAACCGGGGCTCCAAAAGCGTTTTGAGCGGCACGGAGCATATGAGATGTTCGAAGAACTGAAACTAGTTTTCCAAGCTCATGCCCGGGTTGAGAGATATGAAGTCTCTGACAAGTTCTACAGTTGTAAGATGGAGGAAAACAGTTCTGTCAGTGAGCACATACTCAAAATGTCTGGGTTGCATAGCCGCCTGTCCTAGCTGGACATTAACCTCCCGGACGAGGCGGTCATTGACAGAATCCTTCAGTCGCTCCCACCAAGCTACAAGAGCTTCATGATGAACTACAATATGCAGGGGATGGTGAAGACCATTCCTGAAGTATTTTCAATGCTGAAGTCAGCAGAGGTTGAAATCAAGAAAGAACATCAAGTGTTGATAGTCAATAAGACCACTAAGTTTAAGAAGGGCAAGGGTAAGAAGAACTTCAAGAAGGACAGCAAAGATGTTGCCGCGCCCGGTAAGCCAGTTGCCGGGATGAAGTCAAAGAATGGACCCAAGCCCGAGACTGAGTGCTTTTATTGCAAGGGGAAGGGTCACTGGAAGCGGAACTGCCCCAAATACTTAGCGGATAAGAAGGTCGGCAACACAAAAGGTATATTTGATATACATGTAATTGATGTGTACCTTACCAGTACTCGTAGTAACTCCTGGGCATTTGATACTGGTGTCGTTGCTCATATTTGTAACTCACAGCAGGAGCTGCGGAATAAACGGAGACTGGCGAAGGACGAGGTGACGATGCGCGTCGGGAATGGTTCCAAGGTCGATGTGATCACCGTCGGCACGCTACCTCTACATTTACCTACGGGATTAGTTATGAACCTTAATAATTGTTATTTGGTGCCAAGTTTGAGCATGAACATTGTATCTGGATCTCGTTTGATACGAGATGGCTACTCATTTAAATCCGAGAATAATGGTTGTTCTATTTATATGAGAGATATATTTTATGGTCATGCCCCTATGGTCAACGGTTTATTCTTAATGAATCTCGAGCGTAATGTTACACATATTCATAGCATGAATGCCAAAAGATGTAAAGTTGATAACGATAGTCCCACATACTTGTGGCACTGCCGCCTTGGTCACATTGGTGTCAAGCGCATGAAGAAGCTCCATGCTGATGGACTTTTGGAGTCTCTTGATTATGAATCATTTGACACGTGTGAACCATGCCTCATGGGCAAGATGACCAAGACTCCGTTCTCTAGAACAATGGAGCGAGCAACCAACTTGTTGGAAATCATACATACCGATGTGTGCGGTCCAATGAGCGTTGAGGCTCGCGGAGGATATCATTATGTTCTCACCCTCACTGATGACTTGAGTAGATATGGGTATGTCTACTTAATGAAACACAAGTCTGAGACCTTTGAAAAGTTCAAGGAATTTCAGAATGAGGTAGAGAATCAACGTGACCGAAAGATAAAATTCCTACGATCAGATCATGGAGGAGAATACTTAAGTCACAAATTTGGTACACACTTAAGGAAATGTGGAATTGTTTCACAACTCACGCCGCCTGGAACACCTCAGCGTAACGGTGTGTCCGAACGTCGTAATCGCACTCTATTAGATATGGTGCGGTCTATGATGTCTCTTACCGATTTACTGCTATCATTTTGGGGATACGCTCTAGAGACAGCTACATTCACTTTAAATAGGACACCGTCTAAATCCGTTGAGACGACACCGTATGAATTATGGTTTGGGAAGAAACCTAAGCTGTCGTTTCTAAAAGTTTGGGGATGCGATGCTTATGTCAAGAAACTTCAACCTGAAAAGCTCGAACCCTAGTCGGAAAAATTCGTCTTCATAGGATACCCTAAGGAAACCATTGGGTATACCTTCTACTTAAGATCCGAGGGCAAGATCTTTGTTGCCAAGAACAGATCCTTTCTGGAAAAAGAGTTTCTCTCAAAAGAAGTAAGTGGGAGGAAAGTAGAACTCGATGAAGTACTACCTCTTGAACCGGAAAGTAGTGCAGCTCAGGAAAATGTTCCTGTGATGCCTACACCAACTGAAGAGGAAATTAATGATGATGATCAAGGTACTTCGGATCAAGTTGCTACTGAACTTCGTAGGTCCACAAGGACACGTTCCGCACCAGAGTGGTATGGCAACCCTGTCCTGGAAATCATGTTGTTAGACAACGGTGAACCTTCGAAATATGAAGAAGCGATGGCGGGCCCAGATTCGAACAAATGACTTGAAGCCATGAAATCCAAGATAGAATCCATGTATGAAAACAAAGTATGGACTTTGACTGACTTGTCCGATGATCGGCGAGCGATAGAAAACAAATGGATCTTTAAGAAGAAGACGGACGCGGATGGTAATATTACCATCTATAAAGCTCGACTTGTCGCTAAGGGTTATCGGCAAGTTCAAGGGATTGACTACGATGAGACCTTCTCTCCCGTAGCGAAGCTTAAGTCCGTCCGAATCATGTTAGCAATTGCCGCATACTATGATTATGAGATATGGCAGATGGACATCAAAACGGCATTCCTTAACGGTTATCTTAAGGAAGAACTGTATATGATGCAGCCGGAAGGTTTTGTCGATCCTAAGAATGCTAACAAAGTATGCAAGCTCCAACGATCCATTTATGGGCTGGTGCAAGGATCTCGGAGTTGGAACATTCGCTTTGATGAGATGATCAAAGCGTTTGGGTTTATGCAGACTTATGGAGAAGCCTGCGTTTACAAGAAAGTGAGTGGGAGCTCTATAGCATTTCTCATATTATATGTAGATGACATACTTTTGATGGGAAATGATATAGAATTCTTGGACAGCATTAAGGCCTACTTGAATAAGTGTTTTTCAATGAAGGACCTTGGAGAAGCTGCTTATATATTAGGCATCAAGATCTATAGAAATAGATCAAGACGCCTCATAGGTCTTTCACAAAGCACATACCTTGATAAGATTTTGAAGAAGTTCAAAATTGATCGGTCCAAGAAGAGGTTCTTGCCTGTATTGCAGGGTGTGAGATTGAGCTCGGCTCAATGCCCGACCACGGCAAAAGATAAAGAAGAGATGAGTGTCATCCCCTATGCTTCAGCCATAGGATCTATTATGTATGCCATGCTGTGTACCAGACCTGATGTAAACCTTGCCCGTAATTTTGGTAGGAAGGTACCAAAGTAATCCCAGCAAGGAACACTGGACAGCGGTCAAGAATATCCTGAAGTACCTGAAAAGGACAAAGGACATGTTTCTCGTTTATGGAGGTGACGAAGAGCTCGTCGTAAAGGGTTACGTCGACGCTAGCTTCGACACAGATTTGGATGACTCTAAGTCACAAACCGGATACGTGTATATGTTGAATGGTGGAGCAGTAAGCTGGTGCAGCTGCAAGCAGAGCGTCGTGGCGGGATCTACATGTGAAGCGGAGTACATGGCAGCCTCGGAGGCAGCGCATGAAGCTATTTGGGTGAAGGAGTTCATCACCGACCTAGGAGTCATACCCAATGCGTCGGGGCCGATCAAACTCTTCTGTGAGAACACTCGAGCTATTGCCCTTGCTAAGGAGCCCAGGTTTCACAAGAAGACCAGGCACATCAAGCGTCGTTTCAACTCCATCCGTGAAAATGTTCAAGATGGAGATATAGATATTTGCAAAGTACATACGGATCTGAATATTGCAGATCCGTTGACTAAACCTCTCTCGCGAGCAAAACATGATCAACACCAGAACTCTATGGGTGTTCGATTCATCACAATGTAACTGGATTATTGACTCTAGTGCAAGTGGGAGACTGTTGGAAATATGCCCTAGAGGCAATAATAAAACTGTTATTATTATATTTCCTTGTTCATGATGATTGTCTTTTATTCATGCTATAACTGTATTATCCGGAAATCGTAATACACGTGTGAATACATAGACCATAACATGTCCCTAGTGAGCCTCTAGTTGACTAGCTCGTTGGTCAACAGATAGTCATGGTTTCCTGACTATGGACATTAGATGTCATTGACAACGGGATCACGTCATTAGGAGAATGACGTGATGGACAAGACCCAATCCTAAGCATAGCACAAGATCGTGTAGTTCGTTTTGCTAGAGCTTTTCCAATGTCAAGTATCTCTTCCTTAGACCATGAGATCGTGTAACTCCTGGATACCGTAAGAGTGCTTTGGGTGTACCAAACGTCACAACGTAACTGGGTGACTATAAAGGTGCACTACAGGTATCTTCGAAAGTGTCTGTTGAGTTGACACGGATCGAGACTGGGATTTGTCACTCCGGATTACGGAGAGGTATCACTGGGCCCACTCGGTAGTGCATCATCATAATGAGCTCAAAGTGACCAAGTGTTTGGTCACGGGATCATGCATTACGGTACGTTTAAAGTGACTTGCCGGTAACGAGACTGAACGAGGTATTGGGATACCGACGATCGAGTCTCGGGCAAGTAACATACCGACTGACAAAGGGAATAGTGTACGGGGTTGATTGAATCCTCGACATCGTGGTTCATCCGATGACATCATCGAGCAGCATGTGGGAGCCAACATGGGTATCCAGATCCCGCTGTTGGTTATTGCCCGAGAGCCGTCTCGGTCATGTCTACGTGTCTCCCGAACCCGTAGGGTCTACACACTTAAGGTTCGGTGACGCTAGGGTTATTAGGAAGACTTGTATGTGACTACCAAATGTTGTTCGGAGTCCCAGATGAGATCCCGGACGTCACGAGGAGTTCCGGAAGGGTCCGGAGGTAAAGATTTATATATGGGAAGTCGTCAAACGGACACCGGAAAGTTTCGGGGTCATACCGGTATTGTACCGGGACCACCGGAGGGGTTCCGGGGGTCCACCGGGAGGGGCCACCCCTCCCGGGGGGGCCACATGGGCTGCATGGGGTAGCAGCCAGCCCCTGGTGGGCTGGGCGCGCCCCCCCCCCTTGGTCCCATGCGCCTAGGGTTGTTGGGGAAACCCTAAGGGGGGCGCACCCCCTTGCTTGGGGGGCAAGCCCCCCCTCCCTGGCGGCCGCCCCCCCTCTAGATCTCATCTAGGGGGGCCGGCCCCCCTTGCCCCTTCCCCTATAAATAGAGGGGTGAGGGGAGGGCTGAACACCACAAGCCAAGGCGCAGCACCTCCCCTCCCCAACACCTCTCCTCCTCCGCGTGCTTGGCGAAGCCCTGTCGGAGTACTGCCTCTCCACCATCATCACGCCGTTGTGCTGTGGGTGGAGCTGTCTTCCTCAACCTCTCCTTCCTCCTTGCTGGATCAAGACGGAGGAAACGTCGCCCGTACCGTATGTGTGTTGAACGCGGAGGTGCTGTCCATTCAGCACTTGGTCATCGGTGATCTGAATCACGTCGAGTACGACTCCATCATCACCGCTCCCTCGAACGCTTCCGTACACGATCTACAAGTGGTATGTAGATGCAAACTCACTCCCTTGACTCGTTGCTTAGATGAACTCATAGATGGATCTTGGTGAAACCGTAGGAAAAATTTTAATTTTCTGCAACGTTCCCCAACATTAACGTGTCCTTACTTTTAACAGTGCGACTGCTGCATTTTACTAGTGGCATTACATAAGAGGGGCTCAGGACAACAAACATTAGAACATGATATCTGGGTTGGTCCCGTTTTTGTTCGGTCTAGCCACCTTACTGTGTGAGGCTAGCAAATCTAGTGCTGGACATACTCTGTTAACTTGTCCCCCAAGCCCTACTTTCTTTCCTTTTTCAACCAATAGATCAGTTTATATTGAGTTTACACTGCTTTTCCCTTTATTTCCATATTAGGCCAAGAGACCAGTTGGATAGCCAGTATTTGCTACTTTTTGCCCCCATTATTTCCTCTTTCGACTAAGTCCTAGATTCAGGTAACAAATCTTCCCCCACCCCCACCCCCTTTCTTCCCTGTTTGAACCAAGTAGTACTAGATTTGACTGCATGAACTAGTTTTACCTCTTAACAGTAAAAATTTAGGCGGCTTTTGAACAGCCGATTGATCCTATCTACGAGGGGCCCTCAGAAATAGTAAAAGAGACAAATGCAGCAGCATCGGGAGCTGGGGTAGTAGAGCAAGGCCGGTTTCGAAGGAAGTTATACCTGAGCTTCGCTAGGTGGGCGGTGGGAGGCCGGATCTGCCCACACTATGGCAGCGAGGAAGAAGGGGTCGGAGGCCCTCCCTAGCCGGTGCTACGTGGGAGAGAACAGCAAGGCACGCTGATCGGGACGCGCCGGCAATGGGTAAGAGTCGTCGCCAAGGACGACCACTGCACCTTCTCATCTTCCCCGGCGGAGGGGATCCGGCTGGATCTGTGACCAGCGGTGAGTAGAGAGAGTGTGGCCACCACTATCATGTTTAGATCTGGAGAGGATGAGAAAGTGTGAAGAGAACAACACTAGCAAGCAAGCATGGAGGCTCCTGCCTATATAGTGGAGTCATTTTCTTTTATCTACCGGAGCCAGCTTGACCTCATCAATGATTGTCGAGAAGTCTTCATGCACGTGCCCCAGAGGTGCAGTTGTCGTCATTTTGATCTGAAGCACCGGATTAACATATAATATGAAAAAATGCCACATGACAAGAAACCATAACCTCACTGCCCCAAGGAGACAACATGAATCCTGACGAACAAACTAGATGAGGATCAAAGCTGAAATTAAAGATAAACTCGTAGAAAAGGGGTCCATCGATAGATGTCCTAATTAACATAGCCGGCTTAACCTAGATGCTGAGTAGTCATCGTGCATGTGCCCCCAATGACCAGCGCCTTGGAGGAACTCAGTTGCCGCTGTTTAACCCTCGCAGTGATCCTAAGGACATGACACCTAATATTGCGAGATGACCAGAAACCTTTTTTTAGAATTCTCATCAGAACTACAACCCTTTACAACATGGCCTGCACGATATGTAGACAATAGCCAATCCAGCCGTCTGCTAGAGTCTGGTCACATGCATGGACGAACTGATCTTCCGAGTCATGCAGGAATTGTCCAGGCACCGACGTATGTACAACACTTCTCCGGTACTATCGCTCGTCTCTCTCTTCTATTAACCCAGCTGACTTGCAAGGCCGGGGAGTGTGCCTATGGTCGGTTCTCAATTGCGGTCCCACATGTGTGTGCAAATGCAATACGAAGTGCGTTCCATTCAGAGAGCGGCGTGCCAGACCGACCGACCGTCTGGGGTGCGACACGAACGCGACGGGCGTGATGTATACATGTGTACCGCCGTTTTCTTGAGGCTTTGCTCCATGGTGCAATCCATGGATACAAAATTATATTCAAAAGTCGAGGGCAGGGCAGTTCCGCCTAGTCGGTTCGACAGAGAGGCGAGAAGATGAGGGAGTAGGCTGCTGCAAACGTAGGGCTATGTGATTTGACGGCAAGTTACTACTGGACAGGTGGGGCCCTGTGATTTGACTTACCATTGTCATTTTAACTGCGATGCTATGACCTGCATGAGTCTCCTGATTCCTGACCACCTCCATGGTATACAGGTGCCAAATACTGTACTCCTTACTCCTTTTTGCAAATGCAATAAATACTATGAAGAAAGAGATAGAGAGAAGTAAAAGAATTTACTCTTATAGCCAACCTTATAGCTAACCTTGTTGTATGAGTGACTAAGTGATGACTATGTATGACATGCCAACTTGAGATAGCGTAACACACCTGAATGGAGGAAGTAGTTTCATGCATGCGAAGTAGGCAAAAAAATGCTCATTATAGCCGTCTGAAATCTCCAAGGGCGCGAACGCGCGAGCGAGGTGACGGTCATGGTAGGCGCGACCATGACACAGGCTGCTGACAGCCCTTGGATCTGAGATTGAATGGTCGCATGCTAAGTTGCTGAAAATTTGCAGAATAACCCTCTAGGATAGGATATTCACCCATAGGTCTTGAATCATGCCATGCAACCGTTCGATCTCAAATCCAAGGGCTCTCGGAAGCCCGTATCATGGGAGGATCGAAAGCTTCGTATCACCTGTAATTTTCCCGACGCTTGACGTGCGAACACGCAGATGCATGAAGTCATTTAATTGGCGTCTAGTAGACATGACATCTAATTGGGCCCCCATAGTACTGTGCATGAATCCATTTATCCACCGGGCTAGCCACTATCCTGTCGTTCGTACGCCCCACTCAACATTTTTACAATCGGAAAACCTCTAGCAGGTCGCTCCTACTCGTCCCCGACTGTCCTGTAACATTACGGCAATTCGCTCCTAGTCGTCTCGTCCTTTCACATTACAGCAGTTCCACTAATCCTAACCCTCCTCCCAAATCCATGGCGTCCAAAATCTCCATGATTGGCGGTGAGTACAAGGTTAGAACCATCACTGACGATGAGTTTGACATAATCTACACCCGTTCTTCTGCGACGGTGAAAGGATTCCTTGCTCGCTTCAGATGCATGTTCGAAAAGTCAAAGGGTGATGAGTGGGTCGCTGGGCTAGAACTTGATGTGTACTCCAAGGATAGCTCAAGTAACGGCCTGATGGCAACCAACCATATGTGTAACCTAGGTACCGCTGGTGCATATAAGCCGTGGGTTTAATCTTTAGAGACACGATTACCAGCCTTAGGGTATATAACAGAATCATACGATCTCGAGGTAGATCATCGTGTACTCTGTACTCCATCATATCAATACAATCAAAGCAGGATGTAGGGTTTTACCTCTTCGAGACGGCCCGAACCTATGTAAACATCGTCTCCCTTCATACTCTGTTATCATTGTTCCTACACTTACAGCTCGGAACGCCCCACCCAAGATCTACCAGTTTTAGCACCGACACCCCCCGCGGCCACTGCCTCGTCGTCGCGGCGACCATCTTCCTCAGCGATGACCCTCCCCAACAACGCGTCGTCGGCCATCATTTCTGTCGCCACCCCAACTCTCTCCCCTGTCGTGAGTTCTACATTTGCGGGTGAAGCGATTCATCAAGCGACACGACGTCCTTGTCGCACTCATAGTGATCCACATCCTCAAAGCGGCACCAGGTGCACATCCTTCTCCAAGACATAGGTTGCACTGCTAGAGGTGCTCGTGGACTCAAAGCTTGCCACCTCCTAGGCGGTGGACCGGTCTAAGATGATGAAGGAGTCCGCCACCCACCATGGGCTCAACTCCAAGATAATACAAAGACGCTCCTCCAATGGGAGCAAGACGCCCGTCGAGAAGGCAGCCGAGAAGTTCAACCATGAGTACAAATCCCAGGACGGGTGCTGGGGCGACTCGGGCGACACCCTTGACTTGAGCGATGACGGTGACGACAACGATAGCACCCGCGGCCTCGTAGGACATGTGTTTGAGACACTCCAAGTAGTTATGTAGGTTTTAGGGTTAGTTTATAAATTTCATCTAGTTTGCTTATAATATCGCGTTAAGTTTCATCTTTGTAATTCTCAAAATATGGAGAAATTGGTTTCAGCGTTAGGTGACCGAGGCTCCCCCAGGTGTCGGTGAAGAAAGGGACCGTTTGTTTACATTTTTCCCCTTGGAGATACTCCTAGAAACCATGGTATTAAACTTTGATGTGTTTGGCTTCAATGGATACAACAAATTTATAAATCGGAGCATCTCTAGTGCCATTTGTTTTGTACTATCATATGTAATCTCTATACTTAAAAATAAATAATGTAAGGTTTCATGTTTCACTTTTCTTTTTACCATCACTTCGCCCAACCTTCGCGTATAATAATCAATCACCTTAATGACTTACGTACTGAACCAATTTCATTTTAATTTACTTACTAAACTTCTCATCTGACTATAAGCTAAATCACGGGCAGGATTCAATAAAAAAATATTTACATAATCGCATTAATATGGGCAAGTAAATCACAAGCTAACATAGTAAAATATTTATATCCCGCTGCAACACATGGTGACATGGACATTGTCCTAGTAGTATTTAAAAAGGAGGCCTCACCATCTTTTTTCTAAGGCAATCTGAGAAAAAAATGTTTTCATAAACTAAAGTATTCAATGTACATGCATTAGAATACTGAGATTTAGATTAAAACAGTTTTGAAAGACTATGCTGCCAAACGATACCGGCGCACGCTGGTGTTGAGCTCCCGGGTGAGTCTGTGTACTTACATGTCTCATGAGAATTTTCAAACAATTTATTGATGTAAATTATCCGATGATGCGCAAGCTTGTAAACTCTCTTTTAACAAGCTGGCTCTGGTAGGGTAGCGGCGACAGCGACGCGTTGACGGCTTATTCTGGCGGCAATAGTGGTCGTTCCGTGGTCATGGAATCTTGATGTAATTTTTATTATATTTGAGATGCTTTATACTTCTGGTAAACTTTTATAATAGATCTGATCATTTTCGGCAATAAAAGAAGAAACAATATGTTTATCGACAAATACACACTAAACTATATACATTTACATGCTATGTTTTAGACTTTTTCTTCCTTTAATTTGAAAACAATATGTGTGAGGAATGTTTTAGAAAAAATATTTAATTTTTTTAACATAAACGCATATTAACTCAATAGAATATCAAATACAAATAGATATCGGGTAATTGAACCCACGTATACAAAAACTACCCCAAGCAAACAAGAGAGCATGAATAAGATTATGTGCCTCCAAATTCTTGCCAAAGCCGCAGCTGAACTTGTCTGCATTGCACCACTGTGGCTTACACTAATAATGGACAACAATGATAAATTCAACTACTCAAGTACCAGCATAAACCTAGAGAAACAAATCTCGTTGCTAAATAAGTTAGCAATTACAGTAGGATCATCAAAACAATTTAGTGTTGGTTCTTTTTCGGACTAGATGCTTGTGGACAATCATTTGGGAACTTTTGGGACCTCCTTCATTTGCGGGGTGTTGAACACATCGGAACATTAAAAAAAACAAGAATGATTGCCATGAGATACCCTCTTGAATCTTACACGGTTGAATTTCTATCGAAGTTTGTCTGGTTGAACCATCAGACAATCCTAAAGATTTCAATCTTTTTGTCTTAAAAATTATAAAGGTTTCAATCCAGTAAATTTTCTATAAAAATCCAAGTAAAAAAGAACCAATAAATATTCGATCTAGAGTGCTTAAAATTATTCATATAAAATTTCAATTTTAAGAAAATTGTGATCTAGTGTCTCAAAAGTTGGGTGCTTTATAAGGAAACACTCAAATACTTCATACACATTCACTCACCAATGTTATACAGGGCAAAACATCAGATTCTTTTAGGGGCCCGGAAGATTATTTTCGGCATGTGTGAGTGGAAGGGGCATTCTTGGCTTTCACCTTTTTGTGCTTTTCAGTTTGACAAGATGGCACCTTACTTATTTAAACCTCGCTCAAGCTTGTGGTCCATTTGCTGTCTCGGTAGATTCGGGATTCCTATTGGCGGGGAATCTTTTAGACCGAACTTCTATTTTCTGTTTGTGTTCTTACCCGAAATACAGTTACTGTTGGGTTTTGGGTCTTGGGCTTCTATTTTTTTACTTGTTTCTTTTCCTTCCTGTAGTACTCGATCCTCTGTTTTGCCATAAGCCTCCTGCAAAAACCAGGAACCATGCTTGATTTCGGGGTTGGGGTTGGGGTTGGGGGGGGGGCAGTATCAGATCCTTGTGGCAGTATGAAAAAGGGTGAATTCCATTCATTTATTTTGTCTTCAAAAATTACGTTTCTAACAAATATTACCCCATTTAGTAAAATTCTCAATTTATACTCAATTTAGGCAAATATGTGCCACTTTTTTATCACATTTTAGTTTTTCTCCGAATACTACAAGCAGTTGTTTGGGCCTCCAGAGGATAACTGTGTATCTCTGGATGAGTCAAGGATTGAGGATGTTCCTCAACTTACTGCTGATGAGAATGATATTTTGACTGCCCCTTTTTTTTCCGAGAAAGAGGTGTTTGAGGCTATTGCGCAGATGAAAAATAATAAGGCTCCAGGCCCGGATGGATTTCCGGCGGAGTTCCATGATTTATTATAAGGACAACTTCAGTTATTTCACCTGAATTTTGGAACAATAACCCTGCTTACTAAGAAAACAGAGGCTGTGAGAATTGAGTAGTTCAAGCCCATATGTCTTCTTAATGTTAGTTTCAAAATCTTTACAAAGGTTGGAACTAATAGGCTCACACAGATTGCGCTTTCTGTGGTGCAGCATTCCCAAACTGCTTTGATGCCGGACAAAAACATCCTAGAAGGGGTTGTGGTCCTTCATGAAACGCTCCACGAGATTCACACGAAAAAACTAGATGGAGTTGTTTTCAAGGTGGATTTCGAGAAAGCGTACGATAAAGTCAAATGGCCTTTCCTTCAACATGCCTTACATATGAAGGATTTTGATGAAGCCTGGCGACGCCAGGTAGAATCTTTCATGCAAAAAGGGAGTGTTGGAATTAAAGTAAATGACGACATAGGTCATTATTTCCAGACACATAAGGGGTTGAGACAAGGTGATCCGATGTCTCCTATTTTGTTTAACATTGTGGTTGATATGCTGGCAATTCTGATAGGAAGGGCTAAGGAGGCTGGTCAGGTGGGTGGCTTGGTACCTCATCTGGTTGATGGAGGTGTGTCTATCCTACAGTACGCTGATGATACGATCATCTTTATGGAGCACGACTTGGCAAAAGCGAGAAATATGAAGCTGGTGTTATGCTTATTTGAATAATTGACCGGGTTGAAGATTAACTTTTATAAAAGCGAATTGTTCTGTTTTGGTAGAGCCAATGAGGAACAAGAGGCTTATAGGCAATTGTTTGGATGCGAATTAGGGACTTTACCTTTCACGTACTTAGGTATATCCACTCACCATCGTAAGCTGACAAACAGAGAATGGAAGTGTATCGAGGATCAGTTTGAGAAGAAACCGAGTTGCTGGAAGGGCAAGCTCATGTCGTACGGAGGCCGATTAATTCTTATTAATTCGGTTCTCACGAGTATGCCTATGTTTCTCTTGTGTTTTTTCGAAGTCCCAGTTGGTGTTAGGAAAAGGCTGGACTTCTATCGATCCCGATTCTTCTGGCAGAGCGATGAACTAAAAAGAAAATATAGACTCGCCAAATGGGATATCATTTGTCGACCAAAAGACCAAGGGGGTCTTGGCATTGAAAATCTTGAAATCAAGAATAGATGTCTTTTCAGCAAGTGGCTGTATAAGTTAACAGTTGAGACTGATGCCACGTAGGCGCAGATTCTCCGTAGTAAGTATTTGCAATCCAAAACTTTGTCCCAGGTGACAGTGAGACCGATGGACTCGCCTTTTTGGAAGGGGCTCATGAGAGTCAAATCATCCTTTTTCAATAGGACAAAGTTTATAATCTGTAATGGCACTACCGCGCATTTCTGGAGGATACTTCGCTTGAAGAGACGCCACTGGCGCTTGAGTACCCGTCCCTATATAGTATTGTTCAATGACGTGATGCTTATGTTGCAACGATACTTCAGTCCATCCCCCTTAATATTTAATTTAGGAGGACACTTGCCGGCAATCGTTGGGAAGTGTGGCTTCATTTAGTGAGTAGACTGATGGAGGTTCAGCTCTCTCAACAACCCGATCAGTTGCGCTGGAAGCTCACTAGGTCTGGAGAGTTCGCAGTTAAATCGATGTATGTCGATGCTATCAACTCTAGCGCCATTCCTAGTTCAGAATATGTTTGGAAAGTCAAAGTTCCTTTAAAAATTAAAGTGTTTACGTGGTTTGTACATAAACAAGTCATATTAACAAAGGATAACTTGGTAAAGCGCAACTGGACAGGATCTACTAGGTGTAGTTTTTGTGATCGGGATGAAACTATCAAACACCTTTTTTTTGATTGCCCGTTGGCCAAAGTTTTGTGGTAGACGGTGCACATTGCCTTTAACATTACTCCCCCGAATTCTGTCAGTACGTTATTTGGAACGTGGCTTATTGGGATAGAGTCCGAAACAGCTAGACACATTCGCGTATGAGTATGTGCTTTATTGTGGGCAATTTGGAACTGCAGAAATGATCTGGTTTTTAACAGAACAACAAATATTCATTTTTTGCAGGTTATCTTCTGAGCCACTGCGCTGATCCGTATGTGGTCACTACTCACTCCGACGGAGGCCATGGAGCGTTTGGTTACTGGATCTATCCGGTGGGAGATGGTAGCACGGGATATCTTCAACTGGTTTGGATGGCGGTCATGTAATAGGATAGGCAATTAGTTTTTCTATCTTTCTTATGCCCGCCGATTGTGGCCTTTTGGCTTTTGTGTTTTTGGCACTGTGGCTCTTTGTGAGCTTTCCTCTACTTTCGTTTCAGACTTTTAGACCTTGTTGAACCTATTTGCTTATTTATAAAGTTGGCCGTATGCATCATTCTGATGCAGAGGCCGGGGAGTCTCCCCTTTTTGAAAAAAGTATTGTATACTATGTCATGAACCACATAGATGAATATATATATGTATACCGAACCGAATTGACTTGGTCAAGCAAGTCGTATTACGGTGGGGCCGCGCGAGATGGTCCAACCCAACCGAGCCGCAACGGACCAACGGGCGTGACACACTCGAGCTAGTCTAACCCAACCTAGCCACTCTCTTTTTCTTCCCTTCGTGTCACTCCAAGCTGCCATCGCAGAAAAATGAGGCCTTTGACTTATAATTGTTGCCATGGCAGAAAAAATGCACAAGAATTCTTGAGCCTTGGGGGTCGTATTTGCTATCTTAGAAGCATTTGTTGTTTATTTTTGCTGCCTTACAAGCCAAATGGCTCATTTTGCTGCCGTGCAAGAATTTTCATGTTTCGAAACCTCCAATAAGTACTAAGGTTAAACATATTTAGTAAGCCACTTTCAACATGCATCTTAAAAACTTAAGTAGGGAAAATCCATTTTAGCTCTCAGGTCCAGACGCACCTGAAATCTGGATCACTCCCTCTTCTCGTGATGTGTGTTCTTTCATATATTCTGGAACATATTCATGGCCATCTCCCCCTTTCGGAACAATTCCGTGTACAAGTTTGTTTTTCCTGTTTTCCATGCGGCAAGTAAATCAACTAGGTCAGCAACAATAGAGATAGATGCAGTTAGGGGAGGGATTCTTTCGTTTTCTTTCTACAAGGAGAGATACATGCAATCGGGAGAGAGATAATTTCTTTTTTCTAGAGGGCTATAAATGGAGTTACTAGGAAGAAATACACCATACATTGTAAAATTTTATTTATCAGGAAACAAATACACCTAATATACAGGAACATGGGAGTATATCCTTATTTTTTTGGTCCGCATGCAACACTAGCCTACTCCTTTATAATAACTTTGGCACGCATGCAGGGCATATACATAGGAGGATAAGCAAATAAGAGCATGCCTAATAGTTCAACCAACTGCTAGTTATATGGTGTTGTCAGAAGATCTATAGTCATCATTTCTAGTCACTCACACAATAAGATTAGCTATAATGTTGGCTATAAGACTAATACTTTTCCTCATTTTCTCTCTATCTCTTTCTTCATATTTATTGTATCTGCCTACGAAAACATGTATAACTAGGTTCTTGCATCAGAGCCCACTCTGATTACTTTTTTATGTCTCTCTTCTTCATATAGGCCAAATTACCAGATAAGAGGACTATAACTATTGTACTTGCTTAACGGCCATGCAGATAGATACGCGGGGATGGAAAGTGGTAAATGAGGACGACTGGCAAATAAATGGCTCCCATGATTATCGCCTCACAATTGTCCCGATTGTTTACAACCCGTTTACCACAGGGTTAATTCCGTACCAAATTTATGACATGTAGCATTCCTTGTATGTGTGATTCGAGTTATATGCAAGGTAAAAGGATCGGAGAGAGTACGTGCATGACTATGTATGTACAAGAAAGAATTGAGATCACGAGTATCGCTTTCTCTACGTAGCCGACACCTCTCTAAGATTTTTTTAGGGTTTCTCTGCTTCCCCTCGGTGCCATTACCGGTCCGACTCGTCTCCGGTGTCTCTAGGACCATGTAGGCGCGATGAACCCCTAGCCTTGTCAGTGGGAGGGATCTTGCTCTATTTTTGGATATTTTTGAGAGTTTGTTTAGGGTTGTGTCCTGCTCAGGAAGATGACACGATGACGGCTCCCTGAAGATGGAATAAGTTTCTCCCCGCCTAGCCTCAGTTTTGGTGATGCGTCTAGCATCATCTGAGGGCGTGTGTTGGTGTGTCTTGATGGATCTCGTGGTATTTAGATGGGGCTGGTCTTCAATGAGTATGCTTGGATCCGTTTTTTTATTCATCTTCATTCGTGTGTCTACTGGTTGGATCCATTCAACCTATACTTCTCTTCATCGCAACGGTTGTTGTTCTAGTGCGCTGGTCCTGTAGGGCCTCATCACGAGGATTTGCCGACTGTCTACTATAACACGTTTGTCCTAGCTCCGGTAAGGAAGGAGAGCGTCTTTGTGTCGCTCTAGTGCTTGCAGTCGTCGCTAGGTGGTCTACGAAGATGGATATAATTCTTTATTTCTAGGTTCTTTGTAATGCCCTTGCGTTATGAATTGATCAGAAATTTTCTTAGAAAAAAGGGCATCTCCAATGTTGGCCCACAAATTGAGACCCAACGATCGTTGGCAACAGAATAAGGGCATCTCCAATCCTGACTCGCAAAATTTCTCATGCATCCATCTACGGACATGGGGCCCAGTCCACAGACATGGATGCGGGAGCCAGCCATCCAAGGCTGCTCACATACATTTCAAGCCGGGTTTGAACTAACTAGATGAAATTCATGCAAACACGGGGCATTTTCATATAAACGGGAGCACATTCCTTACAATTCGTACATTTTTCATTAAAAAAGCGGCTAGACCCTAAACCTATCCCACGGTGGCGCCGGTCTTCCACTTTCTTTGTATTTCGCATCGGCGACCTCATCCTCCATCTGTCGTCTCCATGAGCCGCGGTGGGGTTTAAGACCCGTGAAGTGAAGGTGCGGTCTCCGGCGAGATAGAGTAGATCATGGGAGATAGGCTCTCCCATTTGGGACATAATGCCATTCTACCACCTATGCCCTACTCATCCTTAGTGGAGTCCGCGACATGTCCATCGTTGGTGCCAGTGGATGTGAGGTTGATGATGGACGGTCCATCACTGTCCATCTGCCACATGTGCCCTCGAAAGTTGGACGGTGGCGTGTACGACACGTAGCTTGTGGCATTCTCGTCCTCAACCGCGCATGCTTCAAGCGCTTGCGCGGCCGCATCCACGTCCGACTATGCCGCCACTGTGTTGCGAGCGGCGTGTTGAGCAAGTGTGACCTTGTATAGTGTCTGCTGCTCCGCAACGGAGTTCGGGTTCGCCGCGACCATGGCCTCCTCACTTGCGCGCTCACTATAGATTTGGACCTCCGCCAGCCGGTATAGCTGCATGAGGATCAGGTTGTTGATGGCTATATATTTTATGCATTTTTAGAGCTCATTTGTTGCATGTTCTGTTCACATATCATGTCACATTGAACCAAATAGTTGTTCGATATGCATGATTACCGGTTTTTACACTTCAATTTATGAGCATTGCACATGTAGTATTTTATTTAATTTTTACTAGTTTTTTCTTTTTATGTGTCTAAAGGTGTTCGAGCAACCTAGTACCAAGCACAATGAAAGGATCAAAGACGGGTCCAATATGGAGACACCCAAGGGCCAGACTTGGCCATTTCGAATGTCGGAAAAAGTCACTTTTATATAGTTGTCAAAATCAATATTTAACACCAGAAAATGGACCGGTGTCGTTCTCATGAATCCAATGAGCCCAAGAAAGTCAAAATCTGAGTTCGTATGAAGAAACGGTGCCCATTTTACCAGAGGAGGACGCGACAAAAGACGACATACCATATGCGGTCGTATGACGTGTAGACAATTTTGAAAGTTATCTCTTCTGGCGAGATTCTTTACCGATTTTGTCCACAATTGTTCGCACGAGATCCTTGGCTCATAAAGAAGGGATTGGGAGAGGACAAGGCTCAACTTGAGCCCTTGGATGCATCACATCAACGAAGGAGACCAAGGAGGCGCTCTTTATATGCACCTCCATACCCTAGTCGTCGCCACCATCATCTCCATCATCTCATTCATCCACAACACCATCTCCGTTGCTGCTCCACCATCGGAGAAGGAGGGATACACATCAAGGGAAGAGGAGGAGGCTGTGCCACCATGAGCACCGGCCTTCACACCAGCACCGTCAGCGGCACCGTCACCGGCACCGCCCCCATCTCCATCACCACCAACGTAGCTAGCCACCATCATCACCATCACCACCGCGTTGACGTCTCCACTAACACCACCACACCTTCTCCCTTCACCGGCCTGTAACTTGTCCCTAACCTTCATGTGTTTGTTTGAGTAGTTGTACTAGTTCTCGGGGATATGGTTCAACCATATATGATACTTGATGTGATCCAACATCTACTGTTCATGATTCGAGTTGGTAGCCTTCGCGGATGTTGAGAGGAGTGTTGACTCATATTATTGCCTTGTTGACATGAAGTGTATTATTGTCGTTGTCAGGGTTGGGGGTATTGGGGTAATTCGAGGTGACAGTAAAAGCCCTGTTTCCTCATTGTTGTAATTGTTAGGGGATTAAGGGAGAACCATTCGAGAGGTCGCGTCCATGGGGAAACCCTTAATTATCATAGTGATAACCTTCTTGGGGAAGCTGCGGTAGTGACATACATGCCACGAAGTCTACCTAGAGTAGAACGTGTTCTGTACCCGGCTCCGCCCACTTATGCATTTGACCTGTGAATAGGGGATACAATAGTTCATATCAGTGGTAGTGATTTCAGAACCCTCGAAAATGCCTTACTACTCATGTGTAGTCCTTACTTAGTGTCTTTTATTTGCTATTTTTATCTCTTTGTTAATAGTTTAGATAAACACCCTTTTTATCTAGTTTCCGTAGCAACTGATAGAGTAGACTATTTTCAAAATTCGGTTTGCGTGCGTACGGAGCTGCCTTAACTGATAGCATAGTGGCAGTGCCGGTGCAACAAACCCTGGGTTTGTTGCCCTGACTGTGCATAGGCACAGGATCAAGATCAAAGCGTCAAACCTAGACAGAGTACAAGAAACCAAGAGATTCAAAGGACAAACGAGCAGATCAGAGGGACCAAGACCAAGCTAGAGAAGCAAGACATCGTCAAGAGAGGCCTCCTTTGTCGGGCAGGCGAGCACGGCAAGGGGATGTACGAGGTCCTGTGCGTCTGCTCGGGCCATGGGCCAAAAGAAACCCGTACGGAAGCCCTTACTTACAAGTGCCCGAGCTGTGGCATGATGGACACCAAGACCGGCGTGTATTTCAGCCAAAAGATGTCGTCCGTCTTCTTCAGAGATACATCTTTGAAGTACTTGGGTGATACTTTTCTTGTACAGTTCCCCCTCATGAACTTTGTAGGCCTTCGAGCGTCAAACAATACGACGGGCCTCAGTCTGATCATCAGGGAGCTCATTCCTAGTAAGGTAGGCGAGGAAAGGCTCAGTCCACAAGGCAATTACAGCCATGATTTCGTGGGCCGAAGGTGTCAGTTCGGTGCCCGAACCCCCGATGATATCGGAACTGTGTTCGGAATCTGGGGGTATGATCGGTTCCGGAATAGTGTTGCCGCTTTCGTCCTGCCACACTACGGATGGCTTGAAGAGCCTCTCCACAAAGGTATTAGGTGGGACGGGGTCACATTTGGCGCCCATGCGGGCAAGAATGTCCGCGACTTGATTACTCTCTCGAGCCACGTGATGAAACTCGAGCCCCTCAAACCGAGCTGGTATTTTGAGTACGACGTTACTGTAAGCCGCCATCTTTGGATCTTTTGCGTCAAATTCTCTGTTTATTTGAGATATTGTGAGGTTTGAATCCCCCGCGCACCTCGAGGTGTTTTATGCCCGTGGAGACGGCCATCCGGAGACCGTGCAATTGGGCCTCATATTCGGCTGCATTGTTAGAGTCTGTATATAGTATTTGGAGCACATAACGGGCTGTGTCTCCTGTGGGGGATGTCAAGACGACACCAGCCCCCAGTCCGGCTAGCAGTTTAGATCCGTTGAAGTGCATCACCCAGTTGGAATATGTGCCATACTCTTTAGGGAGTTCGGCCTCTGTCCATTCGGCGATGAAGTCAGCCAACACCTAAGATTTAATGGCTCGGCGTGGCTTGTAAATTATTTCAAATGGTAAGAGCTCGATGGCCCATTTGGCAGCCCGGTCGGTGGCATACCGATTGTTTATGATGTCATTAAGTGGTACTTGGGAAGCCACCATGATCGAGCACTCTTGAAAGTAGTGTCGCAGCTTGCGGGATGCCATAAAGACCGCATATGCTATCTTTTGATAATGCGGGTATCGGGATTTGCATGGTGTAAGGACCGTCGATATGTAATATGCTGGTTTTTGAAGTGGGAATTTATGTCCCTCTTCATCTCGTTCGACGACGAGCACCGCACTCACCACCTGGTGAGTTGCAGATATGTAGAGTAACATCGGTTCACCGACGCTTGGTGCGGCCAACATTGGGTTACTTGCCAACAGAGCTTTTATTTCTTCTAGTCCGGCTGTGGCGGCGTCCGTCCACACGAAGTGGTTAGTGCGGCGGAGCAGGCGATATAATGGCAATGCCTTTTCCTCTAGTCTGGAGATAAAACGGCTCAAAGCTGCCACGCACCCAGCGAGTTTTTGGACCTGCTTGAGGTCTGTTGGTGTTTCCAACTGTGACAGGGCTCAGATTTTGGCTGGGTTTGCTTGGATTCCTCTATCGGAGACAATGAACCCAAGCAGTTTTCCGGCTGGAACGCCAAAAATGCATTTTTCCGGATTGAGCCGTATGTCATATGCTCGGAGGTTGTCGAAAGTAACGCGTAAGTCATCTACCAATGATTCGACATGCTTGGTTTTGATGACTACATCATCTACATGTGCCTCCACAGTTTTGCGGATTTGCTTTTCTAGGCATATTTGAATCATGCCTCGGTAGGTTGCGCCAGCGTTCTTGAGTATAGTGTTAAAGCAGAAGGGCCCATACGGAGTGATGAATGCCGTTGCGGCTTGGTAGGATTCTTTCATCTTAATTTGATGGTATCTGGAGTATGCGTCAAGGAAGCACAGGGAATCGTGTCCCGTAGTCGCTACAATAATCTGGTCAATGCGAGGTAGTGGGAAGGGGTCCTTAGGGCAGGCCTTATTAAGGTCTTTGAAATCGACACATAAGCACCAAGATTTATCCTTCTTCAGTACCATGACCAGGTTTGGTAGCCAGTCCGGATGTTTGATCTCTCTGATAAACCCAGCTTCGGGTAGCTTGGCTAGCTCCTCCCCCATAGCCTGTCGTTTGGGTTTGGAAAATCGGCGCAGAATTCGCTTGACTGGTTTGTATCCTTTCAGTGTATTGAGACTATGCTCGGCCAGTCTTCGGGGGATACCTGGCATATCCGAGTGGTGCCAGGAAAAAATGTCCCAGTTCTCGCACAGGAATGCGCGTAATGCGGCGTCGATCGTCGGATCCAGTTGTGCCCCAACGGAAGCTGTCTTCTTGGGGTCCGTCGGGTGGACTTGAAATTTGACTATTTCGTCTGCTGGCTTGAAGGAAGTGGATTTGGGTCTCTTATCAAGGATTACATCATCCCTATCCACTATGGAACGTAGGGTGGTTAGTTCTTCGGCGGCGAGGGCCTCAGATAAAGCCTCGAGGGCCAGAGAGGCGGTTTTATTTTTGGCGGGAGTGCTATGTCCGGATCACTGGTGATAGTGATGAATCCATTGGGCCCGGGCATTTTGAGCTTCATATACCCATAGTGGGATACAGCTTGGAAGCGTGTGAATGCGTCACGCTCCAGTAGGGCGTGATACCCACTATTGAAAGGTGCCACATGGAAGAGTAACTCTTCGGACCTATAGTTTGCCGGCGTGCCAAATACCATGTCGAGTTTGATTTTTCCCGAGCATCTTGCTTCCTGACTGGGGATAATGCCTCGAAAGGTTGTGTTACTTTGCTTAATGCGACTCCTGTCCATTTGCATTTTATTGAGCGTGTCTTCGTAGATGAGGTTCAGTCTGCCGCCGCCGTCCATTAGCACTTTAGTGAGCCGAAAGCCGTCTATGATTGGGTTTAGGACCAAAGTGGCTGGTGCTCGGACTGAGCGGGATCTTGGTTAGTCATCGGCATTGAAAGTGATCGCCGTATAGTTCCAAGGATTTACTGTTGCCGCCTGACAGACTTTGGCGGGTCGCGGAGCGCCCTTTTGCGCCGATTATTTGATGAAAAGGTCTCAAAGACCATGAATACTTTGAGATCATTGTCCTCCGAAGAGAAGTTCTCTTGGGTGTTGTTGGTGAGGATATCCTCACCGCTCTTGGCCACTTGCCGGAGTATCCAACATGCTTGGAGGCTATGCGTTGGTTCAGTGTTCGGCGTCATGCGAATTTGACAGGGCTTGTTGAGCCATGCCTCGAGGATTTTTCTATGCCCTGTAAAGGGCTTGATTTTCTTGTCCAGGGGACGATGATTTGGTGCTATGTGAGGGTGCATCCTTTTTGCCCATCCAGGAGGTGGCCTAAAGGCCTGTGGTTCCCAATGGGCTGTCTTGGTTTTCCAGGCGCTTTCCATTGCGTAGTACTTCTGTACTATGTGTGCCAAATCTGCAAAGTGTAGTATGCGATGGCGGTTGAGGGCATTACAGATTCCCTCATCCATACAATTGTTGAAAAATACCGAGATCGCATAGTCGTCGCAGCAATCTTTGATCTTGTTTTTAACGAGGAATTTAGCCCAAAAGTGCTAGACTGTTTCCTGAGGATGCTGTCGCACGTACATTAAGTCGCATATGTCCAGAGGATCGGAATTGCTTGGGGAATATTGCTTGTGGTGGGTGGGTGGGATTAAATCTAAACCCTGACCCACTGTGAAATCCGGATTCTGAAAAATTTCTGAGGTTATAAGCCCGGGCTTCGGAGCATCTGGTGAGTTTTTAGGCTCAACGCCCGATTCTATGTTCGAAGGACAAGAAGTGTCCTCCTGAAGCTGGGTGTCCGGCTATCCGAGCTCGGAAATCAGAACATACTTTGTTCTCAATATAGGAGAAGAGTTATTGTCAGCTTGTTCCTCCACAATTGCCACCTGATGGGTCATCGGCGAAGATCTGATTTCTCTCTGATTGGGTTTAAACCCAATCTGATCATAGTCGGTTGCGACCCCCAGGACGGCGATGCAATCTAGCAGTTTGTTTAAAGGCGATACATTTGTCGGATCCATCTTGTCGGAGTATTCAGGGCCGACACGGAGACGATTTTTGGTGATGGGCTGGGCTGCCTTTGGCTTAATGGCCGAATGGGCGCCCATGGTGAAGCTGCAAAGCCGGAGGGTCTGCCCTAAAGCTAGGGCAACTCCAGAAGTGATATTGTCCTGGATAACAAGGCAAGCCTGTCAGGACCCTGACTCAATGCCACATCGATCTAGCATGTAACACCTCATATCACTTTGCGGCCTCACGCACGGTATTCCCACGGGTGTCGCCTTACGTTTGCCCGGGACCGTTTGCGCCTTTTGGCACACGTATATGATAGTGTCGCTAGCATCCATATGATAAGGAGCCCGGGCTGACATGGCTAGTCGTAAACCCAAAGTGGCACAAACTTACAGGGATAGGCATCGATGACCCAGCATCGAACGTGTCGGTCATCAGCGAGTGAATCCAGGCTGTAGCACTGGGCTAGCAGGACTCCGGTGAACCGGGCTGTAGCGGGCTAATAGGACTCTGGTATTCATCGCGTGACATTTCCCCGAAGGGACAGACACAGGAACGAAGAAGGACACATGCCGGCCAGCCTAAGTGTTCCGGAGCAGTAGCAAGCTACCATGGCTCAGTGGAAACACTAGGAGACATTTCCCGGTAAGAGAGGCTACTAAGAATAAACAACTAGATAGTCAGATCCCACACATACCAAGCATTTCAATAACATACACACAATATGCTCGATATGTGCAAATACAACATGGCATCACAACATGACTCTATAACTCAAGTATTTAATCAATAGGCTCCGAGGAGCGAGATATTACAAACAGGGGTCTCATGACCCAACATTCAGAGCATACATATCAAAGCACAAGCGGAAGCTATCATGTCTGAGTACAGACATCTATAAATGAAAAAGGCTGAGAAGCCTGACTATCTACCAAATCCTGTTGAGGCACAAGACCGTAGCTGAGGTAACAAGCTAAACGTCGAAGTCCACGTGGAACTACTAGTGAGACCGAAGTCTCTCTGCAAAAACATAAAATAGGCAAACGTGAGTACAAATGTACCCAGCAAGACTTACATCAGAACTAACTACATATGCATCATTATCAACAAGGGGATGGTGGGGTTTAACTGCAGCAAGCCAGCTTTGACTCGGTGGCTATCCTAAACTACGACTGCAAGCAACTCTTTTGAGGTGGCGCACACGAGTCCACATATTCACCATATCAATACACCACTATGGATCCGCTCCCGTCTCCCTACGAGAACGCCATCCATAGCACTCACGCTTATCTTGCGTATTTTAGAGTATCCACTTTCACTTGTCTATGAACTGATATAAGCAACCCAGAAGTCCTTTACCGCGGACACGGCTATTCGAATAGATGATATTAACCCTGCAGGGGTGTACTTCTTCATACATGTTTCCACCACTTAGCGTCTGCACACGACATGTGCTCGGCAGACTTCAAGCGAAAGCCGACGTGGGTGGAGACCACGACCTACCTAAACACTCAAGTCTCTAGTCCAGGTTTATCGCCTATTCGGGGTCCATCCATGAGGAGATCCGGCCGGAGTTTCGCTCACAGCCCCAAACGATGTGAACAGGGTTCCCGAGATACCAAACGGGCATCCGGTACACCGTGCCACGTACCTACCGCATCACAGCCCACCCCTACGGTCAGCGCTGTCCACGGCCTCCAGTAAGCTACAAACACCAGAAACTACTTGCAATTCCTGGACAGAGGACTAGGGTGAATAAGAAGTCGAGCGGGGTCATATTTCAGGGCCCAATGCATGGTAGTAGCTGAATCATGGATCACAAACACAGAACTCAGTTCCTGAGGACGGCTGCAATGAGACAACCCACCATGTACTCCTACATGGCCTCTCACCGCTACCTTTACCAAATCATATTCACACACTTAGCTCACACATAGTAGGACATGTTCACACACCTCTGATTCATCCCCGATGAATCAGACCTGACACAACTCTAAGCAGTAGCAGGCATGACAACAAGCATGAATGAGTAGGCACAACAGGGCTCAAACAACTCCTACTCATACTAGTGGGTTTCATATATTTATTGTGGAATGACAGGTCATGCAAAGGATAAAGGGGTTCAGCTACCGCAACAAGTAGCAGATGAATCGTTGTTGTCCTAATGCAGTAAAAGAGAGCAGGAGCGAGAGAGTGGGATTGTATCGGAATGAACAAGGGGGTTTTGCTTGCCTGGCACTTCTGAAGATAACATTGAGTCTTCATCAGTGTCAACGGTCACATTGTCGGTACAACGTCTATCGAGGGGGAACAACACCGGCAAACACAGAGGAAACACGATCAATGCAATGCACAATATGATGCATGCTATGACATGGCAATATGAATGTGTTTTGGGCTAATGCACTTAGCTATGATTTAAATGAAGTTGGTTTGAATACAAGATTCAAATTCAAACTCCATATGTGATTATTCAAATGCCATTTAATTGATTTGTGCTATACAGCAGCTATAAGTTGTTCTAACATGCATGAAAATGGTACAGACAGATTCCTTGAATTTTTCTGATAATTTTTCATATATAAATTATTTAATTTGGAGTTACGGTTGAATTACTATGAATTTTTGAAGTTTAGGGCATTTTCTGAAATTTTCTGAATAATAATAAATCCAGAAATGATTTATGGCGTCAGCACCACGTCACTGTGACGTCAGCAGAGTCAACTGGGCGCCCCAGGTCAAACCTGACCAGTGGGACCCACTGGTCAGTGACCCAGTCAACTAACCAAGTTAGTTAGCCCTAACTAACTGGATTGGGCCCACTGGTCAGTGACTAACCTAAATATGATTAGCCCTAACTAACTTAGTTAGCCGGGCGGGGCCCGCATGTCAGTGGCTCACCTAATTAACTAAGTTAATTAACACTAACTAACCTAACACTAATTAAGCAGGTGCCTGGGCCCACACGTCAGGGGAGGTCAAACCTCGGGCCGATCAGGTCAAACCTGCCGGCGACATGTCGCCGGCGACGACAGTAGCGGCGGGGCGGCTCGGAATTGCGATACAGGGAACCATTCGAGGCGCCGCTGGGCTCTACGGGAAGCTGGCGATCCCGCGCATCCAACAGTGCAACCGGGGCGAGCTGGGGTGGCCGTAATCCTCGCCAGCGTCGAGCTCAGCGGCTGCCGGACCTCGGGCGTTGGCGGAAACGGTGCTACGGTGCACAACAGGGAGAACCCGTGGGTGCTACAGGTTCACAGGAGCGCGGCGAGCACGCTGGTGATGCTCGGGCGAGCGGACGAGCTCAGGAGCATGGAGCTCGTCGGCCGTGGCGGCGGCGAGCTTCGGCGGAGGTGGGGAACGGAGCTAGAGCAAGAATGCGAGCAGGAGAGGAGGGGGAGTCGGTCCATGAGCTCATTGTGGTTGCAGAGCGCGTCTCGGTGGGCTCGGGGGCGACCTAGAGACGGAGAATCGCGCCGGCGATCTTCGATGCCCGTCGGTGAAGATGGCGGCGATGGCGTCACTGCAGGGCTCCTGGTGTTGCTTGGAGCAGTGGGGAGGAAGAGTAGGTCGAGGCAGAGCTTTGGGAGGCGTCGGGGAGGCGAGGCGGTGGTTGTGGCCGCGGCGAACGGCGTCGGTGGCGACGGGGCTCCGCTCGGTGGAAGAGAGAGGGAGCCAGAGAAGGGGGGGAGAAGGCACGAGGGAGAGTGCGAGGCCTGGGAGGGTGCGTGGCATCGCGGACGGGGTCCAGGGCGAGGAGAGGAAGGCGGCAAGCAGGAGGTGGCCGGGGCATCGCCAGCGCTCGCCACCGAGCTGCTTCGGGGCGAGGGGAGGAAGACGACAGGGGGGGACGCCTGGTGGGCTGGGCCGCACAGGAGCTGGGCCAGCTGGGCTGAGAGGTGAGCGCCGGGTAAGATTTCTCTCCTCTCTGCTTTTATTTCTATTTAATTTTGTTTTCTATTTTCTGTAGTTTGTTTTGATGTAGTTTTAGACACTAAATCATTTTAATAAATTCTGTAGGTTTTTATGTGGCTTGCTAAAATATATACAAAGCCACTCACAAACTTCCAGAATTATTTGGAGTCATATTTAATATATATTAAATATAAATCCAAAGCAAATAGGTATTGGATTAATTCAAATGGCCCAAAATAATTAACTCTGAGATACCAAAAATATTGTTTTGAGTTTTACCTCTTTGCAATATTTTCAGAGACTAAGAGGAACATTTTCTTGGACTTCTTTGAGAAGATTTTAATGTTGATCATTTTTAGAAGGTTTCTGAGGCTTTGAAAATCCCTCAATTCAAATTTCAGTTGAATTAAAACATGATGCTCACATGAGGTCTGGCCTAGTGCATAACAGGACCAGGGATGTGACAACTCACCCCCACTAAACAAAAATCTCGTCCCGAGATTTAAGCGTAGGGTAAGGTGAAGGGGGAACGCAACTAGCACAATCTTCACGATCCAGGTTGCACTTCAAATGAACGTTGATTCAAACACCATCTTTGTCTCGAAGTCTTCCTCTGAGAACTCCAACTATCATGTCAGCGAGAGGAAAGGGAAGACCCTAAAAGAATTGTTCTTCTCGAAGGTCGAAAAACTCAGGATTAACTCACAGATTGAGACATAGCAACATCTCTCGAGCTGAGAGACGAAGCACACATCCATAGGAATGGAGTGAAGCAGATGACAAAGGTTCACTAGGTAGACAACAATTTCACGCTTAAGAAGGTGGTAAATGATTGTCAACGTAGCGAGGAGTTTGAGTTGCCATGATACCATAACGATGCACCTTAGGGAAGGTGACTCGTAGAAATATCCCCTTAAGTGGCAAAAAGAATTACCTTTGATTCAAAGATCCTTGAAACTCTTTATACCAGCTTAAGGCAAATCATAATCGATCATTTAGAGGGGTTCGGTAGAATGGCATACCCGAACTTGGATGATGTGGATTACCTTGTTGAAGACAACGTAATGGATGAATTTGCTTATCACCGGAAATGGAAGAGACCCATGGTAGAATGGCACATTGGCGGTGCAAGCTGGGAACAAAATGCAAATGCTGGGAATGATTCTGGTAACTGGGGAAGAGCTCAGCAGTAGAGAGTGATTCCACTGTTGGAGTGGTTATAGCATAACCGAAGGGACTAGGAGCAATCCCGGTTAGTGCCGGCGATAATACCTAGTGCTTGTGCGTGCTCTCAAGAACTTGAGCATTTCCACAATCATCAAGGTTTTATCAACACGCGTCAAGGGTGCTGACAACTCAACATACTACCATGATGAATAGCGATGGACGATGCAGATGCAAAGGAGATAACACCTTCTCAGATTCCACCTTAGCGAGGCCAAGGAAACAAAATCTGGATGATCGACCGAGAGACATTTAGCACTCCGCTTCTAATGTTCTCCTTGATGTGCTAGTGTAACCCATTCATAGAAATGGTCTGGTATCTAGAACATCAAGTAAAGGTCGGACTTCGGAAACACAAAATCCATAAGGAACAACTAGGGAGGTAAATCCTACGTAATCCTTATGGGGAGGTGGCCAACTTCTTCAATCAAGATACTACAATAATAGGTCTTTCGGCTGGGTGTGTTGGCCATGACATCCACTTTACCGGTTATCAAGGGACCAGTATTATAGTTCTTGGGAAATGTTCCAACCATCATATCTGCCTGAGATTCAGATCTGGTTGGTGTCCGAATAATCCGGACTCATCGAGTCTAGGAAGAAAATGAAAGTTTGCAACACAAATCGACGAGATGACGTTGCGAGATTCTCGGGAAATGAACTACGATAGTAAGCTCCAAAACATGAGCTGGTTCTGCTACAACATGTGAACACATTGTCCCAGACAAGCATGGCCATGTAGTAGTCTTATAATTAAACACTACCGAGTTCAGGAGGGGGAACCATCAGCGAGGATATCGAAGTTTTGTACAAATCCGTCTGGTACCTTCGGGACTAGCACTTAGAACTTATTAACCTTGAGCAAATCAATCAGTGGCTTGGTGTGCTAGGGACACATATAGAATGGAGGTTGCAAGTCTCCGAACCACAGAATACTTCGCACGTATGCATGACTGATTTGGGATGATTCCAAAGGAAACAACATTGACTTTCTCGAATCCACGGCGGCAACTTGCATCAAATGCACATGAGCTGGAGGAAGTCACTTCTTACATCCGAACATATGCTTCATGAACTAGCATGAAGAAATGCTTTCAAAAGTTTCCAACACTAGCTTAATGTTCAACAAATCATGGAGGAGATAAGGATGTTGTCAATGGGCTCAACAACAATTCATCCGGGTTTCCTTTTAAAAGGAATTCCATAGCTAAGTGAACACGGTGATAGCATTGGTCAGACCAAAGAATATAATGGTGTATGCTCGAGGAAAACCCACGAGTAAGACAACATTACGAACATCGTTGGTTCTGACTTGATTTGAGGATAGCCCACACCCAAATCAAAGGTTGGACAAGATGATAGGTCTATTAACTGATCACGAGGGTCAGTCGATGAAATATCAATTTTCTTCAACACACACATACAAAGGGTATCCCTTTGAAATGAACTAAGTCAGGTAAGCTTTTATCTTCCAACTCTCCAAGTTGATGCTTGGCTTAACAAACTAGCTCAGGGGTATCCAGCACAGATTCTTGGAGAAAGGATGGTTTACAGAATAAACCAACTTGATCACGAGCTCAACACAGCGGTCAGGTGACAACCTGGTAATACTTCCGAGAAGATCTTCGGAAAATCACGAACCACCGATATGTTACTAAGCTCGAGAACAATCTTGCTTTTTGAGGCAAGACGATATGATCAATAGAGCGAAGATTTGAAATAATCCTAACTCATCGATCGAGGAGGGCACCGAGAACAAGGACTAGGTAGCATGATCAACCTTAGAATGATGATTCAAAACCAACACGCTAAGAATGAAATTATTGTCCATTAACTACCAAGCAACAAGGTTGCTAGGAGTATTAAATTCACACATCACGATTCACTTGTCGGCATTCCGGTTGCGACAACACGGAACCGAGGGATGAATAATGATGGCGAGAAGTATCACTACATCAAGAATTCACAAGAGCCGGTGCAATCCTCATGAAAATCCTGACATAAAGACGGTAATACTTCAGGGTAGAACAGAATCAAAAGCTGGGCTGGCATTTTGATCTGCGGAGCACAATTGCTTTGACCCAATCCTAGATATGGAAGAGGTACTGGAGTTGGTTTCTCCTATCATTCCGTGATAGAATGGCTTGATGGACCACAAGAGTAATAGGCGTCGATAAACGAACGCACGCATACTCTTGACTATCAATTGATAGACGAAGGTCAGTAGACAACTAAAGAGGGACAACTCAAAGGAACATATAACTTTCTGAGTTGTGGATGCATAAATTAGTATGTCGAACCAAGTTCAACATAATTCTTCCGGATAACCCATGCAGAAAGGTTGAGCTGGCAGAGTCACAATATAGCATGGAGAACTCATCGAGAGCGCTCTTGTTGTCATCTTTTGGTTCAGAAGAACTCCTGCCAAGAATGATTCATGGTAATTGGAAGAAGGATGTACCATGAACCTCGAGGACTATCGCAAAGGTTACTATTATCCTAAAGGAACTAGCAACACTATCAACATGATGTAAGTAGGATGAATCTCGGGTTCAAAACCCAGGAATAGAATACCTACTCCTAAGTAGCATCACGGAATGCTTTCGAGAATAAAGGCCAGAATCATCACACTAGGACACAAATCATGGCTAGACCACTAGATGATCCCCTGAGACACCTAGGGTCATAATAATTATTCCAACATAAAGGTCGAGGCAGTAGAATACCTCAACTCAACAATTAGTGTGATTGAGCTGGCATAAAGGAGCATCGAAACCATAGGGAAAGGATTTTGCAAATGCATCAGACTATTTAGAAACCTGGAATGACTCGGACAGCATAACGGCTGTAAATGCTCAGAAGAGATTTGAGACATTCACAAAAATGGTGGCATAACCACTCAGAAGCACAATATCAAGGTTTCGAGATCAACAATTAACATACGGAAGTAGTAGAAACTGAACTCAAGCTTAAATCCAACAATCTTATAAGTCTACGGATTAGTAACGCGTGATCCTGATAGAAAGAAGAGATAGCCTAGCTCTTAATCCCCGTAGGAAAGATAAGATGACTCAAATCAGAAGGGCATGAGGTATAAGGAGTAAAAAGAGCCTTACGTTCCATCCCACAATCAATTCCCTTATATAACTAAAGAATTTCTAGACTCAACTTCGACCAGTTTGGCTTGGTAATCCTACAGGCAGTCAAGCTCTGATACCAACGCTGTCAGGACCCTGACTCAATGCCACATCGATCTAGCATGTAACACCTCATATCACTTTGCGGCCTCACGCACGGTATTCCCACGGGTGTCTCCTTACCTTTGCCCGGGACCGTTTGCGCCTTTTGGCACACGTATATGATAGTGTCGCTAGCATCCATATGATAAGGAGCCCGGGCTGACATGGCTAGTCGTAAACCCAAAGTGGCACAAACTTACAGGGACAGGCATCCATGACCCAGCATCGAACGTGTCGGTCATCAGCGAGTGAATCCAGGCTGTAGCACTGGGCTAGCAGGACTCCGGTGAACCAGGCTGTAGCGGGCTAACAGGACTCTGGTATTCATCGCGTGACATTTCCCCGAAGGGACAGACACAGGAACGAAGAAGGACACATGCCGGCCAGCCTAAGTGTTCCGGAGCAGTAGCAAGCTACCATGGCTCAGTGGAAACACTAGGAGACATTTCCCGGTAAGATAGGCTACTAAGAATAAACAACTAGATAGTCAGATCCCACACATACCAAGCATTTCAATAACATACACATAATATGCTCGATATGTGCAAATACAACATGGCATCACAACATGACTCTATAAATCAAGTATTTAATCAATAGGCTCCGAGGAGCGAGATATTACAAACAGGGGTCTCATGACCCAACATTCAGAGCATACATATCAAAGCACAAGCGGAAGCTATCATGTCTGAGTACAGACATCTATAAATGAAAAAGGCTGAGAAGCCTGACTATCTACCAAATCCTGCCGAGGCACAAGACCGTAGCTGAGGTAACAAGCTAAACGTCGAAGTCCACGTGGAACTACTAGTGAGACCGAAGTCTCTCTGCAAAAACATAAAATAGGCAAACGTGAGTACAAATGTACCCAGCAAGACTTCCATCAGAACTAACTACATATGCATCATTATCAACAAGGGGATGGTGGGGTTTAACTGCAGCAAGCCAGCTTTGACTCGGTGGCTATCCTAAACTACGACTGCAAGCAACTCTTTTGAGGTGGCACACACGAGTCCACATATTCACCATATCAATACACCACTATGGATCCGCTCCCGTCTCCCTACGAGAACGCCATCCATAGCACTCACGCTTATCTTGCGTATTTTAGAGTATCCACTTTCACTTGTCTATGAACTGATATAAGCAACCCAGAAGTCCTTTACCGCGGACACGGCTATTCGAATAGATGATATTAACCCTGCAGGGGTGTACTTCTTCATACATGTTTCCACCACTTAGCGTCTGCACACGACATATGCTCGGCAGACTTCAAGCAAAAGCCGACGTGGGTGTAGACCACGACCTACCTAAACACTCAAGTCTCTAGTCCAGGTTTATCGCCTATTCGGGTTCCATCCATGAGGAGATCCGGCCGGAGTTTCCCTCACAGCCCCAAACGATGTGAACAGGGTTCCCGAGATACCAAACGGGCATCCGGTACACCGTGCCACGTACCTACCGCATCACAGCACACCCCTACGGTCAGCGCTGTCCACGTCCTCCAGTAAGCTACAAACACCAGAAACTACTTGCAATTCCTGGACAGAGGACTAGGGTGAATAAGAAGTCGAGCGGGGTCATATTTCAGGGCCCAATGCATGGTAGTAGCTGAATCATGGATCACAAACACAGAACTCAGTTCCTGAGGACGGCTGCAATGAGACAACCCACCATGTACTCCTACATGGCCTCTCACCGCTACCTTTACCAAATCGTATTCACACACTTAGCTCACACACAGTAGGACATGTTCACACACCTCTGATTCATCCCCGATGAATCAGACCTGACACAACTCTAAGCAGTAGCAGGCATGACAACAAGCATGAATGAGTAGGCACAACAGGGCTCAAACAACTCCTACTCATACTAGTGGGTTTCATCTATTTACTGTGGAATGACAGGTCATGCAAAGGATAAAGGGGTTCAGCTACCGCAACAAGTAGCAGATGAATCGTTGTTGTCCTAATGCAGTAAAAGAGAGCAGGAGCGAGAGAGTGGGATTGTATCAGAATGAACAAGGGGGTTTTGCTTGCCTGGCACTTCTGAAGATAACATTGAGTCTTCATCAGTGTCAACGGTCACATCGTCGGTACAACGTCTATCGAGGGGGAACAACACCGGCAAACACAGAGGAAACACGATCAATGCAATGCACAATATGATGCATGCTATGACATGGCAATATGAATGTGTTTTGGGCTAATGCACTTAGCTATGATTTAAATGAAGTTGGTTTGAATACAAGATTCAAATTCAAACTCCATATGTGATTATTCAAATGCCATTAATTGATTTGTGCTATACAGCAGCTATAAGTTGTTCTAACATGCATGAAAATGGTACAGATGGATTCCTTGAATTTTTCTGATAATTTTTCATATATGAATTATTTAATTTGGAGTTACGGTTGAATTACTATGAATTTTTGAAGTTTAGGGCATTTTCTGAAATTTTATGAATAATAATAAATCCAGAAATGATTTATGGCGTCAGTACCACGTCACTGTGACGTCAGCAGAGTCAACTGGGCGCCCCAGGTCAAACCTGAGCAGTGGGACCCACTGGTCAGTGACCCAGTCAACTAACCAAGTTAGTTAGCCCTAACTAACTGGATTGGGCCCACTGGTCAGTGACTAACCTAAATATGATTAGCCCTAAATAACTTAGTTAGCCGGGCGGGGCCCGCATGTCAGTGGCTCACCTAATTAACTAAGTTAATTAACACTAACTAACCTAACACTAATTAAGCAGGCGCCTGGGCCCACACGTCAGGGGAGGTCAAACCCCGGGCCGATCAGGTCAAACCTGCCGGCGACATGTCGCCGGCGACGACAGTAGCGGTGGGGCGGCTCGGAATTGCAATACATGGAACCATTCGAGGCGCCGCTGGGCTCTACGGGAAGCTGGCGATCCCGCGCATCCAACAGTGCAACCGGGGCGAGCTGGGGTGGCCGTAATCCTCGCCGGCGTGGAGCTCAGCGGCTGCCGGACCTCGGGCGTTGGCGGAAACGGTGCTACGGTGCACAACAGGGAGAACCCGTGGGTGTTGCAGGTTCACAGGAGCGCGGCGAGCACGCTGGTGATGCTCGGGCGAGCGGACGAGCTCAGGAGCATGGAGCTCATCGGCCGTGGCGGCGGCGAGCTTCGGCGGAGGTGGGGAACGGAGCTAGAGCAAGAACGCGAGCAGGAGAGGAGGGGGAGTCGGTCCATGAGTTCACTGTGGTTGCAGAGCGCGTCTCGGTGGGCTCGGGGGCGACCTGGAGACGGCGAATCGGGCCGGCGATCTTCGATGCCCGTCGGTGAAGATGGCGGCGATGGCGTCACTTCAGGGCTCCTGGTGTTGCTTGGAGCGGTGGGGAGGAAGAGTAGGTCGAGGCAGAGCTTTGGGAGGCGTCGGGGAGGCGAGGCGGTGGTTGTGGCCGCGGCGAACGGCGTCGGTGGCGACGGGGCTCCGCTCGGTGGAAGAGAGAGGGAGCCAGAGAAGGGGGGGAGAAGGCACGGGGGAGAGTGCGAGGCCTGGGAGGGTGCGTGGCGTCGCGGACGGGGTCCAGGGCGACGAGAGGAAGGCGGCAAGCAGGAGGTGGCCGGGGCATCGCCAGCGCTCGCCACCGAGCTGCTTCGGGGCGAGGGGAGGAAGACGACAGGGGGGGGGACGCCTGGTGGGCTGGGCCGCACAGGAGCTGGGCCGGCTGGGCTGAGAGGTGAGCGCCGGGTAAGATTTCTCTCCTCTCTGCTTTTATTTCTATTTAATTCTGTTTTCTATTTTCTGTAGTTTGTTTTGATTTAGTTTTAGACACTAAATCATTTTAATAAATTCTGTAGGTTTTTATGTGGCTTGCTAAAATATATACAAAGCCACTCACAAACTTCCAGAATTATTTGGAGTCATATTTAATATATATTAAATATAAATCCAAAGCAAATAGTTATTGGATTAATTCAAATGGCCCAAAATAATTAACTCTGAGATACCAAAAATATTGTTTTGAGTTTTACCTCTTTGCAATATTTTCAGAGACTAAGAGGAACATTTTCTTGGACTTCTTTGAGAAGATTTTAATGTTGATCATTTTTAGAAGGTTTCTGAGGCTTTGAAAATCCCTCAATTCAAATTTCAGTTGAATTAAAACATGATGCTCACATGAGGTCTGGCCTAGTGCGTAACAGGACCAGGGATGTGACAAAGCCATCAACCCTTCCGTTGACAGCACAGAGGAACTCTCAATGAAAGCATCAATGTCGGTGTCAAAACCGGCAGATCTCGGGTAGGGGGTACCGAACGGTGCGTCTAAGGATCGAAGGTAACAGGAGGCAGGGGACATGATGTTTACTCAGGTTCATGCCCTCTTACTGGAGGTAATACCCTACTTCCTGCTTGATTGACTTTGATAAGTATAGGGGTTACAAGAGTTGATCTACCTCGAGATCGTAGTGGCTAAACCCTAGATGTCTAGCATGTATGATTGTGATGGCCTCTACAGACTAAACCCTCCGGTTTATATAGACACTGGAGGGGACTAGGGTTGTACAAAGTCGGTTCACAGAGGAAGGAAACTACACATTTGGACGCCAAGCTTGTCATCCACGCAAAGGAGAGTCCCATCTGGACACGGGAGAAAACCTTCTGTATCGTATCTTCACGGCCCATCAGTCTGGCCCATGTCACATAGGCTGGCTCCCCGAGGACCCCATAATCCAGGACTCCCTCAATGAGGCCACCCCTAGAAGAAGGTACCCAAGGCATCCCAGCAAGGCCTGTCGGGACTTGCAGAGGCTAAATCACCTCACCGACCACCCCGCCACGACTCACGTCGTCGATCAGTGCGGTGTCAAGCCACAGAGTGATTAAGTGTAAGGCATTCACCACATGGCACTATTTGCTATCTTATCAATGTCTAATGACTGATTTGCCACCGTGGTGACCCCTTAACCTATAAAAGGAGGCCCATGGCAATCGTAGAAGGGGTTCGGGAGTTTTAGAGCGTTGGATAACTCACGCCCTCATACGCGCGTAGTCACTGTCGCCCTGAGGCAACCCTTGTCGGGCAAGTGTACTACGCTCTACCACCACATTTCCACCATCAATCCACCAAAGTAGTAGGGTTTTATGCCTCGCGGCGGCCCGAACCTGGGTAAAACTGCACATGTGATCTCTGTTGTGCTGCCTCACGTTCGTCTGTTCTTTGTGCAACATGACTCCCCATACCGAACCAGCAAGGGGCCATCCTGGTCACATAGGTGGCTCTGGTTTCCCACGACATTCGGGGTTTGCGGTGCCTTCGTATCAGCTCTGTGGGTTCGACACTTACTTATCACGAAAGTGCTACAACAACCATGTGCACTTGCATGTCATTAAGCATTTTTCGGCGCCATTGCCGGGGAGAATAGCACTTGGTCATTACTTACCCGTTCGCACATAGTTTTTGTTTGTTTGTTGCTATTTATCATACTCTTTTTTCCTTTAACCCAAAAGTACAAAAATACAAAAAGATGTCTTGCTTTGAGATGTCAACAAGAGACATAGATGCTGCAATGGAACAATGCTATGAAATAAGGAGGGTACATGAACAATACCACCGTACCAACAAAGGTATTGAGATGGATGAGAAATTTAGAGGTTGCATACAGTGCCAATCTCTTCCCCACATGAGCTTTTACTACTATAATCGTCCACACCCAGTTGTGACATCATACAACCCTGGTGACTTCCCTCCTGGAGATATTGAAGTCACTGAGGAGATGGTATAAATGCTTAGATCTTTTTATATTTTAATGTAGGTTAATAGGCTACCCGAAGAATATGCACCAGATGTTAAGCATGAAGACTTGTCTGAGAAAATTTACGACTTCTACATATATAATATTTTTGATGAAAATCCTTTGTACAAGGACTATCATAAGCAGATGGATGCCATCTACCAAGCCAATATTTTACAGGAACCTAACCTTATGCAGGAACATGAAGAAAAAATCATCGATGCATAAGAAAAAGAAAACTTTAAAAATGATGATCCAGAGGTACACGGAGATGAAGGATGGAATGGCTGTTGTCCCAAAACTCCCACTGATGGTTATAGTTTTGACATAATTAATGTGCAACTTGATGAAAACGATGAAGATTATGATTTACCCGGAGCTCCACATCTTCTTGACTATAATGTTATTGTGAAATTGCAGGCACTAACTTTTCAGGCATCTCTACTTAGCTTAGTGCATCGCTACTTGCCAAAGAGCAAGTACAAATTTACATACATGATACTGATGCACTCTAAGTGAGTGCGCCTCTGATCGATCTCTTCTGTGAGGTGCTCCATACCACGGTCGAAGGTAGATATCCAACTTGGGGCTGATATCCCTTGGGATCCAGGTGGATAACCTTATGGAGCACCAAAGTCTAGCTATATGGCTATAAAGAAAGCACTACCAGGGAGGTAACCCGAAGTCAGTAGGTGTCTTTCTTAGCTTTGTGTCCTATGTCTAGATGCATTCATGTTCTGCATGGCACTTTTATTTTTTCTTTGAGTAGTTGCTATTTGAGTTAGTTTTGGAATATTTTCATAGGTAAAAAAATTATCACGTCGGTAGCATGTATTTTTCTGCATACTTCCTCCTATTTTTATTGCACATATGCCATGTGCCTAATGAGAGGAGGAAGCACAAAAAATTCCATGTTGTTCTGCAGCTCTAGGAGAAAAGGCGGCATTGGATACGACAGCCATGGTCGTATACGTGCTCATATGAGCTCGTGTCCGTGAGCAACACATACTCTGGAGTAAATGACGGACTATCGTATGGGCAACCGTGCGCGTACGTGTGGTCGTATTAACTGGCAGCCACAAGGGTGCATTTCATAGAGCAGAAGATGGCATACTGTGCGAGCGCTCTGACTCGTATGTATGCTCGTATGCCATGTCCACCCTGAGGAAGAAAATTCCAGTGTAAAATATGGTGTTCGTACACGGGTTTGTACAAAGGGTGATTATTTTTATGGACAAGAAGACACCTTGGAAGCTTCGGGAGAAGGCTAGAAGACATACGTGGAAACAACAAGGCAGAGGCACACCCTGGTGCCTTGTGGCCCCCATGTTGCTCCATTTGACCTAATTCCAACGCTATAAATTCCCACTATCTAGAAACCCCCAGGGGAGGTGTCGAAACAATTTTATCGCCGCCTCAAGCCTCTGTTCTTCCCCGATCCCATCTGGTGGCTTTTTCGGTACTCTGCAGGAGGGGGAATCCATCACAGGCCATCTTGATCAACCTTGTTGCCTCCCGGATGTTGTGTTTGTAGTTCCCATAGGACCTACGGTTCCATGGCAGTAGCTCTCTCTCTCTCGATCTTCAATACAATGATCTAATCTGAGATCAATCCGATGTAAACCTTTGTGGTGTGTTTGTTGGGATCTGATCAGTTGTGGTTTAATGATAAGATTATTTATTGAAAATAATTGAGTCTTTTCTGATATTTATTATGTGTGATTTTGTATCCCTGTATTTCTCTCCAATCTATCCATCTTGTTTGGCTAAGTCGATTGATTTATCTTTAGTGTGAGAGGTGCTTGGTAGTAGGTTCAATCTTACGGCGTCATTACTCTAGGACAAGATGAGTTGCAAGGCACGTATTTGTATTGCTGATACTAAGGGTCAAATAACAAGGTTCAAACATAATGTTTGGTCTTACTTTGTTCACATTATGTCATCATGCTCCAAGCATTACTCCGTTTGTTATAAACTTAATACCTTAAGACGCATGCTGGATAGCGGCCGAGGCCTGGAGTAATAGTAGTACAGGTGGATATCGATCTACTTGTCTTGTACGTAATGCCTATATATTGATCACGCCATGGATATCGTCATAACTTTGCGCTTTTCTATCAATTGCCCAATACTAATTTGTTTACCCACTATTGTTATGCTCATGAGAGAGATGCCTCTTGTGAACGCTATGGCCCCCGGATCCATTCACTTTATATTTACTAAAACCGTAAAATTACTTGCTGCAATTTATTTAATTTTATTTTCCTTTTATATTATCTAGCTACCACTATAAGATTTAATCCTTGCAATTAATGAATACAAGGGGATTGACAACCATCTTGCCCGTGTTGGGTGCAAGTATTTTGCTTTATGTGTGTGCAGGTACCATTTGTCTTGTTTGCTTAGTGTATCCTACTGGGTCGACAACCTTGATTCTAACTGAGGGAAATACTATCTGCTACTATACTACATCACCCTTCCTCTTCGGGGAAATCCCAACGCCTACCACAAGTAGCAGAAAAATTTCTTGCGTCGTTCTCGGGGAATCAAACAAGTCCAGGTTCCTTCACACGCATTTATCATTTACTTGTTCTACTTTGGATTTGCAGTTTGCTTTTATTTGCCTTCCCTTTTTCATCTCCCTCCACTTCTCTCAAAAAACTAAAAAAACTAAAAATATGTTATGTTTGTATCTTTGCTTTTATTTCCATCATGTTGAATCAATAAACTAAAAATAAAGACAAATGGATCCTCATCCACTTGCTAATATTTTCAAAAAAATTGCTTATTGTAAAACAATAGCTAATAATGTAGAAGTGGTAAAAAATGCTATTGGGATACATTTATTGAATGAAAATGTTGTTAGTATGAATTCCATGAAAGTCAATTGTGCTAATGATCATGATTGGGGTGACAATCATAATGCTATGAATATTTATAGTGGGTTTGGAAGAGTGTCAACTTTAGAAAATTGCATTATTTTGAAGAACAACAAATCTTATGAAACTTTTGATAAAATTGGGTTTGGAGAGTTCACGACTTTAATTGATATTAAGACCACTACCTTGGAAGATTATAAAACTTGCATGCATGTGGATCATGGAGAGAATATTTTATACGATAGGTATATTTTTTAATTTTATTACGACCCTACATGTAATTATTTTGAGAGAGGCAAATATGAATATAAAATCTTCATGTCACTAAATTACCTCTCTTTGTTGAAATTATTAATGCTTCATTCTTCCTATTTTGCATAAGGTAGATACTATTTGTCTTAATTTGTTTTCCTCAATTCCCATGCATAGGAAGAGGGTTAGAGTTAAGTGTGTTTGTTACATGTTATATGATGCTCCTTTTGTGCTTAAATCCTTCCCTTTTATGTGAAACCACTAAAATCTCAAAGCCTATCTTAATGGCTATAAAGAAAGAGCTTGTTGGGAGACAACCCAATAGTTATCCTTTATTTATTTGTGTGCCAACATGATTATTGATACTGTAATGATTGTGTTTTTATCTTTTATTTTAAGTTTTGTACCAAGTAAAGCCTTTGGGATGATCTAGATGATACTTAATCTGATCCTATGCAAAAACATAAACTTTTGCGTCCGTGTTTGATTGTACATTCTGTACTGGAATGTGATAAAATTCTAACTTTTTTACAAAGTATTGTGTTACTCATTGTTTACGTTGTCCTAGTTTTTCAGAATTTTTGGAGTTAAATAAGTATGGACATTACGTATTGTTCTATTTGAGACAGATTCTATTTTTTATTGCATAGTGTGCTTGTTTTGATGAAACTATGGATTATATTGGGGGGGGGGGGTTATAAGTCATTGCGAAGTTAGAATACAATAGGTATTATGCAAGAACAGTTATAAATCTATTTATAATAGTACCTAAGGTGGGTGATTAATTTATTTTACTAACAGATCTCATGAGGTTATGTTAAGTTTTGTGTGCTGAAGATTTCAAGTTTTGGGTGAGATCACGATGGATGAAGGTATAAGGAGTGGCAAGACCCTAAGCTTGGGGTTGATCAAGGCACCTCAGTGTGATATTCAAGGAATATCAAAGCATCTAAGCTTGGGGATGCCCGGAAGGCATCCCCTCTTTTGTCTCCAATCCATCGGTAATGTTACTTGGAGCTATATTTTTATTCATCACATGATATGTGTTTTGCTTGGAGCGTCGTGTATTATAGTTTATTTTGTTTGGTTATTTACAATATCATTATTTGCTGGACACACCAATTGAGAGAGACAAACATTCATCTCAACTTATTAGAACGCTCTTTATGCTTCACTTATATCTTTTGAGTCAAGGCAATTTGCTCATGTGTTTCACTTATATCCTTAGAGCATGACGATACATATATTTTATAGAAATCATTTGCACGCTCATGCTTCACTTATATCTTCTTGAGAGTTAAAATAGGATGTGGTAATTTGCATGAGCTATATGTTTAGTCTAAAAATCATAGGTATACAAGAGTGGTGTAATAAAAACTTTCATGTAGACCACTAAATACGATGTGTATGATCAATGATATTAAAGTTATAATATGGAAGTTTACTACTAGCAGATAGACATTATTTAGTAAAAATATTTCTGTTAAGGTTTGTGATTCACTATTTCATTAATTGTCAGTATTGTCTTGGCGAGGAAGTTTGAGCGCATTGTATCTTTGATTGATATTATTTGTGTTATCCGAGCCAGGGGTGCGTGATGGTTAACTCCTACCAACCTCATCCCTAAGGGTATGCGAGTAGTACTTTGCTTCGAGGGCTAATATGCTTTCACAATAAGTATTTGAGTTATTTATGACTAATGTGATTTTGTGGACTTTAAAGCACTTTCGCCTATCCATATTTTGCTTGTCTCTTTGGTACCGTGCATTGCCCATTCTCACCTCGAGACTTGGTGCAAACTTTGCCGGTGCATCCAAATCCTGTGATACGACACGCTCTATCACACATAAGCATTAGTATATCCTCTCCAAATAGACGCCATACCTACCTATCATGGCATTTTCATACCCATTCCGATATATATTGCCACGCAACTTGCATCATTACTATTCACATGACTTGAGCATTCATTGTCATTTTGCTTTGCATGATCATAGAGCTGACATTATATTTATGGTGCAAGTACAGTTCATCATTATTATATATGTTATGCTAGATCATTGCACATCCTGGTACACTGCCAGAGGCATTCATATGTAGTCATATTATTCAGTTTATCATGTTGTAAGTAAATAGAAGTATGATGATCATCATTATTAGAGCATTGTCCTAGTGAGGAAAAGAATGATGGAGACTGATGAGTCCTTGAAAAAGTGGGAATGAGGTTCATGATATTGTTCTAGGTAGAGAGGCAAAGCTAAAAAAGATAATGGGGAATGTTACTATCCTTTAGCACACTTGTGCTTTAAAGTAGCACCATGTTATTGATATAGAGAGTCTCCATGATTTGTCACTTTCATATACTAGTGGGAATTTTTACATTATATAACTTAATTTGCATATTCCGATGACAAGCTTCCTCAAACGCTCGAGGTCTTTATGAGCAAGTAAGTTGGATGCACACCCACTTAGTTTTCGTAGCGAGCTTTCACACACTTATAGCTCTAGTGCATCTCTTGAAAGTCAATCCTACTCCTCGCATTGATATGCATTGTAAGGCCTCTCCATTGCCTACTGATCAACCACATTGATGCGAGATTTTCTCAATTTTTGTCCTCTCTTATAAACCCCCATCATCATTCTATTTGTCATCCAAAGTGCTAAGTCCATGTCTCACACTCAGGGATACAATTGCTTGGTCCACAGGGGTGTTCATAATTTATACTTTGTTCTAGGAAGACCGATTTTATGACATGCTTACATGATTAAATGAGTAGGAATAACATTCTTTAGCATTGTTTATTTTGAAAAGTAATGATTAATTTTCTAGCATTCTTTTTATATTATCGCTTTGTTATCTATTAAGTCATCGCTTCTCAACATTCATAACCAAAAGAATTACATGATAAGACATGTTAGGTACCATTCAACATCAAAAATTCTGTTTTTATCATTTACCTACTCATGGACAAGCATAAATTAAACTTGGGGATGTTGATACCTCACCAACATATCTATAATTTATGATTGTTTCATGCTATTATATCATCAATTTTGTATGCTTTATATGCCATTTTATATCTTTTTGGGAACTAACCTATTAACTCAATGCCCAATGCTGGTTGTTGTTTTCTACTTGTTTTCGTTTACAGAAAATCCATACCAAACGAAGTCCAAACATGATGGAACTTTTTGATGATTTTTTCTACACAAGAAGACACCCTGGAAGCTTTGGTAGGAGGCCAGAAGACATACAAGGTAGGGGGCGTGACCTGGTGCCTTGTGGCCCCCTGTTGCTCTGTTTGAACTAATTCATGCGCTATAAATTCCCACATATCCAGAAACCCCTAGGGAAGGTCCTGAAACAATTTTATCGCCGCCGCAAAGCCTCTGTTTTTCCTCAATCCCATTTGAAGGCCTTTTCTAGAACTCTGCCGGAGGGGAATCCATCACGGAGGCCATCTTCATCAACCTTGTTGCCTCCCAGATGATGTGTGAGTAGTCCCGAGGACCTACAGGTCCATAGCAGTGGCTACATGGTTCTCTCTCTCTCTCTCTCTCTCTCTCTCTCTCTCTCTCTTGATATTCAATGCAATGATCTCATCTAAGATCAATCCGATGTAAACCTTTGTGGTGTGTTTGTTGGGATCCGATGAATTGTGGGGTTATGATTAGATTATTTATTGAAAATAATTGATTCTTTTCTGAGATGTATTCTGTGTGATTTTATAGCCTTGTATTTATCTCCGATCTATCCATCTTCTTTGGCCAAGTAGATTGATTTATCTTTAGTGGGAGAGGTGCTTGGTAGTAGGTTCAATCTTGCAGTGTTCTAACTCTGTGGCTGGAGGCGTTGCAAGGCGTGTATTTGTATTGTTACTACTAAGGGTAAAACAACGGGGTTAGAACATATTGTTTGGTCTTACTTTGTTAACATTATGTCATCATGCTCCAAGCATTACTCTGTTTGTTATGAACTTAATACCTTAAGATGCATGCTGGATAGCGGTCGAGGGATGGAGTAATAGTAGTAGATGCACATGGATGTCGGTCTAATTGTCTCGAATGTAATGTCTATATATTAATCATGCCATGAATATCATCATAACTATGCACTTTTCCATCTATTGTCCAACAGTAATTTGTTTACCTACCATCGCTATGCTCGTGAGAGAGATGCCTCTACTGAACGCTATGGCCCCCGGGTCCATTTACTTTATATTTACTAAGACCCTAAAAATATTTGCCATAATTTATTTACTTTTATTTTCCTTTTATATTATCTATCTAAAAATATCAGACTAAATGTTTACAATTAAGGAGTACAAGGGTATTGAAAACCCTTTTGCCGGCATTGGGGTGGAAGTATTTGGTTTATGTGTATGCAAGTACCGTTTATCTTGTTTGCTTGGTGTCTCCTACAGGTTCGATAACCTTGGTTCCTAAGTGAGAGAAATACTATCTGCTACTAGACTATATCACCCTTCTTCTTCGGGGAAATCCCAAAGCCTATCACAGGAACACTCCAGCTCCTACGATGACCAAGATCCACCACCAGTCGTGGACGCCTATAGTTGCGCCGGCGACCGGAAGGGCAAAGGCCCGGCGAGGAAGTGGTGATCCTGCTCCTCCTCCATTTACATTATCGTTTTTAGTTGTTTAAGTTAAGAATTTGTTTGGCGATGAACTGTGGTGATCTTTTTGGATGATGTAGTGGGTTTATGTGCATTTCGTTGTCTGTTTGATACCGATTTCTTTTTTTGTTGTTTAATCACGCAAAGTAGTTCATTTCGTTGCGTGCATAGTATGGTTATAGGGTTCAGATATGACGTACGCGGATGTGAAATCAAATATTTAAGGCGTGATTTGTCATTTTCTACGGACGCGCTCGGGCGCGTCCTCTGGCATTTGGGGGACCATATTCGCTGTCCACGACTATAAATGCTCTAAAAAAAGATGCCAATAATCCAGCTCATTTATGTGCTTGGAGGGCACTTAGTTTAGCTGATCAACAGATTGATCATGATGTAATTCCTCAGTATCTGACTACGGCTGTGCAGTAAGATTATGTTTTGCCTGTTGAATCAAGTTCCTAAATGGTGGGACGCGGATTTGGTGAACATGATTTCACATGCACTTCTTATGAATAGTATTTTTTAAAATGCTAGATAAAATCAATAAAGCTGCTTTTCTTTTGGTAATATACGTAGTCAACTGGTATACTCGTGTATGAAGTTTCTCGAAGAAATCACGTCCATTATAATCTGGGCAAAAATGAAAAAATCGAAGCTATATTAAAAAACAGTATTTGATGAATAGTATTGTCCTAATTGTATTTTCTTAACTAAGAATATCATGGGTGTCAATACATTACGAAATTTCACACGTGAGTTGAATGGTCGACTAAGTTTCATACCTTGAAATTTCAGAATTTTTTTAATTTTTTCTAATATTATTCTTCAATTTTCTATTCACATGGATGTGCATGAAACCATGTTCACCTTTATATTCTCGCTAAAATGGTGGTTCTAAAAAAAGATTAAGTAGGAGCCTAGGACAATGATGTACTTACTATGTACGTGTGTGTGTGTACGTACCAGCGGCAGTGGGCCGAGTTAATTATGGCGATCCTTTTAGGATGCTTGTACTAGACCATATTTAGATACATTAAAACTGAGCATCTTCCCTGCCTTCTCAGGCCATCAATGTCCCTAGCCATTCGATCCTCGCTTTTGAGCATTTTTGTCCGTCAGATTAGGTGTGAACTGCATGTAATTCGGCTTCGCTCATATTAACGATTGCTAGCCATATTGAGCTGCTCCTGTCACTTTTTTGAGCGTCTCACGTTAAATTAGGCCTAATGGGCCTGTAGCGGCCTCCCCTACACGAAATAGAAAAGGACATGACTATGTGACCCTTGTTTTGTTTGCAAAGTCTCACACTCGCACCCCCGCCTGGCAGTTGGGCGATCCATGCAGAAGCGACAACTCCGATAGTGACCATGCTGGATTTAGAAAGAGGCGAATCAGTCGAGCGACAGGGCCATGTCTGATGAATCATGCCACCTCGGCTTTACGGTTATGATTCTTAGCGCCGCCATGATGTTGGCCAGTGGTCGTTGTCCTTTTAACAGGGAGGGGATCCACTCTCAGATTAGCGGCGACAAGGGGATCCACTGCTCCAATCTCAGGCAACCAATGCATCAGGGAAGGGAAGGACTTCGATGCAGCGGAGTATGGTCTCCACTTTGTGGACGTGTAGGGCTCCAGCCTTTGTTGCTTACGACCTAGGTTTGCCCCTAAACAAATGACTCGGCGAGGCAAAAGGGTCTCTACTTCCCCATGGCGTCCACTGGTACAGACCATTCTCTCCCCTTAATCTTGGATGCTCTTATAACCAGGGTACTCTACTGGTTTGGTTTTGTACTTTCCACATTCCAAGAAGTAGTATTCCAGTGCAATTAGAAAGTCACCCAGTTGATAGGAATTTTGAGCACAAGGTCACGAACGTGTGTTCTTTACAGCAAAATTATCATGTCTGCATTCTTCTCATTCATTATTGAACGGAAATACTACTATTAATAGATCAGTTGATTCATCTTTTCTATAAATCCAGTAGAGTAATGTGGCACCCCGGCTCAGCGCAACCAGTTTACCTTGCATTGCCAGCCCAGAGGTCTAGTCTTCTGGCAACACAAAACAACTTGGTACAGAAAACAACCGCTTTATTGATGCTAGCGGAAACATAGGTTCGATATTAGATCAGATAGTGAGGCCAAACGGCACACACGGTGCGGCTGAACAATATGTACATTATTTAATGAATATGAAGGGGCCTCGATCACGACAACTACGGGGCAGCGGAACGACGACGAAGCGGAACTCCATAGCACAGGGACACCGATGTGGACATGGTCTAGACACGGAAAGCACTCCAATCCGGTAAGACTTTCCTGAAAGATGGCATGACATGCCAGTTCAGTACATTGAATGTACTTGCAAGCTCACAACAAATAAAAGCACAATGACAAACAATAAAAATGCTTAAACATACTACTCATGAAGTGATCATGCTTGTGCATCGAGTCCCTCAGACTCCTTACCATACGAATTACCTCGTAACCAATCTTATCAATACGGTGATCACTCCCAGATCACAACTGAAACCAACTATCTGGTTCCAACCACAACAACATCGACAACCATCTTCATGGTTCAACAATCTCATCACATAACTAGTGCCAACCATGTAATTTTAATGTGCAAGATTAAATTAATTATGTTGATCCATTGTGTGACCTACTACGAACTGGGTCCATAAAATGAGGACGTGGCTATCGATAGATTTGACACACACTCTGCAGAGGCTAGCACACTGTACCCACACCACGGAATCCATGGCCTCGAACTCCCATTCGGGTGGACCAACAGCATTCCGATAGAACCAATCCATTGCCATGACACTCTCCCGGGCACTCCGACCAACTCCCAATTGGGCTAAGCCATGGGTGGCCCCGATGTCAACCTGTGACATCCAACGCCACCGTCGTAGCCAAACATAAACGATCCCAAACGGGGACCCACTACCAAAACAACAACAACGGGCACACAAGGTTATGTCTGCTTATCAGGCCATGGTACCGCACGCCCATAACCTTCCCCCGTTGGAGGCACCGACCAGAGGCATGACAACGTACCGAATAAAGGCCTTCCCATAAAGGCAAATGTGGTTGCACTGGGAAGCTCGATTCGGTGGCACCATTACTTCATCAATGTTATGTTCAAGTTGAATTATCATCATGTTTAACTTGAAATAAAAGAACTCGAGCCATAGTATGCCATGAACATGCAAATATCTGACATGCAAGCATATTCATATAGCACTGAAGTGAAACGGATCAACATCATAGAACCATTCTGCATGCACTACTAACCTCTTTAGAGACACTGGTTTTAACTCACTAGTTTTAATCCAATACTTTTTAGTTATGCCAAAAGCATGGTGAAAATGATAAATTATATAAGCAAAATAATACCGGTCATATTCAACCAAAGTCATGCTACCAAAATAACTCTACTGCGTCACACTAGTCCATCCACTCAAACACTACAACAAACTAAGCAATTCAAGCATAACAAATGAAGTACCATAAGAAATGTTGATTAAATGATTAAATGCATGAACTAAACCATATTCAAGTTGGAAAATCATAGTTATTGAAATGACATCATGCAAACATTTGTGTGGCTTGCCTTAGCACAGAGGAGGGTCACACTCCTCTTGGTTTTGCTCAAGGCAAGAATCTCCCTGTGAAAATAACTAAAAACAGTAAAAGAAAGTATCAAAAACCACTCTGAAATTCTAGATAACAAGGAAAAATATCAAATTTGGTGTGCTGCTAGAGAATTTCAGTAAAAACCAATGCAAAAAGAATCAACTCATTTGAACTTATGGTTTGGAAGTTAGAGCTTGTCAAAGTTTCTGGTCAAATTTGAATTAAATTTGAAAAAAAGAAATGGGGGGGGGGGTGACGTTGAAGACGTATTCCAGGTAATACGCCTCCACTCGTACAACTTTGGGTGCAAGTGGAGAGGCTGACAATGGGCCCCATGCGTCAGGTCTGGAGAGAGGGGGAGAGGAAACATGGGATGGCGGCGCTTTGCTGGGGTTCTCTTCGGCGAGGAGGGCTCGGCGGTCGATTTGAGAGGGAGGGATGGGTAGCGGAGGCTCTAGCACACCTGCCGGTACCCGTGGCTCGATGAGAGGTGGTCGGAGGAGGTCGAAAAAAGCTTCTCCAGCAGCTGTGGCAATGTGACGCCCACGCGATGTGAAACTATGTCTAGGTTGTCGACCATGGAGTGTTTAGGTTAAGAGAGGAGTGAACCAGCCACTTGGATGAAAGAGTTGATCACAGTTTTGACTAAAAGTTTCTGGATAGAAACTTGTGTCTTAAGTTGTGATCAAACCAAGAAGATTTAGGAGCTGAGCTTTGGGGTTTAGCGTAGGTTACTAAGGTGCAGATGCTCAAGAAAATTCAGCTCCAAAAGATCAAGGAATAATGCACTTGCTGTACAAACTGCATTTTTAGGTCAGAATGCAAATGATTTTTCCTAGCAAAATTGGGCCACATGACCACTTGATATTTTTGCATAGGATGATGAGGCACTGTCCAAAGGGTGTGTGTGTGTGAATTTTCCTAGATTTTTGTGGGTAAGAAACAGAGGGGTCGCTTTGGAGTGGAAATGAAAATATTCCATTTTCACGGTGAAAATGAATATTTTCTTTAGAAGAAATTTTTTCCAAAGCAATGTGAGGATGAATGAGAGGCCATGAGAGGTTGTGGGAGGTGAGTTCACTTGGGTGAATATCAAAACAATGCCCAAGTGTTTAGTCCAAATGAATTAACTCAAAATCCAAATAAAATTAAAAAGGCAAGGGAAACTCATGAAGGCAAAAACTAGGATGTTACAAACCTCCCCTACTTAAGATGAATCTCGTCCTCGAGATTCGGTTGCTTGGGAAAACAACTCTGGGTAAGATGCTCTCAAAAAGTCCTCTCTTTCCCAGGTTGCTTCTTCCTCGGTGTGATGCTCCCACTATATCTTATAGAATTTTATCACCTTACTGCGAGTGACCCTTTCCATTTCTTCCAATATTCGGAACGGTCTCTCCTCATACGTTAAATTCTTAGCAAGCTCTATTTCTGCCATATTAGTCCTTTTCTCGGGTGACGAGATACACCTACTCAACTGTGAGACATGGAACACATTATGCAGTTCTGACAATTCCGGTGGTAGTTCCAACTGATAAGTCACTGTACCAACTCTAGACATCACTGGGAATGGGCAAATATATTTGGGTGCAAGTTTTCCTCGGGTCTGAAACCTCTTGACTCCTTTCATGGGGGTGACTCGGAGGAAAAGATACTCTCCGGGTTCAAAACTAATCTATTGGTGCTTGGAATCCTAGTAGCTCTTTTGTCTGGACTTAGCCACTTGTAGTCTGTCTCGGATCTCTTTGACTTGTCTTTTCAGTCTCCATCATTAAGTCAGTTCTGAAAATACGGCTATCTCCGGTTTGAGACCAGTTTAGTTGGGTACGACACTTACGGCCATACAGAGCTTCATAGGGTAACATCTTGAGGCTGGTCTGGAAATTGTTGTTGTAAGAGAACCCAGCATAGGGTAGACAGTCTTCCCACTTGGGTCCTTGGGCCAGGGCACATGCTCGGAGCATATCTTCAAGTATTTGATTTACTCGCTCAGTTTGCCCGTCCATCAAAGGGTGATAGGCGGTGTTGTACTTGATTGTGGTCCCCAAAGCTTGATGGAGACGTGACCAGAATGCAGAGGTAAAGAGAGAACCTCGGTCGGAAGTGATGGTCCTTGGTACTCCATGTAAATAGATGATTCTAGACGCATATAGATGTGCGAGTTGATCGGCTCGGTAGGTGGTTCGGATGGGAATGACGTGAGCTACCTTTGTCAGCATGTCCACCACAACCCATACTGCATCATTGCCTTGATGAGTCTTTGGCAGGCCTGTGATGAAATCCATGCAGACATAGTCCCACTTCCATGGTAGAATGGGTAAAGGTCGAAGAAGTCCAGCGGGTTTCTGATGTTCCGCCTTCACCTTGTGACATAAATCGCAACAAGCGACAAAATAGGCAATGTCCTTCTTCATTCCATCCCATCAAAATATTTATCGAAGGCCTTCGTACATATTAGTACCTCCTGGGTGAATCGAGTACGACAATTCGTGTGCTTCGGTCAAGATCTTCCTTCTCAGGTCTGCTTGCCGAGGTACGCAAATCCGACCTTGAAACCTTAGGGTAGCTTGCTCATCCTTCGAGAAATCCTGGTCTTGCCTTCTTGCATACGCTTGACATGGTGTTGCAGGACGGCATCATCCAGCTGGGCCATCCGGATTTCTTCCTCGAGTGTAGGGGTGACTTCCAATATATTGGCGAGGTCAGCCTCAACGATACCAGGTTAAGCTGAGTGATCTCCTCTTGGAGTTCGGGAGGCAAGGACTCCATCAGGGCGTTCAGGTTGGCAGGCTTGCGACTAAGGGCATTGACACCCACATAGGCCGTACCGGGATGGTAATTTATTCCAAGATCATAATCCTTAACCAATTCGAGACATCTTCTTTTTCGGAGATTTAAATCCAGTTGGGTGAATATATACTTGAGACTCTTGTGGTCGGTGAATATCTGACATCTTTTGCCAATGAGGTAGTGCCTCAAAATTTTCAACGCGTGCACAACTGCGGCCAATTCCAAATCATGGGTTGGGTGGTCCCCTCGTGGGGACGTAATTATCTAGATGCGTAGGCTACAACCTTGCCATCTTACATGAGTACACATCCAATACCTCTCCTCGATGCGTCACAGTATACGTCAAAGCTGCGATAGATGTCTGGGAGGGTCAACACAGGTGCTACGTCAATCAGGTTTTCAACTCATTGAAACTCTTCTCACAGTCCTCAGAACATACAAACTTCTTATCCTTCTTGAGGAGTTCTGTCATGGGCTTGGCAATCTTAGGGAAGCCTTCGATGAATCGACGGTAATATTCGGCTAATCCACGAAAACTACGGATTGCATGAGTTGACTCTATATCGGAGAGGTTAAAATGATTTGGCGTTCTATAATAGGTAATTTATAGTCCTATTATCTTTTTGAATTCTCCAAACTACACTATATCGGAGAAGTTTGTTCTTATTAAGGATTATATTGATGGGTTGCCTTTTACCATTGCACATGATAATTTTGATGAATGTAATATGCATGTGCTTGCTGCTCCTACTTGCAATTATTATGAGAGAGGAACTACATCTCCACCTCTTTATGTTTCCAACATGATAAAATTGCAAGAAACTGCTTATGCTATGTATTGGCCTTTACTTGATGCGCATGAATTGTTCTTTTGTGACATGCCGATGCATATGAAGGGAGTTAGACTTCGTCATTGCATGATATATGTCCTTCTCATCACTAAATGCCAAATCATTGTTAATTAAAATTGGCTTTGATATACCTTGGGATCCGGGTGGATTCATTACTTGAGCACTTTATGCCTAGCTTAATGGCTTCAAAGAAAGCGTTGCCAGGGAGACAACCCGGAAGTTTTAGAGAGTGATTTCTTTCTATTGAGTTCTTATAATGTTTAAAAACAAAAAAATATAGAGGGGAACTTAAAAACTTTTTCACAAAAGAGAAGCGATTGGAAGTTATGCATTGGAGAAGTGAGGGTCGACCTTGAACACTTGTGTTCATGCTCATGGAAACAATGTAGAATTTTTCATGAAGATTCTGACAAAAATAATTATCCCCCGGTCCACCTGAGATACCACCCGAGATACCGACCTCCTGAGGCCTTGTGCGGAGCGGTTGCTTCTTCTTCTTGGGGATGGCCTCTGGAGTGTTCTCGCCCTTGCTGTCCGGGTCCTCGATTGCCGCAGCTTGGAAGGCACGCTCGAGGGAGCACACCGCATCTCTCTCTTCGCAGGGGGCCGTGATGATTCCGCCGCTTCCTGGCATCTTGAGGACGTTGTAGCCGTGGTGGGTCACGCCATGAACTTGGCTAGGGCTGGATACCCGAGGATGGCATTGTACGGCAGGTGGATGTGGGCGACGTCGAAGTTGATGAGCTCGGTGCGGTAGTTGTCACGCTGTCTGGAGGTGACAGGGAGGCGGACTTGCCCTATCGGGGTGGTGGAACCGTCAGTAACTCCTGAGAAAGGCTTGGTAGGCTGGAGCTGATCATATGGCACTTGAAGGTTGTCGAACATCTTGATGGACAGGACGTTAAGCCCTGCGCTGCCATCGATGAGGGTCTTGGTGACTTGCATGTTGCTGATGATTGGGGAACAGAGCATCGGGAGGCCGCCAGCAGTTACTGTGCACTTGAGTAGATCTGCCGAGCTGAAGGTGATGGCGCACTTGGACCACCTGAGTGGGCGTGTAGCCTCGAGCCTGGGGAGGATTGCGTTCACCTCATGAGCAAACTGCTTGAAGATGCCCTGAGAGGCTGGGGCCTGAGCTCCACCCAAGATGCAATCGATAGCATGTGGCTCATGGAAGCCCCCATCCCCCTCATCCTGATGATGGTCGTCATTCCTTCTTGGCGGTAGCGGCAGCGCCACAGCGGAGGAAGGCCTGCGTTACCCTGGGGGCGTCCTCGCGAGGCTGATCCCTCCAGGCGCCCTCGCGAGGCTGGTCCCTCCAGGCGCCCTCGCGAGGCTGGTCCTGCCAGCAATCCTCACGAGGTCGGTCACGCCACTCTTGGCGAGGGCCACAGTCGTCCCATCGTCCTCCGCCACGTCCTCCTCCTCGGCCGTAGCCCCGGTCGTTGCGCTTGGGGCGTCGACCGAAGCGTCCTTATCGAACGGCCCTAAGCTCCTGGCAGTCATTGGTGTTGTGGGTGTGGAGGTTGTGGTAGGCGCAAAACGGCCGGCTGCCCTTGGACGACTCCGACTGGTCCCTGTCGCGCTTCGTGTCGAGCTCCGTCGCGAGCACGGCCACTCCCTTATGCTTCACATCCTTGGCCTTGGTCTTCTTTTTTTCTGGGTCAGCAGTTGGGAGCTCGATGAGGGAGAGGCGTCCCTCCTCAGCTCTTGCGCACTTGGTCGCCAGGTTGAACAACTCTAGGGACGTGCACAACTCCTCGTGGATGGCGAGCTCCTCCTTCATCTTGACGTCGCAGACGCCATCAGAGAATGATGAGATGATGGCCTCATCCGTCACCTTGGGGATCTTGAGGCGGACGCTGTTGAAGCGCTGGATGTATTTCTGCAGGGTCTCCCCGGGCTGCTGCTTGATGCGGCGTAGGTCACCCGCGGCCGGGGGAGGTCGCGACTGCCCTGGAAGTTGGCGATGAAGCGGCTGCCCATTTCGTCCCAGGAGGAGATTGAGCCGGGAGGCAGGTTCAGGAGCCACGAGTGGGCTCCGTCCTTGAGCGCCATGGGAAACCAGTTCGCCATGACCTTCTCGTCTCTGTTGGCCGCCTCGATGCTCAACTCGTAGAGCTGCAAGAACTCCACGGGGTCGGGGGTGCCGTCTTAGCGAGGAGGCAGGTCCGGCTTGAACTTGCCCGGCCAGGTGATGCTACGCAGCTCAGGGGTAAAGGCACGGCAACCTGCTGTGGTCATCGGGGCCCTTTGCTGACGCAGAGCTTGCTCTTGATGGTGCCCGCGCACCGCGGCCATAGGAAGCACGCGATCTTGTCGCACCGGTGCAGGGAGCACGAGGGCGCCTTCTTGAGGCCGAGGGATTTCTTGATAGCTTCGTTCCCGTCGTGCGGGCGCCGGACGCGGTGGGTCATGCCCAGGGGCCACGCGCCTTGGCGCCAGGGCGCCATCTTGGGGCTGAGGCAGTGGAGGCGCCCCTTGAGACACGTCGTCCATACTCGGCGGAGGGCGAGGCAACGAGAGGGACGGAGTGGGAAAGCCCCCTGCGGCGCTGACGAGCTCGGTGATGCGGGCGAGCCACTCCTCATAGAGGTTGTTAACGGGGCGGTAATGCAGGAGCTCGCGTGCCGTAAGCAGCATGGCCTGTGTGTCCGTGGGGGCGTGACGAGCGTGGGACGATGAACCGGCTAGGGCCAACGACGGAGTGGCGGTGCGGCCGTCCCGCCACACCGAGGGGTGCAGCGAGGATGCTTGCTGCTCGTTCCCTGCCGGGCCGGTGGCGGCGTTGGCGGCAGGCGATGGAGAACGACGAGGAGGTCCGCCGACAGGAGCCGTCTGGGCGACGCGAGTGGCGAGAGCGGCCCGGTGCTCATCGCGGGCTCGGCGGGCGTCAGACATGGATGCGACGAAGCGATGGGAAGTGGATCAGCGGAAGAAAGACTTCAGCACACCCCTACCTGGCGCGCCAAATGTTGGATTTCGGGTTCCGGCAAAACCCTTGAGGTTCGAACAGTGGGGTGCGCACGAAGATTTCCCCCTACCGAATCTCGCTCTCAGCCTCACCGCGATCCCTAAGCTTAGCTAGATGAACTCACAACACAAGAGACACAAGATTTATACAAGTTCGGGCCACCGTTGTGGTGTAATACCCTGCTCCTGTGTGGTGGTGGTGGATTGCCTCTTGGGATGGTGATGAACAGTACAAGGGAACAACAGCCTCCTGAGGAGAGGTGTTCTTGAGCTGGCGTGGTGTTCTACTTGTTCTGGTTTTGGTCTTCTCGTCCTTCCTATCGTGGTGGCTATCCCTATTTATAGAGGCACTGGTCCTCTCCCCAAATATTGAGCGGGAAGGGATCCATCAACGGCCATTTTGAAAGGGGACAACTAGTACAAGCTATCCTGACTAAAGGTGGTCTTCGCCTGTCAAAGGCACTGGTGATGATGCCGTCTTGGGCTCCACGATGACCTTCGTCCTGCTGGCCTTGGTCTTGTTGCACCGATATGGAAACCTTTGCCTGATGCCTCGGTACTCCGCGCCTGCGCTTGCCCCCTTAGCACCAAAGGGGAAACAAGGACACTGCGCGCTGGCGCCCGCCTGGCCTTGATCGTCATGGCTTGCGTCACAGGGACCTCGCAAGGTACCCCTTGCCTTGATCTCTCCGCCTCCCTCGTGAGCCTGCCTGGTGAGGCCGCTCCTGAGGAGGCCTTGTGTTGTCCGCCTCGCGAGGCCTAGCCCCTCGCGAGGGTCTTGAGTGTTGGTTGATGAAGACAGGCCGTACTGGGCCACTGGTGGAGCCACGCCGCGAGCCACAGGCAGGCAAGTCTAGGGACCCCCATTCCCAGAATGCCGACATAACCAATTATCAAAAAGTACTGAGATAGACCTTCTTCAAGCCAATCAACATGTGTTCAAAAAACAAAAAAATGTCAAAAATTACAAAACAAAGACCTCGATAGACCTTGCTGCTGTAGATCCCTCTTTGCAGCCTTTATTGCTCTGTCTACAGAAGAATAACATGTGTATATATATAACTGAAATAAACATCCACTTACATAAGTGATTATATAGATCATTCAAACACACCTCAATAAACAATTGCATGCATTCTAAAGTAGGAGAAACGATCGTCTAGTCATCTACTTCTTGTGACACTCCCGCCACTGCTCTGTGGCTCGATCCCTCGGCTGGGGCATGAAGAAGACATTTCCTCATGTCAACGATCCGCCTGTACATCTCGTAGCTTGTGTACGTGTTCTGGGCCGTGTACTTGACGTGTTGTTCATCCAGTCTCTCATGCCAAACACTGTGCCAGGCGTTCTTGTCCTTCTTGCTCTCATCCTTCATCTTCAGGTAGTAGGGGTCAATGATGGCCGAGGCGAGGTCAACTAGGGAGTTCAGTTTGTTGTTGTCGTTGCCCCGGACCTTGTAGTGGTCCTAGATGTTGACAAGATTCCGGCATTTCAAACCCGAAACCTTGAGCGCTTTTAGATCGTTGGTGGTGTCCACCATAGTTTGTTGTTGTCGCTGCCCCGGACCTTCTAGTCGGAGTTGTTGATAAACTTGGAGAAACGCTCGCAAGGCCTTGTGGCTAGGTGGTAGTGGTAGACGAGGACGCCATGTCGCACGCACAACTGGGCAACGACAACCTTCTGATCGTACTCGAGGTTGAAGCCGACCACTTGGTACTTGTCCTCGGCAAGGAACTGCTCCATAGTTTGGATGGAGCTCTCTACCAACATCAGATCATTCATGTACACCGCCGAGAGGGCCTTCCCCCTCATGTGAGTGTCCACTACGTGATGCATGGTGAACTGCCTGCCATTGTCATCGTCGGCTGCTGGGAGCGCCATTGGAGCCATGGGGATCGCCATTGGTACCGCTGGATGTCCTCTCTATATGTGTCGTCGTGGATGTGCTTATTGTGTCGTGTGACATGAGAGATGAAGGTAAATGGCCCTGGAATAAATGGGGGCCGGGCGGCCTGGATTCTCGGCGCGTCTGCATGGCAACTCTTGTAGCGGGTAACTGCATTGTCGAGCCGCGCCCGGCGCAACCGCATGCACAAGAACGTGTGTGATCGTGCGCCGGCCCCAAACCCTGGTAGCGCGCGTGGAGGGACGATGGCAGAGCACCTAGAGGGACGCGAGAGTAGAGCGCGCGCGGCGGGACGCGAGCAGAGCATGCCGCGGCCGCCTTAACCGCAAGCAACCACACGCATAGAGCAGTTGAACACGCAGGAAATGGTCGCCTACAAGTCGGCCGACACGTGCGTCGCTGTGTAGAGAGCAGCCGTGTGCTACTACCTCCGTCTTGGTCTATAGTCCCCTTTATATTATGTGCCATACTTTGCCCTCAAATTTAACCAACAAAATCTTAATGCATGTTATAAAAATTATATAATTGGAAACTATGTTCAAATACGAATCCAACTATATAATCTTTCGCGACATGCATTCATATTTTTTATTAGTTAAATCCTACTTATAAACCAGGACGGGTGTATAGTAGCTAATTCAATCGCAAACATTTTTTTATTAACCGTATGTGTACGTGGCCTTTCGTCCTCCTCTCGCACGTCTTGTCACCCCGCTCTCGTAGAGGGCTTACAGTGCAAGCTTGCGCAGCGCGCGGGAGCGTTCTTTTGGCCAAACGATGGTGCCAATGAATCGTCGGTGAGCCCATTCCCGCGCAACCTCGCAGGTTCCTGTGCAAGCTTCCCGCCCGACTGGGTGAAATCCCCCAAAATCCCAATGCTTACTGGCCTACTATAAAAACCCTCACGGCCGGTCCTGCGTCGCATTTTCCCATCCCTCCCTGTAGCTTATCTCGTCTGCTTCTCCCACAATCGCCAATGGCACCGGTCCGTCGTGGTCGCTCAGCCACTCCACCATCATTAGACGACAGCTCCAGCTGGGAGGCTACACCGCAGCGGCGGCACAGTCCCCGGTGTAGTGTAGTGTGCGTGGCGTCCCTGTTCGGTTTGCATGGAACACCCACCACACGCTTTGCCGCCGGTGGCCGTCGGCAGCTGTTGCTGGCCGTCGTTGGTGCCACACCACCGTCGAAAGCCAGGGCCATCACCCGCTCCACCGCCGCGGCCCAAAGGCGGGAGGTGGCCGTCATGGCTGCCACCCCATTGTCGCCCACCGTGGCCATCACCCGCTCCACCACCGCGGCCTGAAAACTGGAGGTGGTGGTCGTGGCCGCCACCCAATCGTTGGCCCCCGGGGCCGCCAGCCCACCATTGACCGTCGGGGTAATTTCCCGCTCCGCCACCGCCGTCCGAAGGCGGGAGGCGGAGGTGGATGCCGGCATGTGTGTCAGCGACCTTGCGCGCTACACCGAGTTCCTGCGGGAGGAGGAGGAGCGCCTCGTCGAGCATGCAAAGAGCCTTACCGCCGCTGTGGCCGCGACACACACCACCTCAGAGGAGAGGAATCAGGAGATCTACAAGGAGAACCACCGCTGTCAGAGGGGTCGTCTGGAGCGGTAGAGGGCTTTCGAGGTGAGCGTCGCTGAAGTTGCAGCAGCGGCACGCACCGTATTGCAGTTGTGCAGCTCGTCGGTAGGCTCCTCCTCCTCTGCCTCTTACTGAGCATGCTCAGTAGAGGAGAGGCTGCTGGAAGTAGTACAAAGCCCCTCCGTAGTACTCCCTCCATCCGGAAATACTTGTCGGAGAAATGTATAAAAATGAATGTATCTAGAACTAAAATACATCTAGATACATCCATTCCTCTGACGAGTATTTCCGGATGGAGGGAGTAGTATTTAGGGGCTATTTTGTTCAGTTCATCTGACTATAGATGTGGTGGAACTATACAACGTACTTAAAATTAGCTAGTATGTAAAGTAGTACTAGCTATTTCAATACGTGGTTGGCAACAATTAGGAAAAAGTTTGGTTGGTTCAGCTGTTGAGTTGAACTGTTTGTATAAATTAAACACGACTGCTTAATCTATGAATGAAATCTATGCTTAATTACTGAATTTTAGTTGCAAAAATTAGATACTGCTAGTTATTTTTAGCTGCATATTTTGACAAATCATAGTGTTACAAGGTTGACAAATGGCAATGTTACTAAATCAACAAATGTCAATCTTTCAAGTTTGAAAAATGACAACATACCCAATATGACAGATGCAAATGTTACCAAATTGTTTGTAAGTGGTTGCACATGGGTCATCCAAAACAACCGTTTGCGTTGAAGAGATGCACAAATCCTGCTCTCGCTTTGCATACGGGTGTTCTATCTAAAACATTTGTGATCAAGAGTTGCACAAATCCTGCTCGGCACATTTTCCCTTGGCTTCCTGGGGAAGCTGTCAGTTTGCATGCGGGTGTTCTAACTAAAACGTTTGCAATCGAGATACAATATTAAACCCAAGAAAAAAACTATTTCCAGCGGCGGCGGAGGCGGCGTACCACGCCGTCCTTGTCGTTGTCGTCCTCCGGCATGCCATTGTTGAAGTCTTCAAGGCAACACAGAATCATCTTTGTAAATCAAACATCATGTAGTCGCACGATCGACGGGAGGGGCGCGGGAGGACGGCAGCTGGCGGCACTAAGAGGTAGCAGTCGACTACAACGTCATATGACGCTAAGGTGGGCGCACGCACGGGCACGGGTGCGGCGGGTGCAGCCAAACGCATGGGGATCGGTGCCGCGGTGGGTGGAGGGGCGTGCATGGGCACGGGCATGGGCGCTGGCGCTGGCATGTAGACCAGCTTGCGCGGGTCCGTGGAGACCTCGGTGACGCCCATGGCTTCCAGCTCTGCGATAGTGCTTGGCGACCAGCCCGTCAATGCTACAGGGATGGTCGCTGGCGCGAGCGTGGGGATGGGAGCTAGGACGGGAGCGGAGGCAGCAACAGCCACAACCAGCTCGTTCTGGGCCATGTCCATGAGGCCCCATTCCTCCTTATTTTCTATCTCCTCCGGCTCAGAGTCGACTTCACCAAACTTGAAGACTAGTGGTAGAGGATCCTTCTGCGCCATGGCGTTGGTGGAGGTCTGCGGGAGGGAGGGGAATGGGAGGCGAACAGTAAGGCCGCCTGTGTTAAGCAGCGGCTCGGGCGCCATTAATGGAGAGAAAGGAGGGTGGCCATGGAAGTCAAAGGGCTCGACTCCCAGTGAGCCTACACAACGTACACCTTGCACGCTTCCCAGTGAGCCTGCGCTTTGGAGGACAGCTTGCACGCCTCTTGGTCAGCCTACGCACTAGACTACGCTCGCATGCCACCCGTTCAGTCAAGCAGCTGTACGCACGACACCTCCTATATCCATTAAAACCAAGACACGTGGCATCACGTGAATGGTTAACATAACGCACACTAGTTGAATTATACAAACGTTTGCGATGTTAGAGTGGCAACTATTTGTTTGAAAATGCCATTGTTGGCTATTAGTCGAGTGCTTCTTCTCTCAAAATGGACACGAAAAATACCACAACATGTTGGGTGCCATTCCATGATAGCATGCCAAGTTTCATGAATTCCATACGAGTTTTGGATTTGCTAGAATTTCAAAATAAAGCATCTCAACGTTTTGCCGGCAATCAACAGTGCCCTGGTGTTTGAAATTCATTCCCATTTCTTGCATGGGACCTAAGCCTGCACCCAAGGACAAATATTTGATTTTTCAACCAATTTATATGCACTAGAGCATGTGCATGTAGTTCAAATTTGAATTATGCACATAAAATGCCTAGAAAACCCAGTTAATGTATAAAAATGTCCAAACGAACCCCGAAAAATTGCATAATTTAACACAACACTCCTGTTGTTCTATGTTGACACTAGAATTTTTTTGAAAGAAATAAGAGGCAGCGGATATCATTTCGTCCCCGAAGGTGGGACATTCCCTACCAAAACTATCAGGCTTGTTGTGAGAAGCTCTGAAGAAGCTTATACCCAAACCTGCCCCAAATGGGACAAAGAAATTACCATGGCATGTTGATACTGCTCCATGATAGCATGCCATGTTTCATGAAGTTTAGACGAGTTTAAGATTTACTAGAATTTAAAAACCAGGAATGTCAATGTTTGCGGCCGAGTGACGGTGGCAGGGTGTTTGACATTCATTCCCATTTCTTGCATGGGACCTAAGCATGCAACCAAGGACAGAAATTTGAATTTTCAACCAATTTATATGCATTAGAGCATGTGTGAAAGTGTAACTAATCCCTGGGTGGTTTTGGTAATTCTTCAGAACATATAGTTCATTGAACTAATGCTCTTTCAAGATGATCATTTCAGAAAGTTCAATGATTGGCATGGCATAGACTAGAGATGTGGACCCCTAAAAATGCTAAGGACACATATTGGAAACAAGCTCAAGACTCTACATTTTCATTTTAGTGATCCAAGATCACTTTGAGTCCATAGGAAAGTGAAAGTGTGTTACGTCGACCAGAGGGGGGTGAATAGGTGATTTTTATGAATTCTTCACTGAGGAATTTCAGGGTGAGGAAATTCCTAAGCGAAGAACTAGTTGCATATGAATAAGTACTCAGGTATAAGCATAACAAAGAAACAAGATAGTCATCATGATGAAATGGAAGACAGACACAGAGTACAGAAAGCGTAAACACAGGATAAGCAGGATGAAGACAAAACAGGCTGAAGAAATAGGATTGAGGAATTGGAGAAAGTCTTCAGTCAGAGTCTTCAAACAGTAATGATCAGGTCCATCAACACATAACTGAGGAAATGAAAGGGTTGAGGAAATAGAACCAAGTAAGCTTGGTAAATACAATGATTTGGTAGACCAGTTCCAACTGCTGTGACAGTTGTACGTTTGGTTGGAGCGGCTGAGTATTTAAAGTTGAGGACACACAGTCCAGGACACACAGTCCTCACCTTATTCTCCATGAGATAAGATCACACAGACCTCGCCCAATAGTAATGGTAAGTCTTCACAGGTGACTTCCAAACCTTCACAGACTTGGTCACTCGGCAATCCACAATTCCTTTTGGATGCTCAGAACAGGATGCCTAACCATCTGGAGGATACACAGTCCTCAAAGGTAATGTCACGCCCAATATGCGACCCTATCCAAAAGGAAAACTCGAAGGTCCCACCAAGGATAGACCCGCATATTGAAACGCTTTTGCAAGGTGGATATCATTACATCAACATTACATAATAGATGGGGATACATACATAAGGCATACAATGCCACACGAATACAACATCACAAAACATAAGATCATCATCCGACTACGGATGAATCACAAACAGAAGCTCAAACGACATCCACCCTACTAGCCCAGGATGCCGATCTGGAACCTATCCCTTGATCGAAGAAGAAGCAGAAGCAGAACTCCAAACAAGCAAACATCGCTCTCGCGTCATGATCATCGCATAAACCTGTACCTGCAACTGTTGTTGTAGTAATCTGTGAGCCACGAGGACTCAGCAATCCCATTACCATGGGTATCAAGACTAGCAAAGCTTAAATAGGAAAGGAAGGGGTAAAGTGGTGAGGCTGCAGCAGCGACTAAGCATATATGGTGGCTAACATACGTAAATAAGAGCGAGAAGAGAGCAAGCAGAATGGACGTCAACTAGTAATGATCAAGAAGTGATCCTGAACTCCTACTTACGCCAATCATAACCCAGAAGCCGTGTTCACTTCCCGGACTCCGCCGAGAAGAGACCATCACGGCGACACACGCGGTTGATGCGTTTTAATTCGGATCTGGTGTCAAGTTATCTACAACCGGACATTAACAAATTCCCATCTGCCTATAACCGCAGGCACGGCTTTCGAAAGATTATACCCTGCAGGGGTGTCCCAACTTAGCCCATGACAAGCTCTCGCGATAAACGAAGGAATAGACCTTCTCCCAGGAAGACCCGATCAGACTCGGAATCCCGGTTTACAAGACATTTCGACAATGGTAAAACAAAACTAGCAAGACCGCCCGATGCGCCGACATCCTGATAGCAGCTGCACATATCTCGTTCTCAGGGCAACACCGGATGAGCAATCCGTACAACTAAAACCAGACCTCAAGTTTCCCCGAGGTGGCGCTGCAAAGGGCTCTAGTTCGGACCAACACTTAGACAAGCACTGGCCCGGGGGGGGCTATAAAAAAGATGACCCTCGGGATGCGCGACTCCCAAGGGAAAAAGGGCTAGGTGAGGAAAATGTAAAAACCAATGTTGGGCCTTGCTGGAGGAGTTTTATGCAAAGCGAACTGTCAAGGGGGTCCCATAAATCACCCGACCGCGTAAGGAACGCAAAATCCGGGAACATAACACCGGTATGACGGAAACTAGGGCGGCAAGAGTGGAACAAAACACCAGGCAAAAGGCCGAGTCTTCCACCCTTTATCAAGTATATAGATGCATTAATAATATAAGAGATATTGTGATATCCCAACCAAAACCTGTCCGCCATGGAGAAATCTTCAACTTCACCTACAACTAGCAACACTATAAGAGGGCTGAGCAAAAGCGGTAACATAGCCAAACAACGGTTTGCACAGGAAAGGTGTCAAAGGTTAGAGGTTCATGGCAATTTGGGATGGCTCGACAGGTAATAGGTAGCGCAGCAAAGCGATAGAATGAAGCAACTAGCATAGCAATGATAGTATTGAGATCCAGGGTAGCGGTCATCTTGCCTGAAATCCCGCAAGGAAGAAGAACGAGTCCATGAAGCAGATGAACGGATGAAGCCGAACCAAGCGTAGACGAACGAATCCTCATGATCGCAACGAAACGGGAACTATCGAGAAGAAGCACACAACATAGTAAACACACCACACATGAACAAGGCATGATGCACAACCAAGCATGATGCAAGACAAGACTACATGAAGCTACTCATGGCAAGAGATGATGCAAACAAGAGCAACACATCAAGGCAAGTTTAAATGAGGCCGGGAACAACATATAACAATTCCGGTAAGTCCTCATATGCATATTTCAAAGTTAGTCCAGATCTGAATAAACCTTATGTTCAAGTTGTTAAACAGCAAGTTTAAGATGCACAAAGATGATCTACATGAGATCCTGGTCTAGTTACATATAAAGTTCATTTAGTTCGGAGCTATGGCCTAGAAGATAAGAGCAAGACAAGTTAAACATGGCATTAGGCAAAAATGCATACAAACATCAAGCAAACACCTCAAAACAAGGATGCAACATGATAATATGAAACTACATGCAAAAACAAGCAAGTTTCATATAGAGCACACTCAAAACGGAGCAACGGTTCAACACATGCACACTATACAAGTTTACAGGACAAGCTATCCAAAACAACAACTAGGCATATTGCAAGCATCAAAATAAAATGCTACAGCACCCCAACATAATTAAAAAAGGCATGGACATGATGTACAGGTAAAGCACAACAAAACATGAACACTGAGCTATCTCCAGAAATCACTAGAACATGCTCAAACACACATGGTAAAGTTGCAAGTTTCAACAATTTCAGACTTGCAGAAAATAACAGCACGATGCAATGTTTAGAGCTATCAAACAACATGTTACAGGAACTTATCATGGCAAACAAAGGCATGGCATGAATCTACTAATTGCATAGATCAAAAGTCCCTTACTGACCATAAGCCAAAAGGAATCATAAAATATGATGGCACCCACGTAAACATAGTAAGTTTTTGTTACAGATTCATACATGACAGGAATATAAATATGAAGGCATGTAGATGAGCTTGTGCAACTCACTACAGAGCAAAACATGGCATGGCAAGGCACCCAACAGTAAGAAGGCATGTTTGTGTAACCAACCAAGGCAAGAACAAGTCCATAGCATGCAAGGATCAACTACAATAAGCTTGGCCAAATTGAATAACACGTAAACAATCTGCCAGGAAACAGTTTGAAGCAAAAGTAGAGCGCGAAAATGACATGCTAGACTACTCCATAATTACAACAAGGACCATGGATGGATAGAGCATAACCATGTTTTCAAAACACCCTTACTGAAGTATCTCAAATTATTCCTGGATCACTCTGTAGCAACAAGTTTACATGGCAACATTTTAACAGCAAAACAGGGACTAAAATCAGCATTAATGCGAAGCCTAGTTTGCATGCTTGTGCTAGTCAGCACATTGATCACAAAAATACATGGTAAGCACGTCTGTAAAGATAGCATGGCATAGTTCAAAACACATGTAGGAGTTAACCTCATATGATGCACACATCAATCATGGCAAAAATGACAAAAGAGCTCGTTCTAATAACAGACAGTAGATAACAGCATGAAGCACTCTTGCAATGATGATTCAGGCATCTGGATGACCTCAAATGAATATGATGCAATGGAATGAAATGATGTACTCTTCGAGACGAACAAATTGACATATTAAACGCACGAAATGGAGCTACGGATGCAGAGTTACAGCAGGTCAAACATGGCATGAAAATTACTGAATCTGGGGACTTAGACAAAAATATACCCTCCGAAACTGGACGGGGTCGTGCGGGACGGAGGGATCCGGTTCAGGCGCGGGCGTTTGGTTCGGCGTGGTGGTGGATCTCATCCACCCCGGTGGATCTGGTCGGAGGAGCTCCCGCGAGACTCCGGCAAGGGCGGCGGCCAGAGTTGGAGGGGCACGGGGCGACGAGGGCACAGGGCGGCGGAGCAGCGCCGGCGACGGAGGGCGGAGGAGCTCGACAGGGCTGGCGTGGCGAAGCTCCGGGACGGCGCGGAGGCGATTTTTAGGGTTTGGACTGCGGGAATTTCGGGGGAGGGGCTTATATATAGGTACAGGGAGCTAGGAGAGTCCAAATGAGGCACGGTTTTCGCCCACACGATCGTGATCGAACGACCGAGAGCATGGAGGGGAGTTAGATGGGTTTTGGGCCACTTTGGAAGGGGGTTGGGCTGCAAAGAGAGAGGGGCTTTACGGTTACCCGGTTAACCGTTGGAGTACCAAACGACCTCCAAATGGCACGAAACTTGACAGGCGGTCTACCGGTGTTATACCAAGGCCGCTTGGCAAGACTTGGTCCATTACGAGAATGTTTAATACCCAGTCACGAAAAGAGAGAAGAGGGGGACGCCGGAGGGCATAGGAGTGCCAGATCGCGAAACGGACAACGTGGAAAAGGCTCGGATGCATGAGACAAACACGTATGCAAGATGAAATGCACATGATGACATGATAAAATGCAACACGCAAGCAAATGACATGGCAACGACAGCGAATAACTGGCAGACACCTGGCGCATCGGATCCGGGGTGTTACAACACTCCACCACTACGAGAGGATCTCGTCTCGAGATCTAGGATGGCACCGTAGGGAAAAGGAAGAGGAAGAGAGGAGGTAAAGCTAAGTTGCTTCTTTGACGAATGAGTGAAACCAAAGAACCTTGAGAGGTTGAGCAAAATGAAGAAAGAAAACAACAACGATGAACAAGATTGCAAACAATCTGTTAGAAAAGAGGAACAAGGAACATTACGAGAACTTGAAGGTTGCAAAGACATGAATCAAGAGTTTAATTGACAAGATAGGGTTCAAAACCACTCCGGTTACAACAAGATGAGAGAGGAAGAATTCGGGCAGCACTCCGGTTGAACATGGAATGAATAGAGCATGGACTTGAGAAGATTTAAAGATACTTGATGAGATCAACAAGACACTACCTCCGAAGCTATTGAAAGAATGGCACAATGGGTAAGAAAGATTTCAAACAGCACTCGGGTTGGAAAGAGAGGCAAAACTTGATAAAATGAAAGAACTTGAAGAGATGACACAACACTCCGGTTAAATGGAGAAACAAGGAGAAGAACATGATCTTGCCAAAACAAGATGATGAGTGAAAAGAGCAACATCACAATGCCTCCGGAACGAAAGAATAGAGGATAGATCATTGAAATAGAAGAATGAATAAGAAATTGCCAACTTCTGCCACAAATGAGCTTGGAAAGCATCCTTGCAAAGAAGAATTGAACGGAGTTGTTGGAAAATCAACAACGAAAAGCACAAGCTTATTATGGGCTTATGGCAAACATCTCAAAACTTGAGGTGAAATTCTGCCACTAACGAAAAACAATTGCTTGTTTGAGATGAACGAAGAGATGAAAAACCTCTTTCACCGAGAAGGATATGGAGAAGGCTTGGATCAATGATAAGCACCACAAATAGTAACATTCCCAATGGAAGGCTTTAGGTGAATTATAACCCAAGATAACTCCAACAAAGAGATTCATGGATTTAGAATGCCTCATTCTTGAAAACATTATGAGTCATGAGACATGAATGAAATTGTCAAGAGTGACATGACACCGCCTCAAAAGATAAGGTAGAAATAATTGCACTTTGGAATGCAAGATGAAGAATGCTTGAACTCCTCAAAACAAAACATGTGTTTAGCACCATGTTTATTTTAGAGTGAAGCTTGGCGGGTCATAACTTCGAGGGAAAATCTTGAAGAATAATTAAAGAATGAAAAGAATCCTTGACGAACCACCATGTAGAGCCTCTATGAAGAACTCCGGTAATGAAAGGATGATAGAAAGAAAGAGAGGTTGAAAATACAAGGTGAAGCCTTGCGATGATTTAGATGGAGCTTCGCGACGAGATAAGGCAGAAAACTTGGAACTCTGGAAAGAAAATATGAACCAACTCGAACCGAGAATTACTTCCTGATGAACAAACTCCGGAAGAAGGAATTAATCACTTGGATGAAACAAGAATAAGAATTATGTCATGCCTATCCTTCACCAATTTAAATTGATGACAAGCAACGGATTTGGCATACTACTTATTCTCGTAGAAAGAATTAAGAGAGATATAGCATAAACTTGAGAAGGTCTTCAACACACCACCGGTAGGATTGGAAGGAACGAATGAATCTATATGATAACGAAGGAAGAGAAATCTTGAAGTAACCACCACAAGAATTCGAAAATTGAATGACGAAAGAGAATGAATCACCGGGAAGAATTAGAAGGAACAAATATGTTAGAGGGGATTTAGATGCAAAAGGACAAGGAGATCATGAGCTGATTAAGGAGCACTTGAACGAAGCACCGGGATAAATAGAGAATGATGACTGGAATGATGGCCTCCGATGAAAAGAAACGGGAAAAACAACTCCTGAAATACTCCGGATGGGTGAAAATAATATCTGACAAATGGAATGATTCGATAGGATAACATGAAGATATAACCACGAAACTTCACGAGAACACACAAGATTTAGAGGAAAAACTCTTCTTCGGCCTTCACATGTTGAGAATGATGATGAGAACCACCATGAATTGTAGAGAAACTCCGAAATGAAGAATAGAAAGGTTGAATCAACAATGAAAAGAATTTGAAAGATCTTGGAGAAAGACATATGACTGATGATAATTCATTCTTACGTCAAACTTCGAAAAGATAGCTCCGGAAAAATTAGAAGAGTCAGGTAAGATCCTGGAAAAAGACCTGTGGGTTAGGGCCCACTCAAAAGAAAACACTGTTGAAATGATTACTTGAAAGGGAGATTGCACCGGTTGAATTAAATAGCTTGAATGAGATAACAATCTCCAAATAGCTTGAACGGATTGAGAATGGAAACACAAGTCTTCTGAGATATCTTGAGCACTCCGGATAAGAATAGAGAGAGGTGAACAATTAAGAGGTGCACCGGTATGAAAAATCATTTGACATGAGGAAAAGAATATGATCAACACTGAAAGCTTGAATTGGATCCACCGGAGAAGAAACAACAATGAAGGATGATGAACTTAACACTGTTGAACATCTTCATGGAAAATCACCGGATAAGAACATGGAAAGAAAAGAAAGAAGAGACTTCCCACAAATAAAAGGATACATGATTAAGAAATCTGAGTCCTTGAAGAAAAGGCTGGGAGGGTGGGGAAAAACAAAGACAACATGGGACAGATGAAATAAACACCGTTGAGAAAACTTAGAATTGATCTTGCAAATGTTGAAAATGATCGGCTCCACTTGGAGAGAAACACACCGGTTTGGAAAATAGTTGACATGACAATCTCGATGATCAAAGGGATTAGTATTCGCATAGCAATATGAGAACACCGTTTATGAAAGGTATGGAATCAACACTTGACATTGAAGCAACTCGAATACCACAACTCAAAACAAAACAAAGGATTTGGCTTGCAGAATAAGCCGGAACAAATACATATGATAGAGATTTACCCAATCCCATATCATGCATCTGTCGGAAAGATATTCTAGGAGCTACTTGAATTCCCACCTATGAAACTCCCGAAACTTTCTGGTTATGGAATCTGGTGTTGGGGATACAGGGGAAGCAATATATCTCACCCAAACTAACAATACCTACATCCAAGCTGTATCCATCCTTCAACACATAACCAAGAAAACTCCGAAAATCGTGTACCTCAACCTTCGAAAAGCATCCGTTATATGAGTTATGGCAATACTCCCGAACTCGCCCCAGTACTGGGTAATCGAGGTTATCTCACCAACAACTGCATAAAAGAGATTTTCGATGTCGGCAAAACTCAGGTATTCCAGAACTGCAACGATAAAATTGTGACGACAACACCTCGGAGCTCGACTCCCCGGGTCGAAGCCACATAAATAGACAGGAGGCACCAAGAACAATGTTCTCGTCACAAAACCATCGGAACGATTCCAAGATACCCGCGTGATCCTAAATTTTTTTTGTGAAATTTGAGGAGAGGAAAGACAAAACATCTACGTCAAGAGTCCTCACCAGAGCGACGAAGGGACTGAGGAGTGAAAAGAATCCTACTCTCCGATATATATAATCCTAAGACTCAAAATAGTTTTCTTCTAGACTCAACAACGGCCAACAATCAAGGGGGCTCCTATGGTCGGTCGAGGCTCTGATACCAACTTGTCACGCCCAATATGCGACCCTATCCAAAAGGAACTCGAAGGTCCCACCAAGGATAGACCCGCATATTGAAACGCTTTTGCAAGGTGGATATCATTACATCAACATTACATAATAGATGGGGATACATACATAAGGCATACAATGCCACACGAATACAACATCACAAAACATAAGAGCATCATCCGACTACGGATGAATCACAAACAGAAGCTCAAACGACATCCACCCTGCTAGCCCAAGCTGCCGACCTGGAACCTATCCCTTGATCGAAGAAGAAGCAGAAGCAGAACTCCAAACAAGCAAACATCGCTCTCGCGTCATGATCATCGCATAAACCTGTACCTGCAACTGTTGTTGTAGTAATCTGTGAGCCACGAGGACTCAGCAATCCCATTACCATGGGTATCAAGACTAGCAAAGCTTAAATAGGAAAGGAAGGGGTAAAGTGGTGAGGCTGCAGCAGCGACTAAGCTTATATGGTGGCTAACATACGTAAATAAGAGCGAGAAGAGAGCAAGCAGAACGGACGTCAACTAGTAATGATCAAGAAGTGATCCTGAACTCCTACTTACGTCAATCATAACCCAGAAGCCGTGTTCACTTCCCGTACTCCGCCGAGAAGAGACCATCACGGCTACATACGCGGTTGATGCGTTTTAATTCGGATCTGGTGTCAAGTTATCTACAACCGGACATTAACAAATTCCCATCTGCCTATAACCCAAGGCACGGCTTTCGAAAGATTATACCCTGCAGGGGTGTCCCAACTTAGCCCATGACAAGCTCTCGCGATCAACGAATGAATAGACCATCTCCCAGGAAGACCTGATCAGACTCGGAATCCCGGTTTACAAGACATTTCGAAAATGGTAAAACAAAACCAGCAAGACCGCCCGATGCGCCGACATCCCGATAGGAGCTGCACATATCTCGTTCTCAGGTTAACACCGGGTGAGCAATCCGTACAACTAAAACCAGACCTCAAGTTTCCCCGAGGTGGCGCTGCAAAGGGCTCTAGTTCGGACCAACACTTAGACAAGCACTGGCCCGGGGGGAGGGGGCTATAAAAAAGATGACCCTCGGGATGCGCGACTCCCAAGGGAAAAAGGGCTAGGTGAGGCAAATGTAAAAACCAATGTTGGGCCTTGCTGGAGGAGTTTTATCCAAAGCGAACTGTCAAGGGGGTCCCATAAATCACCCGACCGCGTAAGGAACGCAAAATCCGGGAACATGACACCGGTATGACGGAAACTAGGGCAGCAAGAGTGGAACAAAACACCAGGCAAAAGGCCGACTCTTCCACCCTTTACCAAGTATATAGATGCATTAATAATATAAGAGATATTGTGATATCCCAACCAAAACCTGTCCGCCATGGAGAAATCTTCAACTTCACCTGCAACTAGCAATGCTATAAGAGGGCTGAGCAAAAGCGGTAACATAGCCAAACAACGGTTTGCATAGGAAAGGTGTCAAAGGTTAGAGGTTCATGGCAATTTGGGATGGCTCGATAAACAAGTAATAGGTAGCGCAGCAAAGCGATAGAACGAAGCAACTAACATAGCAATGATAGTATTGAGATCCAGGGTAGCGGTCATCTTGCCTGAAATCCTGCAAGGAAGAAGAACGAGTCCATGAAGCAGATGAACAGATGAAGCCGAACCAAGCGTAGACGAACGAATCCTCACGATCGCAACGAAACGGGAACTATCGAGAAGAAGCACACAACATAGTAAACACACCACACATGAACAAGGCATGATGCACAACCAAGCATGATGCAAGACAAGACTACATGAAGCTACTCATGGCAAGAGATGATGCAAACAAGAGCAACACATCAAGGCAAGTTTAAATGAGGCCGGGAACAACATATAACAATTTCGGTAAGTCCTCATATGCATATTTCAAAGTTAGTCCAGATCTGAATAAACCTTATGTTCAAGTTGTTAAACAGCAAGTTTAAGATGCACAAAGATGATCTACATGAGATCCTGGTCTAGTTACATATAAAGTTCATTTAGTTTGGAGCTACGGCCTAGAAGATATGAGCAACACAAGTTAAACATGGCATTAGGCAAAAAATGCGTACAAACATCAAGCAAACATCTCAAAACAAGGATGCAACATGATAATATGAAACTACATGCAAAAACAAGCAAGTTTCATATAGAGCACACTCAAAACGGAGCAACGGTTCAACACATGCACACTATACAAGTTTACAGGACAAGCTATCCAAAACAACAACTAGGCATATTGCAAGCATCAAAATAAAATGCTACAGCACCCCAACATAATTAAAAAAGGCATGGACATGATGTACAGGTAAAGCACAACAAAACATGAACACTGAGCTATCTCCAGAAATCACTAGAACATGCTCAAACACACATGGTAAGGTTGCAAGTTTCAACAATTTCAGACTTGCAGAAAATAACAGCACGATGCAATGTTTAGAGCTATCAAACAACATGTTACAGGAACTTATCATGGCAAACAAAGGCATGGCATGAATCTACTAATTGCATAGATCAAAAGTCCCTTACTGACCATAAGCCAAAAGGAATCATAAAATATGATGGCACCCACGTAAACATAGCAAGTTTTTGTTACATATTCATACATGGCAGGAATATAAATATGAAGGCATGTAGATGAGCTTGTGCAACTCACTACAGAGAAAAACATGGCATGGCAAGGCACCCAACAGTAAGAAGGCATGTTTTCTTAACCAACCAAGGCAAGAACAAGTCCATAGCATGCAAGGATCAACTACAATAAGCTTGGCAAAATTGAATAACACGTAAACAATCTGCCAGGAAACAGTTTGAAGCAAAAGTAGAGCACGAAAATGACATGCTAGACTACTCCATAATTGCAACCAGGACCGTGGATGGATAGATCATAACCATGTTTTCAAAACACCCTTACTGAAGTATCTCAAATTATGCCTGGATCACTCTGTAGCAACAAGTTTACATGGCAACATTTTAACAGCAAAACAGGGACTAAAATCAGCATTAACGCGAAGCCTAGTTTGCATGCTTGTGCTAGTCACCACATTGATCACAAAAATACATGGTAAGCACCTCTGTAAAGATGGCATGGCATAGTTCAAAACACATGTAGGAGTCAACCTCATGTGATGCACACATCAATCATGGCAAAAATGACAAAAGAGCTCGTTCTGATAACAGACAACAGATAACAACATGAAGCACTCTTGCAACGATGATTCAAGCATCTAGATGACCTCAAATGAATATGATGCAATGGAATGAAATGATGTACTCTTCGAGACGAACAAATTGACATATTAAACGCACGAAATGGAGCTACGGATGCAGAGTTACAGCAGGTCAAACATGGCATGAAAATTAATGAATCTGGGGACTTAGACGAAAATATACCCTCCGAAACTGGACGGGGTCGTGCGGGACGGAGGGATCCGGTTCAGGCGCGGGCGTTTGGTTCGGCGTGGTGGTGGATCTCATCCACCCCGGTGGATCTGGTCGGAGGAGCTCCGGCGAGACTCCGGCGAGGACGGCGGCCGGAGTTGGAGGTGCGCGGGGCGACGAGGGCACAGGGCGGTGGAGCAACACCGGCGACGGAGGGCGGAGGAGCTCGGCAGGGCCGGCGTGGCGAAGCTCCGGGATGGCGCCGAGGCGATTTTTAGGGTTTGGACTGCGGGAATTTCGGGGGAGGGGCTTATATATAGGTAGAGGGAGCTAGGAGAGTCCAAATGAGGCACGGTTTTCGCCCACACGATCGTGATCGAACGACCGAGAGCATGGAGGGGAGTTAGATGGGTTTTGGGCCACTTTGGAAGGGGGTTGGGCTGCAAAGAGAGAGGGGCTTTACGGTTACCCGGTTAACCGTTGGAGTACCAAACGACCTCCAAATAGCACGAAACTTGACAGGCGGTCTACCGGTGTTATACCAAGGCCGCTTGGCAAGACTCGGTCCATTCCGAGAACGTTTAATACCCACTCACGAAAAGAGAGAAGAGGGGGACGCCGGAGGGCATAGGAGTGCCGGATCGCGAAACGGACAACGGGGAAAAGGCTCGGATGCATGAGACGAACATGTATGCAAGATGAAATTCACATGATGACATGATAAAATGCAACATGCAAGAAAATGACGTGGCAACGACAGCGAATAACTGGCAGACACCTGGCGCATCGGATCCGGGGTGTTACAGGTAACAAGCGTCGGTTCCACACATGAACAATCTCTTCAGTGATGCTCAATCACTTTGGGTTTGTAGGTTTGGGTTTGGGATTTGGGTTTTCTCACTTGATGATTTTCGCTCAAAGTCCTCGGAGGATGGGATGCTCTCAAATGACAAGTGTCAGTTTCTCTCGGAGCAGCCAACCAGCTAGTGGTTGTAGGGGGCGGCTATTTATAGCCTAGGGAGCATCCTGACATGATAAGACATAAATGCCCTTGGTTGATATGCCCGTTAGGTGGTAGGACATTTTGGGACAACTGGCGCGCGGCACAGCAACAGTCGGATTTAAGGTTCGAATTCCTCAGGGCTATCATGTTCCTCAAAGTGTAGCCAATCTGCACTGGCGAATTCCTAACTCCTCTATCAGAACAAATTCCTAACTCCTCTACCAGAAGATCTTCATCTCTGTCACTGAAGGAATTGACTGGCCTGATAAGAGATTTCCAATGGCTTCAGTCGAAGGATTGGGTAGGTGTAGGATTTTGAGATGAGCTTCACTTGGAAATCAGTTTCCTTAGTATTACCTCGACCCCTTTAACAATACGGCGTTTCCTATGACTCAAGAAGAAGAAAAAGAAACTACAAAAATAAAAGTCTTCATGCTTCAGATTCCTTGCATGAATATCCAAATCTTCAAGGTCACACCAATTTCTTCACTTTCAAAGTCTTCAAGAGAACCAAAGTCTTCAGCCGAAGACTTCCATTTTTAGGGGTCGACTTTCACTGTAAATATCAAACTCCTCATCGACTTATAGAGCCCGTGTACACTCACAAACATATTAGTCCCTTAACCTATAAGTATTCAGTACACCAAAATCACTAAGGGGCACTAGATGCACTTACAATCTCCCCCTTTTTGGTGATTGATGACAATATAGGTTAAGTTTTCAACGGGGATAAACATATGAATTGTAAGTACTCAATATTGAGGAATTTGATTGCAAGATATAGAAGAACTCCCCCTGAAGATGTGCATAGTGAGGAATTTGCTTTTGAAGCAATGCACATTTGAAGAGTAGAATCATGGAGAACTCCCCCTATATCTTGTAATTCATACACGCATTTAACATATAGAATGAAGAATTGGAAGTGCATGATGAAATATGGTGACTGATGTGATTTAGCATGCATGCATAACATCAATGAGGAAATAGTATGCAGAAAACCAGAGCAAAAGTATCAGGTCACCATCAGACTTAAGTTTATAACTCAATCAACAAAAACTTCAGAAGAGCGAGAGCTGCAACTTAATAAAAAAACACCCATACATATACACCCTCTTGAAGACTAACTCAAATTTATCCCCCTTTGTCATCAAATGACCAAAAGGATGAAAAATGAGGACTAAATCCCCTGAAGAATTTCTTCACAAAGTCGATGGAGGAGCGCCAGCGTTGTCGGGGTCGATTGTTGGAGTAGGGCCTGCCGCAGTGTCGTCCAAATCTTCATTCTCATCAGTATCACGGGATGAAGAATATGAGCTGGGCACCAGAGGACGAACTTAAACTTTCTTGAATTTCTTTGGTGGAGGCTTAGACCAGCCGAAGTCCTGTTTGAAATCCATTTGCTTGAGATCTTGATCGCCGCAAAGGTGAGACAGTTTCGCCCAGGTGCGATCATAAACTTCATTGAGGTAGTAATGGTTCTTCTTCACTGAATTATATGTGGCAGTCATGTCGTGATGAATAGAACCAAATTGACGTTTTACCCATTTGTGATTGTGATCCACCTTTTGATGAAGACTGAGGAGAAGCTCATGATCAGTCATCACCCTTGGAGCTGTTGCCTGAGGACTTTGCTTGGATGCATTGGCGGCAGAATCATGAGTAGCAAAGTCATCATTAGTGGAGTATGAAGCAGCTTTGCGAAACTGTCCATCCAATGGTCGAATGCCCTCATCGATTATAGCAGTGGCCTTTCCGTTGTCATCAGCTGAGGAAAATGTCCGCTTGAGGACTTCAATTGGGGGCAAGTAGCTGCCATGGTTGAGTGTATCAGCTTTATAGTTGACTGAAGACCTTGATCTGAGGAATCTGATGATCCATGGAGCGTAAGGCTTCAACTCAAATGGGGACATTGCAACATTTGCCAAAGTCCTCATGAAGAAATCATGGTAGTTCACGGGAATACCATGCATGATATTGAAAAGCAGATTCTTCATGATGCCAATGACTTCTTCGTCATTCGAGTCGTGGCCTTTGATAGGACTCAATGTCTTCGTCAGGATGCGGTAGACATTCGTTGGCACATATTGCAATTCCTTCATAAGGAATTTTGTCCTTGAGGCTTGACCAGGCTTCAATGGCTTCATCAACACTTGCATGAAGTGATCTGATAGCTTAGTTTTAGAGTATATAAGACGTGCACTTTCTGGGGGAGGACTGACAGGCATGGCACGAAGAAATTTAGTGGCCGGTGCCTTATAGTGAGTGTTCTCTGTCATCTAGTCAAACACCCATGAGTTCACATCTTCAGCATTGCCAGTGATGTGTAGCGTCGCATAGAATTGAAGAATGAGTTCCTCATTCCAATCGCAAATGTTAGTGCAGAAATTGAGCAGGCCAGCATCATGAATGGCAGCGAGGACTGGCCTGAAGCAAGGCAACGATTCCATATCCAAGTGAGGAATATGCTGATGGTCGAAGACTTTGTCCTTGTTGAAGAGCACTGAAGCATAGAAATTTGCTTGGCTGGCAGTCCAGAATCTCTTCCTTTGTAGACAAGCAGAGTCATAGGGATTGTAATTAGTGAAGAATACATGCTCTATGAAGAAAGCATCAGCCTTGAATTTTGGAGTCTTGGAGAAAGGGTTCTTCGGCTTGGGCTGAGGAGTGTCAGTCAGTTGAAGAACAACTTCCGGAATCTCAATTTCTGGAATCTCTTCATGAGTGAAAGGGGCATTATGGATTTCTTCAGAACCCATCTGAACTTCTGTTGGAGCTGGGGACTGAGGAATTTGCTGTAGTGGTGTGAACAGAGGAGAGTTGGGATGCTGACTATCCCAAAAATTATCATTCATCACTGGAGTGGTGCATCCAATGTCCACATCCTCATCAACTTCCATTTCTTTAATGTAGGCCTCTTGAGCAGTAAACTGAGGCGTTGGCGATGATACCTGGGGAGTTGAAGTGAAAGTATCAACTTCAATTTCTTCATCCATCTGCTCTGTGGAAGCAGCAGAGGGATCTTCTTCAGAAAATTCTTCAGGAATATGATATTCTACACAATAAGGAACAAGTTCCTTTGATGGCATGATTGCAAGAGGAACAACATCAATGGGATTGTCAATTGAACTTGTCAAAATCTTCGTCTTCTTGGGGGCAGAAGATTCTGAGGCAGCTAACGCTTTCCTCTTCTTCAGAGAATCTTGCTCCGCAGCTTTGGTTTTCTTCACTTCTAGAGCAGAATGAAGAACCGGGCTTGGTGTTGGTGCAGGAGGAGCAGAGGAAATTGGGGTAATTTCTTCAGGCACAACTGATGTAGTTGGCCTATCTTGAGCAATTTCTTCAAGCGCAGCAACAAAGTCTTCAGCTAGCCTGGCAGATTCTTCAGGCGCAACACTAGTGGTTGTCCTGGCAGTTTCTTCAGAGACTGGAATTTCTTCAGCAATCCTGGTACTTGCAGTTTCATCAGTAGCCTGATTTTCATCAGCAGTGCTGGCATTTCCTTTAGTGGCTTGAGCAGATGCCATAGCTTGAGTGACTTCAACGTGCATAGGACCAGCGGCACTTGAGGTGAATTTCATCGCCAATTTGACAAATCTGACCTTGGCTCCCAGCCATTCTGCCTTGTAAGAATCAAATTCATCGTTGAGCTTTTTGATATCAGCTTGCAGAGCGAGGAGTTGTTCAGGTGATAGGTTGAGGACATTGTCCTTTAGATAGCGTTGCTTCTTGTACCGCGCTTTCTTCACAGTCCTGGCTTGGTCATTGTCGGTGTCAAAACCGGCAGATCTCGGGTAGGGGGTCCCGAACTGTGCGTCTAGGCGGATGGTAACAGGAGACAAGGGACACGATGTTTTTACCCAGGTTCGGGCCCTCTCGATGGAGGTAAAACCCTACTCCTGCTTGATTAATATTGATGATATGGGTAGTACAAGAGTAGATCTACCACGCGATCGGAGTGGCTAAACCCTAGAAGCTAGCCTATGGTATGATTGTTGTTCGTGCTATGGACTAAAACTCTCCGGTTTATATAGACACCGGAGAGGTCTAGGGTTACATAGAGTCGGTTACAATGGGAGGAGATCTTCATATTGTATCGCCAAGCTTGCCTTCCACGCCAAGGAAAGTCCCATCCGGACACGGGACGGAGTCTTCAATCTTATATCTTCATAGTCCAGGAGTCCGGCCAAAGGTCTTAGTCCGGCCAACCGGGCACCCCCTAATCCAGGACTCCCTCAGTAGCCCCCGAACCAGGCTTCAATGACGAGGAGTCCGGCGCGCAAGTTGTCTTCGGCATTGCAAGGCGGGTTCTCCTTCAAATTCCCTGTATCCGTCGAATAGTGTCCGGCTTCTAGTGCGTGCTGTCCTCCTCGGCTTCTGTGCCCCATAATGACCATCTTCCACGCGTCAAAAGAATGCGAAAAGCCAGGGGATTTTCTTTTCACTTACCCCCCCCGGTTGCGTTAATGAGCCGCCCATAAAAGAGACGGGGATTTAGATCCAATTCGCACCATCTTCCCTCTGCGAGTCTTCATCAGAGCGCCTCTGACAGAGATCCATTCCATCATGGCTAGTCGGTGCCGCTCCTCCTCTCGCCCCTCCAGCCCTCGGCCCGGATATTGGGGGTGGTGTTCCGTCCCGCATAGTGAGTTAGTAGTGCTTCAAGGGGCTTCTCCCCCCAGCATATATGGTCCCAGTTCGAGCCGGGATTGCCGCCTATAGCGGCGGAGAGCAGGCGGAGGGCGTCCCCAATCCCTCTCAAGGAGAGCGGGTATGCTTAGTCCCTTATTTGATGAGAGGACTAGGATTTCCGATTCATCCGTTTCTCCAAGGGTTGCTGGAGTTCTACGGCCTCCAGCTACATAACCTCACGCCCGCCTCCCTTTTGCATATCGCGGGCTTCGTGGCCCTCTGCGAGCTGTTCTTGGGTGTGGAGGCCCATTTCACGCTGTGGAAGAGGTTGTTTTGCCTTGTGCCCCGTTCTCAGGAGGGGTCTATTTATCAGGTGGGCGGAGCCGAGCTATGGCGCATCGCTGGGACCGGATATCTATCCGGTACGCCAAAGAGGGCGTCCGAAGACTGGCCCTCGGAGTGGTTTTATATAGACGACGTCCCCCTGCCGGACCCTGTATGGATCGGCCTCCCCGAGTTCAATAATGCCCCGTTGAAGAAGCGCCTGAGCTGGCGCCCGCGGAGCCCTCAGAGGGAAGCTGACAGGGACATCCTGTACCTGATGAGCCGGATAAGGTTGTTGGCTCATTCCGGACTGACCATGATCAAGGTCATGGCCATATGCATTACGCGAGGGGTGCAGCCGCTTCAATACAGAGGCCACCCCATGTGGGATTTCAACGGGGAGGATGACGCTACCCGGTGCGGTCGCAAGGGGCCAGATTCGGCCGCCACTTTAACGAGAATCTTATCCGCTTTGTACAAGAGTGAAGAGGAAGAATTCCTCCGTGTCAACCCGGAAGGCGGATTCTCCATGTACAATCCACGTAGTTGGGTGAGCGGACACTGTCACTTGCCTATCTGCTTATGAAATTCCCGTGGTTGAGTACTTAGTCTAGTAATGTTTAAACGCAGGAGCTGCGCCAGGCTGTGAAGGAAATAAACAGACGTGCTCCACAACCCGAGGACCCGGAACGGTCCCTCGATCCGGACTCCCAAGAAGATCCGGACTTATGCGTGGAGTTGATTGATGGAGTATTTCATCAATTGAGCAAGGATAACTCCTTGGTGGCCATCACGGCCGACTATCCCGGACTACTTCCAGCCTCCAAGGTAACTAAGACCGAAGTCCCCGTATTCTCATGCTTTATCTTGCATGTCGTAAACTAATAGCGTTTCATAGGGTAAATCCTTGAGGCGGAAGGCCGAGCCCACAGTGAGCAGCCAACAAGGGCCGCTGAAACCAGGCGGGCCAAAAAGAAGTGCGAACCAGATCGAGATTCCGGCGCAACGTTATGGCGTGCGAATTTAACGCCTAGGGTTTATGCCCTTGAGTCTTACTAATGCTCATGATTTTCTTAGAAAGAAGAGAGCCCGCCGGACTATGTCCGCCGGCCAAGGTTCGAGGTCGGGTCCGGAAGCGGAGGCGGACATGGGACACGCCTCGGGCGCTCCTCCGACAGAGGACGCCGACGGGCTATCTGCCACCAATTCAGAGGTGGAGAGTGCCCTGAACCACAGGCGTCGCCGGACTGTTCTTCGTGACGCATGTTTTTCCCTAGAGGCGTTGGACGCCTTTAATATAGGAGATGCGTATCTCCGTGCTGCTCAAAATGGTCTAGCCAGAGCCACGGAGCAGTATGTGAAAGACATACAGGTGAGTAGAATTGAAGGTTATATATGTCAGTAGCCCCCGAGACTTGAAACAGTGAAGATAACAGATTGAAGGATCATGTGCTATGCAGTGTCTTACAAAGAAGAATACGCAATTGTCCAGGAGCTCGAAGAGTGCAAGGCCCAGCTCGAGGCCGCATTGGCCACTTCAGAAAATGTCAAGGGGACGCCCGCATGTAATATATGCTTCGAAAGATACTTCCGTTCTGAAATGCGGCAGGCGTGCAATTCTGACGATAATAGTGGAGACGAGGCCGGAGTAAATCCGGACAAGCAACAACTCCTATGCCAACTAAAGGCTGGCGAGAGCGTGCTGACGAGGGTGAGGCAAGAGAAGAACAAGCTTCAAGACGCCAATACCCAGCTGGGCGAGGAACTGAAAGATGTTCGTGTTAAGCTGTGTTCTGCCGTGAAGGAGAATCGGCGACTTCGATGCGACATTTTTAGTAAGTGCTTGAACGAATCTTCGAAAAAAGAATTCGGCGAGGAAGTCGATTGACAGAGCTATGTCTGTAGGTCTACTGACAGGTCGTCCTGCGGAGGAAACGCCCGGTTCAACGGGAGACCTTCTTCCCGAGCTGTTGCAACTACACGAACGAGTTCGGCAGGCAATGCAGAGCGTCATCTAGGCTATGTGGCCATCCCTCTCCGTGCCCGAAGGCTTGAGGAGCTTACAAAGAAGCTGGAGGGTTTGCGGCAACGCTTCCGGTTGTGGAAGATATCGTCTTGCCGTCAAGGTGCCAGGGAGGCCTGGGCCATGGTGAAGACTCGGTACATGAAGGCTGACCCAAACCACATGGCCGAGGTCGGCCCTATAGGTCCGGACAGAAAGGAGATCCCAGTCAGCTTAGCATATGGCCAGGTGGAGCTGGCTGCAAAGTATTCCCAACAGGATTGTAAATTAGACCGCCTGCTGGATGGTATTGAAGAAGAATATGCCGAGTCGGATTGACTCTGTAAAAATGACATAAAAATGCCTTCTAGCCGGATTCTAGATCGTTTGTCATTGCGGACCTGTTCGCTTCGACCTCTGGACCCTATAGTCCGGAGTGTGTCCGAATACCCTCTCCATTTTGTAAGAACCGGGGCATGCATGGAGACAAGGCGTAGGGGTCATAAGTGCTTTAGCAGACAAGTGCCCAACTAGTTATGTTATATTACATGGTTAGTAAGAAACATCTTCCAGGGAGAATAGTTCCGTTAGGGGTTCCTTTCCCTGGGAGGCATGCCCTAAACTGCATGTCCGAACTGCCAGAAAGAGCAGAAAAGCATCTGGGGGCAAATGAATAAATACGAAAGATCATCTTTTAGTTCACCGACCGAATATTCCCTTAAGAACGCTAGCTTTCGGCTTCACCCAGTCTGAGGTACACATCCGGCTGATCCGGCAGTAACAATCGTAGAGGTGCTCCCTTTACCACCTAGCCGGACGAACGGGAACATAGGGGTAAGCACAGGAGCCAGGCAACCCAGCTTGGCCAAAACTTAAGTCATATCAATGCATATAATGGTGTATAAAAGGTTCATGCGGAAGCATCACACATGTTTTGGGCATGAGGCCCAGTTTATATAAACTTCTTGGTAAAGAAGCCCCCCGGTATTATGAGCGCAGGTAGCGCGTCGGGTATGTGCGAACCAAGCACAGGCAAGCCCCTAAGGGCTTGTGAGAAAAAAGGGGTAGGGAGAAGGAACAAAATCCCGGACTGCCAATAAAAAATAAAGATAAAAAATAAAACAAAGGGACGGAGGAAGGAAACGAACACGGAGTCCGGCGCTAGGCGTAGAACCTTCGTAGGCGTGCTGCGTTCCATGGGTTCGGCTCGAGTCGGTTATCCGATGCGTTTCGCAGACGGTACGCTCCGCCGGTCAGTACTTGGTCGATTATGAAGGGCCCCTCCCATTTGGGCTTTAATTTATCCTTTTTCTTGTCCGGCAGGCGTAGACCTAGTTCGCCAACGTTATAGGTTTTGGCCCGTACTTCTCTGCTTTGGTATCTTCGAGCCTGCTGTTGATAGAATGCGGAACGGGCTTTTGCCACGTCGCGCTCCTCTTCCAATGCGTCCAAGCTGTCCTGCCGATCGAGCTCGGCTTCTCTTTCTTCGTACATGCGCACTCGAGGTGAGTCATGGATTATGTCGCATCGCAGTACTGCCTCTACGCCGCATACCATAAAAAATGGTGTGAATCCGGTAGTGTGATTCGGCGTGGTCCGCAGCCCCTAGAGTATGGAGTCAAGATCCTCTACCCAGTGCGTGCTAGATTCCTTGAGGGATCGCACTAGTCTGGGTTTGATGCCGCTCATAATGAGACCGTTGGCCCGTTCGACTTGACCGTTAGTTTGAGGGTGTTAGACTAAAGCATAGTCGAGCTTGATGCCCATGTTTTTGCACCAAAGTTTGACATCATCGGCCATGAAGTTTGTGCCGTTGTCGGTTATGATGCTGTGGGGGACGCTGTAACGGTGTACGACCCCGGATATGAAGTCTATCACTGGTCCGGATTCGGCCGTCTTTACAGGTTTGGCTTCTATCCATTTGGTGAATTTGTCCACCATGACCAGTAGATATTTTTGCTTGTGGGTTCCTCCTTTAAGGGGTCTGACCATGTCAAGCCCCCAGACCGCGAAAGGCCAGGTAATGGGTATAGTTTGTAGGGCGGTAGGCGGCATGTGGCTTTGGTTGGCGAATAACTGGCAACCAACACACCGTTGCACTAGGTCCTAAGCGTCTGCCCGGGCCGTTGGACAATAAAATCCGGTACGGAAGGCCTTGCTTACAAGGGTCCGGGCTGCAGCGTGGTGTCCGCCGAGTCCGGCATGAATTTCAGCCAAAAGGTCTCGCCCTTCCTCTTCGGAGATACACCTTTGAAGGACTCCGGTTGTGCTTTTCTTGTAAAGCTCTCCCTCGTGGACTTTGTAGGCTTTAGATCGCCGCACTATGCAGCGGGCCTCGTTTTGGTCCTCGGGAAGTTCCCGCCTAGTTAGGTAGGCTAGGAATGGTTCTGTCCAAGGGGCAATGACTGCCATTATTGCGTGGGCTGACGGCGTTGTTTCGTTGGCGGAGCCCCCAACTGTGTCAGAATGTTTGGTGAGGGGCGGTGTAGTTGTGTCCGGGCTATTGTTTCCGGATTCTCCTTCCCATAATACGGATGGCTTGAACAACCTTTCTAGGAAGATGTTGGGAGGGACGGCCTCGTGCTTGGCGCTAATGCGTGCCAACACGTCTGCTGCTTGGTTATTTTCCCAGGCTATGTGATGAAATTCAAGCCCCTCAAACCGAGCTGACATCTTTAGATGGCGTTGCGGTAAGCTGCCATTTTCGGATCCTTGGCGTCGAAGTCTCTATTTATTTGGGATATTGCAAGGTTTGAATCCCCGTGGACCTCTAGGCGTTGAATGCCCATGGAGACTGCCATCCGGAGGCCATATAAAAGGGCCTCGTATTCGGCTACGTTGATGGAATCCGTGTACATTATCTGAAGTACGTATTGGACTGTGTCTCCGGTTGGGGACGTCAGAACGACGCCAGCCCCCAGGCCAGCCAACATTTTGGAGCCGTCGAAGTGCATGATCCAGTTGGAGTATGCGCCGTACTCTTTAGGGAGTTCAGCTTCAGTCCATTCGGCGACGAAGTCGGCCAAAACCTGTGACTTAATAGCTCGCCTTGGCTTGTAGGTTATGTCGAACGGGAGGAGCTTGATGGCCCATTTGGCAATCCGGCCCGTTGCGTCGCGGTTGTTTATAATATCGTTAAGGGGGACTTCGGATGCCACTGTTATGGAGCACTCTTGAAAGTAGTGTCGCAGCTTCCGGGATGCCATGAACACCGCGTACGCTATCTTTTGATAATGCGGGTACCGTGACTTGCATGGAGTTAGTACAGTGGACACGTAGTACACTGGTTTTTGGAGGGGGAACTTGTGTCCGTCCGCTTCTCGTTCGACGACGAGCACCGCGCTTACAACTTGATGGGTTGCCGCGATGTATAGTAGCATTGGTTCGCCCGTGTTGGGCGTGCCAGGACCGGAATTGTTGCTAGTATGGCTTTTATTTCTTCGAGTCCGGCTGTGGCGGCATCCGTCCACTCGAAGTGGTCAGTGCACCGTAGGAGGCGATAGAGGGGTAATGCCTTTTCTCCTAAGCGGGAGATAAAGCGGCTTAGAGCCGCCACGCATCCTGTCAATTTTTGTATTTGTTTGAGGTCCTTTGGGGTATCCAATTGTGACAGAGCTCGGATCTTGGCTAGGTTTGCTTCAATTCCTCTACCGGATACGATGAAGCCCAAGAGCTTTCTGGCTGGTACGCTGAAAACGCATTTTTCCGGGTTGAGCTTAATGTCATATGTTCGGAGATTGTCGAACGTGAGCCTCAAGTCGTCTACTAGAGTATCGACGTGTTTTTTTTGATGACCACGTCATCTACATATGCTTCAAATGTTTTGCCGATCTGGTTGGCCAGACATGTCTGAATCATGCGCTGATATGTTGCACCGGCGTTTTTGAGCCCGAAGGGCATCATGTTGAAGCAGAATGGGCCGTATGGGGTGATGAATGCCATTGCGGCTTGGTCTGACTCTGCCATCTTGATTTGGTGGTAGCCAGAGTATGCATCGAGGAAACACAATGAGTCGTGTCCTGCGGTGGCGTCGATGATTTGATCAATTCGGGGGAGTGGGAAAGGGTCCTTTGGACAGGCCTTGTTTAGGTCTTTGAAATCGACACATAGGCGCCAAGATTTGTCCTTCTTTGGTACCATCAAAAGGTTTGCTAGCCAGTCCGGATGTTTTATGTCTCTGATGAATCTGGCTTCCAACAGTTTTGCTAGCTCCTCTCCCATGGCTTGTCTCTTGGGTTCGGAAAAACGCCGTAGAGTCCGCTTGACGGGTTTAAACCCTTTTAGGATGTTCAGGCTGTGCTCAGCCAGCCTGTGTGGGATTCCTGGCATATCTGAGGGGTGCCAGGCGAAAATGTCCCAATTTTCTCGCAGGAAGTCTCTGAGTGCGGCGTCTACATCAGGTTTTAGTTGTGCCCCGATGGAGGCCGTTTTTGTAGGGTCCGTTGGATGGACTTGGAATTTGACTATTTCGTCTGCTTGTTTGAAAGAGGTGGACTTGGATCTCTTGTCTAGTATCACATCGTCCCTGTCCACCGTAGAGCGCAACGCAGTTAGTTCCTCGGCCGCTAGGGCCTCGGATAATGCCTCCAGGGCCAGTGCGGCTGTCTTGTTTTAAGCGCGGAGCGCTATGTCCGGATCACTTGCGAGAGTGATGATTCCGTTGGGTCCGGGCATTTTGAGCTTCATGTATCCGTAATGGGGTATGGCTTGGAAAATTGTAAATGCTTCTCGCCCTAGCAGAGCATGGTATCCCCTGCTGAACGGGGCAACTTGAAACGTGACCTCCTCGGATCTGTAATTATCCGGCGTGCCGAACACCACATCCAGTGTGATTTTTCCTGAACAGCACGCTTCCTGGCTTGGAATTATTCCTCGAAAAGTTGTGTTGCTTCGCTCAATGCAGCTCCAGTCAATTTCCATTTTTCGCAGGGTTTCCTCGTAGATGAGGTTGAGTCCGCTGCCGCCGTCCATGAGTACCTTTTTGAGTCGGAAGCCATCCACTATCGGACTGAGGACCAATGCGGCTAGTGCTCGGGCTGTCCGGAATTTAGGTTCGTCACTGGCATTAAATGAGATAGCCGCGTCACTCCATGGGTTTATGGTTCCTACTTGGTAGACTTCGGCAAGGTTGCGGAGCGTTCGTTTCCTTGCATTGCTTGATGTGAAGGTCTCAAAGACTGTCGACACCGTACTGGGGAGGTATTCTTCGGGTGCTGGAGTTAAAAGCTCCTCGCCACTTCGGGCCACCTGCCGTAGTATCCAACATGCTCTAAGGTTGTGCATTGGTGTGGCTTCCCCTGAATTATGAATTTTATAGGGTCCATTGAGCCATCCTTCCAGTACGGTCCCGTACCCTGTAGAGGGTTTTTGTTTTTTGATGTTTGGCTCAGATGCCTGGCGATAATGCGCCCTTTTGTTTTGGACTGGTTTTGTATTCGGGGCCGGATTGTCCCAGAATTTATCTTCAGTTTTCCGAACGCTTTCAGTCGCACAGTACTTTCGTACTATGGATGTTAAGTCAGTGAATCGTGTAATTTCGCGGCGACTTATTGCATTGAGGATTCTGATGTCCGTACAGTTGTTACAGAAGAGTGAAATTGCTTCTTTCTCACGGCATTCCTTTATCCTGTTCATAACCAGGAGGAATCTGGCCCAGTAGTGGTGTACTGTTTCACCGGGCTCTTGCCGTATTAGGGATAAATCCCGCATAGTTGGGTGGGCGGGTGGAATTAAATCCGGAACCTTGCCCGATGTAAGATTCAGGGGCCAAGCGGTTTCCGAATTCGGAAGCTTGCTTTCTTGGACATTATTCAATGAGTCGGGCCTGCTTCCTGACTTTAGGGTCAGGGTTTGGGCGACATCCTCCCCTCCGTGGGTGTCCGGCTTGGAGGGATCGGGAATCCGGACACATCTGGTCCTTAGGGCGGGCGAAGACTCGCCGCATTGTTCTTCCACCACTTCGACGTGATGGGTGACCTGGGGAGAGTCAATCTCTCTCTGATCGGGTTTAAGCCCAATCTGGTCGTAATCAGTAGCGACTCCCAGGGCCGCGATGCGATCCAAGAGCTCGTTCAGGGAGAGGAGCTCCATCGGATCTAACTGCTCGGCAAGCTCCGAGCTAATGTGAAGATTGCTTTTGATGGCCCGAGAGGTCATCATCGGCGCGGCGGCCGGACAGGCGGTCATCCAAAACCTGCCTAGCTGGAGAGTTTGGCCGACAACCAAAGCTCCATTAACAACGACGCCATCTTTAAAGACGGGATGCGGCATCCTTCCTGATGGTGACGACACAGAGGAACTCTCAATGAAAGCACCAATGTCGGTGTCAAAACCGGCGGATCTCGGGTAGGGGGTCCCGAACTGTGCGTCTAGGCGGATGGTAACAGGAGACAAGGGACACGATATTTTTACCCAGGTTCGGGCCCCTCTCGATGGAGGTAAAACCCTACTCCTTCTTGATTAATATTGATGATATGGGTAGTACAAGAGTAGATCTACCATGAGATCGGAGTGGCTAAACCCTAGAAGCTAGCCTATGGTATGATTGTTGTTCGTGCTATGGACTAAAACTCTCCGGTTTATATAGACACCGGAGAGGGCTAGGGTTACACTGAGACGGTTACAATGGGAGGAGATCTTCATATCGTATCGCCAAGCTTTCCTTCCATGCCAAGGAAAGTCCCATCCAGACACGGGACGGAGTCTTCAATCTTGTATCTTCATAGTCCAGGAGTCCGGCCAAAGGTCTTAGTCCGGCCAGCCGGACACCCCCTAATCCAGGACTCCCTCAGTCATACTTCCGTTTTTCTTCAGTTATGAAGGCCGTCACCACGTGACTTTGTCCAGGAGTGAGGCCTAGCTCTGGCATTGGAGCATTTGGATCTTTGTGCCAGACATCGATGAAATCCAGGATCTTCTTCAGATCCAGTAGAAGGGGCACGGGACTCCCTTTGGCTCTAGCGGCCCACTGCTGTCTGTCCTTGATGATATCGGCTAATTCATCACCATCAGCTTCATCATCAGACGGAATTTGGAAGACCACCTGCTTCTTGTGAGGACTTGGTCTAGTGCCTCGTCCAGCAGTGGCCTTTTTCTTTACCAGAGATGGGCCAGCAGAAGAACTTGCAGAAGCTCCTGAGGCAATTGATATGCCTGTGGTTCGTTGGCGAGTGGCGAGATGCACAGGTGCCGAGGACTTTGCTGGAGGAGCTGGAGTAGCCTAAGGAACTGGGGCAGCTTCAGGAATTTGCCTCGGTGGCACAGAGAAGCTTGGCCGTGAGGGCATTGAAGAAGAACTTGGCCGTGAGGGCATTGAAGAAGAACTTGGCCGTGAGGGCATTGCTGAGGAAGTTGGTTTCTTGGCTGACTTCTTGGGCATAGCCTTCTTGCTTGAAGAAGCCTCAGCAGCGGCAGCGTTAACAGTAGAATCCTCATTAAATTTCTTCACCGCTTCTTTGGCCTGCTTGGCCAATTTAGCTTGCCGCCTGGCCCATTCATCAGCACAATCCTCACCATGTTTAAGGCTTATTGGATCAGCTCTTTTGCCAGGTGACAGAGGAGGTCTTGAGCATGGAGGGTGAAGAGCAAGTTTCTTCATGTATTTGGGAGTGACATATTTGTACTCCCTCCATTCTCTTGCCCATCTTCTTTCAATCCTTTGTATGCGCACTTTGCGCTCATTCTTCGTCTCCTTGCCATGAGTTGCCTCATCAGGCGTGCATTACCCTGCATAGATGTCCGTAGGGATCTCAAAGGCAGTATTGACTTCAAGCTTCTTTCCTCCTTTCTGAGGCCTTTTACCATCTGCCATTTTTTCAGTTGAGGTGCACAATTGAGTTCTCTGAAGAAGTATGCAGCTTTTCTTCAAGGGATGCTGCAAATGAGTTAAGTTGATGAGAACCTAGTGATTCAGCAGTAGACATATGTACCTATGAACAGAGTATAGGTGCGAAGAATTTGGAGAGGTCATATGCGTTCTTATAAGTTTTTGCAAAATGGAACAAGTTTGAGGAAATTGACTAGATGTGTCTTGAAGAATTTCACTAAGTGTTCTTTGACTTAGGTTCCAGAGTTGTGTGGATTGTTAGATTCACACAATTGGGGAATCATGAAGAAAAATGTCACATAGAGAAACAGATCAAGAACTGAATATTTGTGCTAGGTGTTTAGAGTGTGGAGGTTGAAGAATAAACACCTTTTGAAGATTTGATAAAAATCATCAATAGAATAAATGCAGTAAAAGTAACTTTTAATTACCCTAGACGAAGAACACGACAAACAGGAAGTGTAGATTTGGAAGTTCGTTGGCTCGGATATTCCATGCCCTAACTTGGCGAAGGAAGACGTCTACAGCGGCGGCGAAGGGAAGATTTCCGCGGCCGGTGCAAGTACAACGGCGACGAGGTCGAGGTAGTGAAGCTCTTCCTCACCGGCGATGATGGAGATAGTGGTGGCGCTAGGGCTTGAGAAACTTGAGCGAGGGAGTGAGGTCGAGAGGAGTAAAAACGAAATGATGAAGGGAAGGGGGTATTTATAGCTGAGGTGAAAAACCGCCCGTCCGAAGAAATTGGACGAACGTGCCCCTGACCCTTCTCATTCGCGCCACATGTGTCACCCACATACTGAGAGGTGGTGATCGTGTGAGATCGTGGGTGAATAGATAAGTATTCCGTGGAATGTGTAACTGTTTGAGCGGCAAAAGTCGAAAATTTTGAGAAGAATATTTTAATGTATCGTTTGCAATTTCTTCAGCTGACAAGGACACAGTGAAGAATTTGAACGAGTTTTGAATAGAATGCACATGAAGAATTTGTGAATAAACTGGGTTGAGTTTAGCATAGAGGGGGAAGGGTCCGATCACATTCACTGAGCAGAAAAGTAAACTTGAAGAATTAGCAATAAGTGAATGCTGTAGAGGATATATTGTCAGTGAAGAATTATGACGGAAAGAGTGAAGACAATGCAAAGTTGAAGAATTTAAAACACTGAGGAATTTCAAGAACGAAGAAAAACTCGAATCGAAGAATTTCAACTGTGCTTGGTCACGTATCCCACCGTATAAGAAAGCTGATTTCATACACCGCGTACAACTCTCGTAAGGTTCTGAGAATCAATTTCTTCATTAATTTCTTCACACTTAGAGGGTTAGTCTTCGTTGATTGAAGAAAAATGTTACTTCGTGTGTTGCACATCTAAGTCATCAAGTCAGCATAAGTGTTAGGATGTTTGTCCTTTTCAAACAACATTAGAAGATTCTAGGATATTTAGCTCACACCGCAACTTCCTAAATCTCTTCTCATCCAAGGGCTTTGTGAAGATATCGGCCAGCTGGTCTTCAGTAATTGCATGGTCGATGGAGATGTCGCTGAGGGAGTCCTAGATTAGGGGGTATCCGGACAACCGGACTGTATACATCGTCCGGACTATTGAAGCGTGAAGACACAAGACTCAAGACTTCGGCCCGTGTTCGGATGGGACTCTCCCTTGCGTGGAAGACAAGCTTGGCGATCCGGATATTATGTTTCCTTCCCTGTAAACGACTCCATGTAAAGCCTAGACCTCTCCGGTGTCTATATAAACCGAAGAGGATGGTCCTTAGAAGGCCGATCACAATTACAATCATACCATCATAGGCTACCTCTTAGGGTTTAGCCTCTATGATCTCGTGGTAGATCTACTCTTGTACTACTCATATCTTCAATATTAATCAAGCAGGAAGTAAGGTTTTACCTGCATCGAGAGGGCCCGAACCTGGGTAAACATTGTGTCCCTTGCTTCCTGTTACCATCAGCCTAAGACGCACAGGTCGGGACCCCCTACCCGAGATCAGTCGGTTTTGACACCGACATTGGTGCTTTCATTGAGAGTTCCTCTGTGTCGTCGCTTCAACGCTTGATGGCGTCTTGAATCGTCAACAACACGGTCTAGGGTGAGACTTTTCTCCCCGGACAGATCTTTGTGTTCGGCGGCTTCGCACTGCGGGCCAATTCGCTTGGTCATCTGGAGCAGATCGACAGCTACGCCCCTGGCCACCAGATCAGGTTCGGAAACTTGAACTACACGGCGAAAATTCGCGGAGACTTGATCTTCGACGGATTCGGGCCTAAGCCAGGAGCGCCGGACAGTCACGACGAGCACGGCCTAGACCTGTTGTTGAACAGTGCTCAAGACATCATCCCTGCAGCAGCCTCGGATCTAAATCCAGAGCAGGTTGCGTTGCCCAAGGATGGAGGGGTGGACCCCGCCCCGCGGGCCGCACGCTCATCGGCGGTGGAGCCAAACACAGGTCGCATCTCTGTGGAGGCCTGTATCCCCGGGCCCCCGGACTCGTATACGGTCGCTAGTCCCGGTCCGCACACTCTCGAGCCAGCCGAGCCAGGTTGGGCTCCGGTGATGGAGTTCACCACTGCGGAAATCTTTCAGCACCCGCCCTTTGGCGACATGCTGAACTCATTAAAGTCTCTCTCTTTGTCTGGAGGATCTGGGCCGAACTATGTCCGGCTTGAGTGGGAAGCAGGCGACGAAGAAATTCGCTGCCCACCCACCACCCACTTCATTGCCACGATCGATGATTTAACCGACGTTCTTGACTTCGACACCGAAGACATCGACGGTATGGATGACGATGCAGGAGAAGCTCCAGAATCTCTGGGGCGCGGGACTACTACCTTGTCACACAATATATCCATGGTGGATACGCCCAAGAAGGACGACAATGATAATCCGGAATATAAAACACCCGGACAAAAGCCAAAACGGCGGCGCAGATGCCGCTCAAAGTCCAGCAACAGTAAAAACAGCGACAAGAGCGCAAAAAGGGCTAACATACCGGAAGGAAGTAATGACCACACGGACCCAGCGATGGAGCAGGACGAGCCAGGTCAGGCCAAACCAAGTTCGGAGAAAATATCCGACCACAATGATCCGGAGGGACGAGCTCATGAAACCGCCCCAGAATAGGAACACAGTCCGGATGACGATGCATTCATCATCCCGGACAAACAAGTGGAACGAGACAACCTCCACCGAAAGCTTATGCCCATAGCAAGAAGTCTAAAGAAGCAGAAACAATGGCTTAAAGCCGCACATGAAAAGCTCAGTCGCAGATGGAACAAAGTGCTAGACACTGAAGAAAGATACGACGAAGATCGCCATACCAAATGCTATCCAAAGCGCAAGCTACTGCCAGAATTCGATGACGAGGCCGTTCCACCAAAAAATAATACAACCAGGAGACCAGACGTACCGCTTCACAACCACAACAGAGCGGCTACTGGCACCACGCACGATCTACATGTGAAGCTGGATAAGAAGGCCAGTGCAGCCAGGTCCATCTAGGGATCAGAAGGACACAACCCGGCGAGGGACTATAGTCACCCAAATGCTAATACAAGCCAAATTCCAGTTCGGAATAAACCCCGGACACAACAACAGCCGACTACATGCCACGGCCCGTCCAAATACAGAGGGGCTGCTCACCCCCTATGCTTCACTGAAGAAGTACTGGACCATGAATTCCCACAAGGTTTTAAACCTGTGAACATAGAGGCATATGACGGAACGCAGACCCAGGGGTTTGGATCGAGGATTTTATCCTGCATATTCACATGGCTCGTGGGGATGATCTCCACACTATCAAATACATTCCCCTCAAGCTGAAGGGACCAGCTCGACACTGGTTGAAAAGCCTCCCCGAAAACTCAATTGGGAGTTGGGAGGAACTCGAAGACACTTTCAGGGCCAACTTTCAAGGGACTTATGTCCGGCCTCCGGATGCAGACGATCTAAGTCACATAATCCAACAGCCCGAAGAGTCCGCCCGCAAGCTTTGGAACAGATTCCTCACTAAGAAGAATCAAATTGTCGATTGTTCGGACGCCGAAGCCCTAGCGGCATTCAAACACAACATCCGTGATGAATGGCTCGCCAGACACCTCGGCCAAGAAAAGCCAAGGACAATGGCAGCCCTAACAAGCCCTATGACCCGCTTTTGCACGGGTGAAGACAGCTGGTTAGCCCGTAAGGGCACCAGCGACCCCAACAAATCCGAAATAAGGGATGGCAACGGGAAGCCATGATGCAATAAACACAAACGCCAAAACAAGGAAGAGAGCCCGTATAACTCAACGGTCAATGCCGGATTCAGGGGCTCTCGACCTGATCAGCAAAAGAAGCCATTCAAAGGCAGTAAGGATGGACCGTTCGGTCTGAACAGAGTCCTGGACAGACTATGCCAAATTCATGGCACCTCGGAGAAACCTGCGAACCACACCCATAGAGAGTGTTGGGTCTTCAAGCAGGCCGGCAAACTAAGCACCGAACACAAAGGGAGGGAAACACCAAGTGAAGACGAGGACGAACCTCACCAGCCGAACACTGGGGGACAGAAATAATTCCTGCCAGAGGTTAAAACAGTAAACATGATCCAAGCGACTCACACATTCACGAGAAGGCAAGAACGCGCGCTCAGAGACGCGCACGATGTAAAGCCCACCATGCCAACATCTGACTACTGGATGTCTCATCCAATCACTTTCGATCACATGAATGGCCGAACTAGTATTCGGCACAGAGGATCACATGCCTTGGTGCTTGACCCAATCATTGATGGATACCGTCTCCCCCGTGTCCTTATGGACGGCGACAGTAGTCTCAATTTAATATACAAGGACACTATCCACAGAATGGGGACAAACCCCTCCAGAATTAGCCGAAGCAACACCTCCTTTGAAGTGGTGATACCAGGTGTTGAAGCCTATGGCAGGGGCTCCGTCGTGCTGGAAGTAACATTCGGCTCCCCAGGCAACTCCAGAAGTGAAGAACTGCTCTTCACCATCACACCCTTCCAAAGCGGCTATCATGCATTGCTTGGAAGAACGGCCTTCGCCCGCTTCAACGCATTGCCGCATTATGGCTACCATACACTCAAGATGCCCAGACCATGTGGCGTCATCACTGTTAGCGTAATCACAGAGCGCTTTTCACGCGCAGAGGAACATGCGACGGCCCTGGCGGCCGGATTGTAAGCGGCCTCCAAATGTCATATACATGACTGGTCATTAAGACCACAGACACGCTTAGACGAGTCCGGTAGCCCGGATAAAATTCAACAAGGGCACCGTATATGTACCCCATAGTGGAAACAAGGGGCTATAAATATTTAATACAACCCCACATTTGGCTCAACCTTATTGGCAGAGCAACATCTTACACCTTTACTATCCATCGCATACTTACGTTGCATTCTCCTATGAGTTTTCCTTTTTTCCACAAACAATGTTCGCGCGATACCCTTCCAGGATATGGCACAACAGAGACAAAGGTGCAGACGTGCAGCAGGGCCCCGTTCAACATGTTTCTTTTTAGATTAAGCCCCTGTGTAAACCTTTTCTATAGCCTCTTGTTGTTTCAACCATCCCCTGGGTTCCATACCCACAGAGGATACTGTCGTTGTTAGCATTTCGCCACGACAAAGTAACGCACGTACTTGGAAATATAGGGTTCATAATGAATGGGCATTCTTGAGCCCATCTTCTATTATAAAGCCCGAACACCTTCGGGAGTGTTCGGCGTCACGAGTTTGGCCTTATATGCATCAGCTCCGAATCATGTCTTTGGTCAAATGTTGGGTTTGCCCGGCTCCTGGGTTTGCCGCCTTATGTTCCGCTATTATCGGCTAAGGCAGGCCAAAGGAGAACTACTGCGAGTGTGCCCTGGTTATTCCGGATGTGCGCCTCAGTAGAGAAAGCCGAAAACTGACTGTCATGATACAGCGAGAGACTGTTCAACCACTCGAAGACTCACCGGAATCTCTAAGGATTCCTCCGCATTAACGAAGGGTCGTTTCCCGGCCACGTACATGCGTGTCCGTATCCGGATGCACGCGAATGTACCAGGGGCTACATAGTAGCCCCACGATTAGACTCCCATGGCTAAGCGAAAGTGTTACAGCTATATAGTCCGGTTGCCTAGTTCGACGTGCGATCACCTCCTTAATGGCCCAAGACGTTGGGTCAAGTGTGATTAAGCATATTTTTCGCGAACACCCCCGCATTGTATGCGTGGGGGCTGAAGCCAACGACTGCTATCTTTCGGATTTCTTATACATATAAAAATGGCCGTACAGGGGACACAATCATATTTTCAGGCAAAAAGTGTAAATATAGCCTTATAATCAAAATAAACATTATTCTTCACAATGATTCGACATCTCAGTCGAAGAGGACATTCTTCAAGCACTGCGCCTCTATTAGGCGGGCACCTTCTATGACTTGCGCCAGGTAGTGCTCAGCCGGTTATTGGCCGCTCGCCGGATCCTGGGTCGCTATAATGGTGGCCTCCATATCCGTCCAATAGGCTTTAACGCGGGCAAGGGGCATCCGCGCACACTCTATGCATGCCGACCTCCTCATGGCATCGATACGAGACACGGACCCAAGGAATTGTTGCACCAAACCAAAATAACTGTCCGGCTTGGGCCCCGCCGGCCAAAGATGGTCTATCACAGACCGCATTGCAAGCCCGGACAACCTATGAAGCTCCACCACAGCAGCCACCTTCCCATTTAACGGCAGCGGGCGCGTGGGAGCATTGAATTGCGACCAGAAAAGCTTCTCCACTTCCTTATCACCTTGATCCACGAAGAACTTGGCAGCTTCGGCTGTACTATTCGTCAAATCCGCATATGCGTCTGCAGGACTCCAACGCCCAGCTAGGGGAGCATACTTTGGATCCAAAAACTTCGTCCGCAGTAGGTACGAGCCCCCAGCCACGATTTTGTCAGCCTGTTGGAGCTCCTCCCGCATACCCCGGATGTCGGTCCGCATCTCCTTGGCGGCATTAAGTGCCATGTCCAGCTCGGCCGAACTAGCCTTATTCTCCTTTTGAAGGAGCGAATACCGGTCGGCGGCATTTTTCAACTCTTCAGCCATTTCGGCTATCTTTTCCTCGCTTCGGCGATGAGCAGCCTGTTCGGCTCTCAACTCTTCGGCCGCCTTTTGGGCAGCTGCATTGCTAGCCCGAGCTTGCTCCTTGGCGTGAGCAAGCTCTGCCCTTAGGGCCTCCACGGTAGCAGCACCATCTGCAGTGCATACAGAGGGCATTAACATTATGAGATTCTCACATTTTCCTATACAATATAATAAGGGAAGCAGAGCACATGCCCTGGGATCCTTCCAGCCGTTTGTTCACCAGCGTGATATCGGCATCAATAAATCCGATCTTCCTTCTTAGTTCGGCAACTTCAACAGACTGGTCGGCTACCGGATCCTTATACACCTGCGCACGTATACAACGCAACCATTAATATACGATCCCCTGTTTGCCGCCTATGGCGGGCAACCAGAGTCTCAGGGGCTACTATCCATAGCGAGCACACCTAGCGCGTGCTTTCGAAGCAAAATATAGTGCATTTTTCACTACATACCTCAAACCCTTTGAGCAGGCTTGTAAATGCTTCATTCAAACCGTTGGTAGCGGATGAAATCTTCGTAAGCACCGTGCTCATTAAAGAGCGGTGCTCCTCTGAGAGCGCGACTCACTCCAGAAGGCCTGTCAGTATGTCCGGCCGGACATTGAACTATGCCGGACCCTTCTCATCGCCCCCCGTGGGAGCCAAACGCTCCGGGATCAGGGGGACTGACGTGTTCGCTTCCGACTTCGGCAGATCCGGACTCCTCCGTGACGACACCTCCGTGTCGCCTACTTCATCAGGCGGAGAGGTGGGCGGAGTCTCACTCTCCATCATCTCTGGGCGAAGGTCCCCCGAAGACGAACTCTGTTGAGAAGAGCTGCTCGCCGGACTTAAAAAGACGAAGTCTCGGTTATGAATCTCGGAGTAACACCATACCTTTGAATTAATGAATAACTTACGGCTAGGTGGAGGCATGGCCTGTTGGTGGGCACGATGCGGTGAGGGTGCGTGTCAGTGTCAAAACCGGCGGATCTCGGGTAGGGGGTCCCGAACTGTGCGTCTAGGCGGAGGGTAACAGGAGACAAGGGATACGATGTTTTACCCAGGTTCGGGCCCTCTTGATGGAGGTAAAACCCTATGTCTTGCTTGATTAATATTGATGATGTGGGTTACAAGAGTAGATCTACCACGAGATCAAGGAGGCTAAACCCTAGAAGCTAGCCTATGGTATGATTGTTGATCGTCCTACGGACTAAAGCCATCCGGTTTATATAGACACTGGAGAGGGCTAGGGTTACACAGAGTCGGTTACAATGGTAGGAGATCTACATATCCGTATTGCCAAGCTTGCCTTCCATGCCAAGGAAAGTCCCATTCGGACACGGGACGAAGTCTTCAATCTTGTATCTTCATAGTCTTGGAGTCCAGCCGATGATGATACTTCGGCTATCCGGACACCCCCTAATCTAGGACTCCCTCAGTAGCCCCTGAACCAGGCTTCAATGACGACGAGTCCGGCGCGCATATTGTCTTCGGCATTGCAAGGCGGGTTCCTCCTCCGAATAATGTATAGAAGATTGTGAACACCAGGATAGTGTCCGGCTCTGCAAAATAAATTCCACATACCACCATAGAGAGAATAATATTTACACATGTTCAATCTGCTGACGTATTTCGTGGCGTGACATCACACCACAACCAAGCCTTTACTTGAATCGTTTTTATTGTACCACCTCAGTGCGTTTAGCGAAGCGGTTTCCTTGGCACATCTTTGTCGAAGCAGAGATTGTGTTCCCCTTATTCTGGGATTCCCATCAATACGGACGTGGGTAACCCAACCGCGCCTTTGATTGCGGCGCTTGGGAGATAAGCGAGTTTTATCAGGCCGGTAGGGACGCATGTTTTCGTCCGCCCATATAAGGGGATAAAGATCCAACCCTTTTACCTGTGCCTTCTTCCTCTTTGGCTTATCCATCTCCGCGAACTCGAGCTCCAGCGCCCAAGTCCGCACATCTCACCTCAACCTTCTCCAACTATGTCCGGAGCGGGAGGAAAGTGGATGGCCTCCTCCGTTACGGAGGAGCACATCCAGAAGCTGCGCAGCGCCGGATATTTGTCCAGCAACATCACGCACCGGCTCCCCAACGAGGGAGAGCTCATCCCCTCCCCCAGGCCCCATGAGAGGGTAGTATTCCTTCCCCATTTCCTCCACGGACTGGGCTTCCCACTCCATCCCTTTGTCCGGGGGCTCATGTTCTACTACGGCCTGGATTTCCATGATCTGGCCCCGAATTTCATCCTCAACATCTCGGTGTTTATCGTCGTGTGTGAGGCCTTCCTCTGCATCCAGCCCCATTTCGACTTGTGGCTCAAGACCTTCAGTATCAAGCCGAAGGTTGTGATGGGCAGCCAAGCAGAGTGCGGGGGCGCCATGGTGGGCAGGAAGTCCAACGTTACTTGGCTTGAGGGCACTTTCGTGGAAACCATTAAGGGGTGGCAATCGGGGTGGTTCTACATCACCGAGCCGCGTGACCCTGAATGGGAGGCGGCCCCCGAATTCAGATCTGGCATCCCCACACGGCTCACCTCCTGGAAAGAGAGCGGCCGGACATGGGGGGAATCAGAGGAGCTGACCGGACTCCAAGCCTGCATCCAAAAGCTAGTGGACAAGAAGCTCAAGCTTGTCAACGTAGTCCAGGTCATGCTCATCCACCGGATTCTCCCGTGCCAACGATGGGGCTTCAATATGTGGGAGTTCGATCCGGTGCAGCACCAGACTTTGAGCGGGCTCTTCGACACTACGTACGAAGATGCCTGGAGGGTGCTGTTTAAGGGCGCCGAGGCCCCCGCATCCGCTACCGAAGATCGCAGATTCAGCTCGCAGCGTCCAGCTGACGAGGTAAGCGATTTTGCCCTTTATGTGACACTTGTTTTTCATAGTTTGACTCTATGCGGGATCTAAACTCCCTCTCCTTTGACAGGACTGGCTGGAGAAGGCTGAACAGACTATCTGTCCGGCCCCATTACCAGAGGACCCAGCGGATGCCCGCTTAATGGGGCTGCTGGCTCCGGCACCCCACGTGGTGCCGGAGAAGAAGGCCAAGAAGAAGGCCACGGGCACTCGGAAGAGTTCCCGTTTTCAGGTGTTATTGGATGATGACTCCGAGGCAGACTCCTCCCACAAAGGCGAGGAGGAGAAGAAGAAAGCCTCTCCCCCAGCGGGGGGAGGGAAGAAAAGGAAGGCTTCCGCAACGGGGCAGGCCGAAGGGTCCAAGAAGGGAAGGACTCCTCCCCCGGGCTGCTCTACCAACACCGGCGATGACGACGAGGATTGGCCTCCAAGGGCCAAGCCCCTGGCAAGATCGTAAGTATCTAGACTCCCGAATAACTTCGTGGTTTTCTTTTCGCCACACCGTGTCTTTCTAATGCCGCATACAACCCTGTAGTCCGCCCAAGGATGATCTTCCCGCTTCGTCGAGCGGGTCCTTAGGTGCGTCGGATATGGATTCTCTTCCGACCGCCTCCACCCCCCGTGATGCGGACGATGCCGAGGTGGGATCCCAGGAAGGGACCCACCAGGAGGAGGAGGACCTGGAGGTATCGCAGGACAACCTCCCGGACTTTGCACCGGACTCGGCCCCGGAACCCGTAGTGGCTCCGGAGTCCGGCGGGCAGCCCCTTCGTAAGAAGGGCAAGACCGTGACGCTGGCAGCCTCCGTCCAACCAGAGGCGCCGGATAACTTGCTGGAGGCGCTCAATGGCGCCTCCATTTAATAGGAACACCGTACTGTTATGAGTGCGGTGATTCAGAAGGTTCAGCTCGCCAAGAGCGGGCTGACCGAAGCCTGCAGCAGCCTTCTAACAGGCTTTGAGGTAAGAATTTTGATATATGTAAAATAGTACCGCATAGACAGTAGCCCCTGATGCTCGGTTCGGTGTTCGGAAAGAAAAGCCGGACTGAGGATCTAAAAAGATATACGCAGGAGTCATAAAAAATATGTCAATATGGGATTGCAGGCTGTGCTGCTGACCTCTGCCGCACTGACTGCGGAGGTCAATACTTTGAAGCAAAGCCTCGAGCGGTCCGAGAACGAGCTCGGCCGTGCCAAGAAGCAGCTCGAGGACAAGGAAAGTGAGTAACACCTTATTAGAATTGTACCTTACAGAAAAGGATTTGGTTGCAAGAAAAATGACAAGGATAACGCGGATATAGCAGGGGCCACAAACGAGGTGGCAGCCCTGAAGGAGGTGGTGTCCGCGGCCGAACATAATGCGGCCGCGGAACACACCGAGCGAGAGAGGCAGGAGGCGCGGGTGGCGGAGGTACAGCAAGAGCTCCAGGCTCTCATGGAAAAACATGAGAGTTTGGAGCGTGACTCGAAGACTCGAGAGTCCGAGCTTGCAACGGCTCTTGAGAGTGCCAAAGCCGCTAAGGCCGAAGCCTATAAGGCCCTCCAGGAAATCAAGGCGTTGAAGAAAATAGCGGCGGGTAAGGCATTTTTCATGCAAAGTAAGCATGTGAGTGTGAATTACCTATCACTTACCCGAATTCGGAGCTCTCCAGGAGCGTTCGCAGATCTGCCCCGCAGCGTGTCCGATGCTGCCACTTTCTAGAGGGCCGAGGAGGGGAGCTCGACGAAGAAGGTCTTCTGGTCTCAGTATGGTGAGGCTGGACATCCGGTGCCCCTTAGCGACCAGCTGAAGCAGCTGGTCGAGCTCCACAAGGCGGCCGAACAGGCCATGAAGGGCCTCATAGTTTGGCTGTGGCCTAAGGAGGCCATGCCTGGGAGCTACTTCGACCTGGTGCGGCGGCTGGTGGATGCGTGTCCATGGGTTGAAGTCATCAAGCACTCCTCCTGTATTGAAGGTGCCCGTCGGGCCCTTGCCCGCGCAAAGGTGCACTGGGGCAAGATGGATGCCCAGAAGCTTGTGACGGACGCGCCACCGCAGAGCAAGGAGCATCGCACGCCCGAGATGTATTATAAGACTGTCCTGAAGGGTGCCCGCATTATTGCGGGTGAGTGCTCCAAAGATGTAATATTTGAGTAGACTCACATTTTGTTATCCTGTGCGCTGAAAACTTTGTTCATATGCGCTAAGTAACGCTTGTTAATTTGAAATATTACCTTCTGTGCGGCTATTTATCAAATCTGAGAGATGGCAAGTCATCGGCTTCGGCCCCCATTCCATGAGTGCTGGGGTGTTCGGGATAAATTTGAGCACTCTTGTTCCCATTTTTGGGTCCGTCTAGGGAGGCGCTCAACACAACGAACAAGGCAACCGGACTTATAGTGCTTGAACACTCTCACTTAGCCATAGAATTCTATAATTTTAAATTTCGGCGAAGCCCCTAGTATTCGGAAGGCCAAATTTGGGGCGCTATCCACGCCTGGGCCGGACAAAGTCGGCTCCTCTCTCTAAGCGGCATAAGTCTTTAGGGACTCGCAAAAAACCTCTCGAACAGCGACCGGCTCTCGCCTCATCATGATGGTCAGTTTTAGCTTTCTCCATTGAGGCGCTCGCCCAGCTCAACTGGGGCGCAATCGCAGTGGTTCTCCTAGTGCTACCTTAGCCGATACAACAGAACGTAAGGTACCAAAACATGGGAGCCGGGCAAACCCAACTATTGACCGAAGAACATGATTCGGAGCTGATGCATATAATGCTATAAGTTCGGGGTGCCGCACTTGTGAAAGTGTTCGGACTTATCACACCGTGATGCGGGAAACATAAGCCCCTGGTGTATTTAGCCGTACCAAAGTGTACGGATGCAACATGTCATAAATGAACATAGGTATAAGGAAGAAATGCAAGTGAAAGCAAAAAGGTGTTGCATTGTTTATTCAAGAAAAACTGCTGTGAACGCAGAACGATACAAATGGTGCAATAAGCAAGGGATGGGACTATTAAACATGTCCCCCTCCAGGGGTAGGCTGTGGAATGGTGTATAAAACAGATTTAATGCTCGTAATGGAGACCACCTGAATATTCGTAGTAGCCTTTCTCCTTCCCTGGCTGTTGCATCGTGAGTTCGGCAGGTCTGCTGCTGGACAGGGCCTCTGATGAACGGAGTCCTATGTAAAAAAAAAGAAAAAAAAGAACGACACACTTGAGAGCCCCTTGTGTGGTTAAGCCGCATTCTGGGCCTATCGTGGTCATGCCCCTCCCCCCATGCCCATGGTATCTCCAGAGTGTAATGGTGTACGCGAAGGACCTGCCTTGAAATTTTGCAGGGGCTGCGGTTGGGGCCGCACTGCTACGCGTGCTCGGAACGTGCTAGGTGGTCTTGTTGTAGGTTACTCCGGGCGCATTTAGCCATGTCCGGTCGCTTAACGGCCGGACTCGAGAATTGCCTTAAGATGCTGCACTGTACTTCTGCCGCGAGAGCCGCTGTATGTTCCTCCGTTCGGAGAGAGCGTTCAGTGTTTCCGTTGACCGTGATGACTCCTCGAGGGCCTGGCATCTTGAGCTTGAGTTATGCATAGTGCGGCACCGCGTTGAACTTTGCAAACATGGTACGTCCGAGCAGAGCATGATAGCCGCTGTGGAACGGAACTATGTCGAAGATTAATTCCTCGCTTCGGAAGTTATCCGGGGATCCGAAGACCACTTCCAGTGTAACTGAGCCTGTACAACTGGCTTCTACACCTGGTATGACGCCTTTAAAGGTCGTCTTGGTAGGTTTAATCCTTGAGGGGTCGATGCCCATTTTGCACACTGTATCCTGATAAAGCAGGTTCAGGCTGCTGCCGCCGTCCATCAGGACTCTGGTGAGGTGAAATCCATTGACGATTGGGTCTAAAACCAATGCGGCGAATCCGCCGTGGCGGATGCTGGTGGGGTGGTCCCTTCGGTCAAAAGTGATCGGGCAGGAGGACCATGGGTTGAACTTCGGGGTAACAGGCTCCATCGCGTATACATCCCTGAGTACATGCTTCCGCTCCCTTTTGGGTATGTGTGTTGCGTATATCATGTGCACCGTCCGCACTTGTGGGGGGAAACCCTTCTGTCCTCTATTGTTCGGTGGTCGGGTCTCTTCCTCGTCATCGCTATGTAGCCCCTTGTCGTTGTTTTCGGCAATTAACTTGCCTGTCTGCTTGAATACCCAACAGTCCCTGTTGGTGTGGTTGGCTGGCTTTTCGGGGGTGCCGTGTATCTGGCACGAGCGGTCGAGTATTCGGTCCGAATTGGACGGACCCGGAGTAGTTCTTTTGAATGGCTTTTTCCGCTGACCGGGTATAGAGCCTCTGAATCCGTCATTGACTGCCCTATCCTCACTATTATCGCCGTTAATGAGGCGTTTGTTTTTGTTGCGATGCGACCTGACATTGCGGTCCTTGATATCCGGACTGCCAGAATTTTTGCTGAGGTTGTTGCTGCGTGCTAGCCAGCTGTCGTCACCTGCGCAGAAGCGGGTCATGAGTGATGTGAGGGCTGCCATGGATTTCGGCTTTTCCTGTCCCAGGTGCCGGGCAAGCCACTCGTCGCGGATGTTATGTTTGAAGGCCGCGAGGGCCTCCGCATCCGGACAGTCGACGATTTGGTTTTTCTTGGTTAAGAACCATGTCCAGAATTGTCTGGCCGATTCGTCTGGTTGCTGAATTATGTGGCTTAGGTCGTCAACGTCTGGTGGTCGCACATACGTGCCTTGGAAGTTATCGAGGAACGCGGCTTCCAGGTCTTCCCAACTCCCAATTGACTCTGCTGGCAAGCTGTTAAGCCAATGCCGGGCTGGTCCTTTAAGCTTGAGTGCGAGATATTTGATGGCGTGAAGATCATCACCGCGGGCCATGTGGATGTGAAGGAGATAGTCTTCGATCCAAACCGCGAGGTCTGTTGTGCCATCGTAAGATTCAATATTCACGGGTTTAAACCCTTCGGGGATTTGATGATCCATTACTTCATCTGTGAAGCATAGTGGGTGTGCGGCGCCTCTGTACTGGGCGATATCACAACGGAGCTCAAAAGAGCTTTGTCTATTTTGTTCGGCCCGGCCGGACTTACTGTGTCCGGCGCGACGGTTGTCGTCACGTATCATGGGGCGCCCACGCGATCCATAGATCGATCTTGATTGTCTTGCCTTATCCTCCAATATATCTCGCAAGTCCAGGGTGTTCCCCTGTGGCCTTATGCTTTTTGAGCGATGCCGGGGTACGGTTTTAGTGGAGGGCCTAAAGGCCTCTCTATCGCGGCCACAGGGTGGTCGGTCAGCCGTATTGTCTTCTGGTGATGCAGGTTCATATGCCTCCTCCTCTAATCGGGGGAGCAACTTGCGTTTAGGATAGCTTTTGGAGGGGCGTTCGAGCTCATGCTCTTCGGCCGCGAGGACTTCAGTCCATCTGTCGGCTAGCAGATCTTGATCAGCTCTAAGCTGCTGCTGCTTTTTCTTGAGGCTGTTTGCCATGGCCATAAGCCTGCGTTTAAAACGCTCTTGTTCGACGGGATCCTCAGGCACGACGAATTCCTCGTCGTCGAGGCTTGCCTCGTCTCCGGAGGGAGGCATGTAGTCCTCTACCTCTTCTTCTGCCGGCCTCTCATGAGGGCTGGCGTCTCCGTCCTCCTGTGCTGAATCTTGCTGGAGGGGGTTGTCATCGGCACTGTCTAGGGTGTTATTATCTCCGGTGCCGGAATCTCCATTCTTGCTATGGCGGAATTTGGAGCGGCGCCGCTGACGCTGGCGCTTGGGCTGTTTCTTGGAGGGGTCATCCTCAGCTGTTCCTTCGCCATTTCCATCCTTTGGGATATCCACCATGTATATGTCGTATGATGAGGTGGCTTTCCAGTGCCCAGTAGGCACTGGTTCTTGGTCGTCTCCGGCATCGTCGTCCATACCATCGATGTCTTCGGAGTCGAAGTCTATCATGTCGGTTAGATCGTCAACAGTGGCTACTAAGTGGGTGGTGGGTGGGCTTTGAATTTCTTCGTCGTCCGCATCCCAAACGTCCTGACCGCAGTCCGACCAGGGCTCTCCTGATAACGAGAGATATTTTAGCGAACTCAAGATGTTGCCGAAAGGTGAGTGTTGAAAGATGTCCGCAGCGGTGAACTCTCAATGAAAGCACCAATGTCGGTGTCAAAACTGGCGGATCTCGGGTAGGGGGTCCCGAACTGTGCGTCTAGGCAGATGGTAACAGGAGACAAGGGACACGATGTTTTACCCAGGTTCGGGCCCTCTTGATGGAGGTAAAACCCTACGTCCTGCTTGATTAATATTGATGATGTGTGTTACAAGAGTAGATCTACCACGAGATCAAGGAGGGTAAACCCTGGAAGCTAGCCTATGGTATGATTGTTGTTCGTCCTACGGACTAAAGCCATCCAGTTTATATAGACACCGGAGAGGGCTAGGGTTACACAGAGTCGGTTACAATGGTAGGAGATCTACATATCCGTATCTCCAAGCTTGCCTTCCACGCCAAGGAAAGTCCCATCCAGACATGGGACGAAGTCTTCAATCTTGTATTTTCATAGTCTTGGAGTCTAGCCGATGATGATAGTTCGGCTATCCGGACACCCCCTAATCCAGGACTCCCTCAGTGCCCGTCGCGGCAGAGCCCCCTGGTGATACCTTCTTCCCTTGCTTGGGCGCCTCAGCCTCCGAGTGTTCGGAGACTGCCCTTGTCTTCCCGCGTGGGGGGGGGGGAGACTTTAACCTCCCCCTCCTGACTATCCTCCATAGGAGAGGTAGCGATTATCCCGGTCTGGATGCGTAGTGTGTGAAGTTCGGCTTCACTGCCCTTTCCTTCACCTTTCCCTGAGGGGATTTTGCTGAGCACCCGCCAAGCATCTTGGCAATGGTTGGACCGGGCGAGCCTTCAGGAAGTGGCGCCGGACACCTGATTCTCTCCGCCTTGTTGAGCCATTCCTGGCCATGGAGGGATTTTCAGCATGAGAATTATGATAAATATAAATGAAGTATCCGGCTTTAAGGTTACTTACTTGGGCATCTAAGCGATTACAGCTTAGGCCCGCATCCTCGGTGGTGTTAGGACACTTCACTTGTGGTCCGAAGAATAGTTTACACATTCCTTCGAGCTTCAGGCCGAAGAAGTGCTTAATAGTCCGCGCACCCTCTGGATTAAACTCCCACATTCGGAGAGGCCGACGTTTGCATGGCAACATCCGCCGGATTAGCATCACTTGCATTATGCTGACAAGATTTATGTCCCTCTCAATAAGCTCCCGGATACGATTCTGTAGTTCTGGTACATCGCCAGCAGGCCCATAGTTCCATCCTACGTCGGTCCAAGACGCTAACTGTGACGGAGGGCCTAAGCAGAACTCGGTGGCGGCTACCCACTTTGTGCCTCTGGGAGCTGTGACATAAAACCACCTCCGTTGCCATACATCAGATACTTCCAGAAAAGAACCCTCTGGCCATGGGGCATCGACGTTCTTGCTTATTATGGCACCTCTGCACTCCGCATGTCGCCCCTCGGTCATCTTCGGCTTCACATTGAAGGTCTTGAGCCATAAGCCGAAGTGTGGGTTGACATGGAGAAAAGCCTGGCACACAATAATGAACAACGAGATATGGAGGACGGTGTCTGGAGCCAGATCATGGAAATCCAAGCCATAGTAGAACATGAGCCCGCTCACAAAGGGGTCGAGGGTGGGGCCTAGGCCTCGGAGGAAGTGAGGGACAAACACGACGCTCTCATTGGGCTCCCGCTTGGGGATAACTTGCCCTGGAGCAGGAAGCCTGTGCTGGATATCGGCGGTCAGGTATCCGACCTCCCTAAGCTTAGCGATATCCTCCTCTTCGATCGAGGAGGCCACCCACCGGCCTTTTGCGTTGGATCCGGACATACTAGAGGATCTGGGGTGTTGGAGCTTAGGTTTTGAGTGCTGGAGCTTGAGGTGCGAGAAGGAGCAGGAGAGGTGGAAAAAAGGGTGTAGGCCTCGGCCCCTTTATAAAGGGGATGAATATCAAAAGTCCTCAGCATGACCGCTTGAGACTTATCTAAAATACACGGAGTCATACCAACGGTCTCCGTGGGGTCACACATGCCCATATTGATGAAAGATCCCGTAATAAGAGGAACACGACCTCTGCTTTGGCAGGAATTGCCAATAAAACCGCCTCGCAACACGAGTCGAGGTGGAGCAAGAAATGCCAGTTCGTGTTGGACCAGGCAACGATGCAAGGGCATGAAGTGCGAAGATTGCCAGCAGAATGGATTTACTTTGTGTTCCCTATAATGGTGTGTGAAGATCATCTTGCAGATCCAGACACGGCCTACGTGTTTGATAAATAACCTTGGAGTATTCGGAAGGAGGAACCCTCCTTGCAATGCCGAAGACAAGACTGCGCGCCGGACTCATTGTCATTGAAGCCTGGTTCAGGGGCTACTGAGGGGGTCCTGGATTAGGGGGTATCCAGACAGCCGGACTGTATACATCGTCCGGACTATTGAAGCGTGAAGACACAAGACTCAAGGCTTCGGCCCGTGTCCGGATGGGACTCTCCCTTGCGTGGAAGACAAGCTTGGCAATCCGGATATTATGTTTCCTTCCTTGTAACCGACTCCATGTAAACCCTAGCCCTCTCCGGTGTCTATATAAATCGGAGAGGATGGTCCTTAGAAGGCCGATCACAATTACAATCATACCATCATAGGCTAGCTCTTAGGGTTTAGCCTCTACGATCTCGTGGTAGATCTACTCTTGTACTACTCATATCTTCAATATTGATCAAGCAGGAAGCAGGGTTTTACCTCCATCGAGAGGGCCCGAACCTGGGTAAACATTGTGTCCCTTGCTTCCTGTTACCATCAGCCTAAGACGCACAGATCGGGACCCCCTACCCGAGATCCGCCAGTTTTGACACCGACAGTCGCCCTTCAACACATGGTCACGAAGAAAATGATGACGAATCTGGATGTGCTTTGTCTTCTAGTGCTAAACTGGGTTGTGTGCAATCTTGATAGCACTCTCATTGTCGCAGTAGAGTGGCACATTCTTCACGTTGATGCCGTAGTCCTTGAGTGTTTGCTTCATCCATAGTAATTGAGCACAGCAAGATCCAGCAGCAATGTACTAAGCTTCTGCAGTTGAGAGTGATACACAGTTTTGCTTCTTCGAGGACCAACATACCAAGGATCGTCCGAGGAAATGACATGTGCCTGACGTTGACTTGCGGTCCACCCAATCACCAGCATAGTCAGAGTCTGAATATCTAATGAGATCAAATGAAGAGCCCTTGGGATACAATAATCCAAGTATTGGTGTGTGAGCTAGATATCGAAGAATATGCTTCACAGCCTTATGGTGTGATTCCTTTGGTGTAGCTCGAAATCGGGCACACATGCAAACACTAAGCATAATATCCGTCCTAGATGCACATAGGTACAATAAAGAGCCAATCATGGAGCGGTATACCTTTCGATTGAAGTATTTACCATTTTCATCAGTGCATAGATGGCCATTTGTGGGCATAGGAATTTTGACGCCTTTGCAATCTTGCATGCCGAATTTCCTTAACACATCCTTGAGGTATTTCTCCTGAGATATGAATATGCCATTGTATTGTTGACGAATCTGAAGACCAAAGAAGAATTTCAGTTCTCCCATCATAGACATTTGATACTCTTCACTCATCATATAGGTAAATTCATCACTGTAACATTGCTTAGTATAGCCAAAGATAATATCATCAACATATATTTGGCACACGAATAATTCATCATCATATGTTTTGGTGAAAAGAGTTGGGTCAAGTGAACCGGGTTTGAAGCCTTTCTTCATGAGGAATTCCTTCAGTGTGTCATACCATGCCAGAGGTGCTTGCTTGAGGCCATAGAGGGCCTTGTTGAGTCTGTAGACGTGATCTGGGAATTTTGGATCCTCAAAACCTGGTGGTTGAGCAACATATACTTCTTCCTCAAGCTTACAATTGAGGAATGCACTTTTCACATCCATTTGATGTAAGATGATATTATGATGGTTAGCATAAGCAAGCATATGTGAATAGCCTCAAGTCTAGGAACTGGTGCAAAAGTTTCATAGAAATCAATTCCTTCAACCTGTGTGTAGCCTTGAGCTACAAGACGAGCTTTATTTCTCACCACGAGGCCATTTTCGTCTTGTTTGTTGTGGTAGATCCATTTGGTACCGATGATGTTGTGCTTGCGTGGGTCTGGTCGCTTGACAAGCTCCCACACATTGTTGATCTCGAATTGATGCAATTCATCTTGCATGGCTTGAATCCACTCGGATTCCATGAATGCTTCATCTACTTTAGTGGGCTCTGTGATAGAGACAAATGCAAAATGCCAACAAAAGTTAGATAAATGTGAAGCTTTTGAGCGCGTGAGAGGACCTGGTGCGTTGATGTCATCGATGATCTTCTTGATATGCACTTTGTTTGCAACGCGAGGATGTGAGGGCTTACGACTTTGCTTAGGCCCAACAGTTTTTTCAGGACCAGTTTCTTCAGCAGCCCCAGCGTCATTTTCTTCACGATCCGGAATGACTTCTTCAGCAGATTCTTCGGTAGGGATGACATCCTTAGTAGCTTTGAACTTGATGGATTCCTCAGGTGACATTTCATCTAGCACAGGAGGTAGGTGCTCTCTTTGCGAGCCATTAGTTTCATCGAACTGCACATCTACAATTTCAACAACCTTGTGATGATTGATGTTGAAGACTCTATAGGTGTGCGAGTCCTTTCCGTAACCAAGCATAAAACCCTCATGTGCTTTTGGTGCAAATTTAGAGTGATGGTGAGGATCTCTAATCCAGCATTTAGCACCGAAGACTTTCAAATAACTTACATTGGGTTTCTTGTCAGTGAGGAGTTCATATGAGGTCTTTTTGAAGAATTTGTGAAGATATACCCTGTTGATGATGTGGCACGGAGTATCAATTGCTTTAGGCCAAAAGCGATGAGGTGTCTTGTATTCATCAAGCATAGTGCAAGCCATCTCAACAAGAGTCATGTTCTTGTGCTCCACGACGCCATTCTGTTGAGGAGTATAAGGATCAGATAATTCGTGAGTAATACCAAGCATGTCAAGATATTCATTGAGGCCAGTGTTCTTGAACTCGGTTCCATTATCACTCCTGATATGCTTGATCTTCACACCGAAGTTTGTGGAAGCTCTTGAGTAAAATCGTTTGAAGACTTCCTGCACTTCATTTTTGTAAGTGATGATATGCACCCATGTGTAATGAGAATAGTCATCAACAATGACAAAGCCATAAAGTGATCCAGAACTAGAGAACTTGGCATAATGAGAAGGGCCAAATAGATACATATGAAGTAATTCAAAGGGAGGAGAAGTGGTCATGATAGTCTTTGAGGGATGCTTGGCTCTGGTGATGTTTCCAGCCTCACTAGCCCCACAAAGATGATCTTTGAGGACTTTGACACCCTCGATGCCAATGACGTGCTTCTTCTTCGCGAGTGTATGCAAGTTCCTCATCCCAGGATGACCAAGTCGTCGATGCCATAACCAGCATTATGAAGCTTTTGCAAGTAGACATGTGGCAGGTTGTGGTCGTGCAGAGAAATCAACAATATATAAGTCTCCTTTCCTAAAGCCTTTGAACACTTTGGAGTTGTCAGATTACAATAGCACAAGGCAACGAAATTTTCCAAAGACAACAACCATATCAAGATCACAAAGCATTGAGATAGACATGAGGTTGAATCCTAAGGACTCGACAAGCATGACTTTGTCCATGTGTCTATCCTTTGAGATTGCAACCTGACCTAGACCCAATACCTTGCTTTTGCCTTTGTCAGCATAGGTAATATGCTTCAGATGAGATGGTGATAAAATCAGTGTCCATCAACAAGTTCCTGTCTCTAGTCATGTGATTTGTACATCCACTGTCGAGGACCCACTCAATAGCTTTGGGTTGTTCATTCTGCAGATGAATTAGTGCAACTTACAAACCCATATACTTCATCAGTGCAGAATATGATATCAAATTCATAAACAATAATGGACATAGTAATGCGAGGACGTGAGAAATGAATGATTCATTTCTTCATGATTAGCTTGCGTCCTTTCAAGCACATTCAGGTCTCCAGCAAATTCTTCAAACGAGTAAGTTCGTTTGGAGACCTGACCCTGCATAAGAGATTAGTTCTTTTTCTTCACCACCCACATCTGGAGGGGTGGCAAAGAGCTCATCATGCTGTGAGCTCCATAAGAAAAAGATGGCATTGAAGCTAGTGCACTTTGTTTTACAGAAGAGTGGTTAGGATAAGCATATGCATAAGCAAAGAAATTCTTCGAGGACTTATGAGCATAATGGTTTGAAGAATAATGGACATATTCATAGCCCTTTGACTTTCCCTGTGAAACAGAAGAATTAGCATGATGATGTTCGTATGAGGATTTTGATCCACGTGAGGATTTTGATCCATATGAAAATTTGATCTAGGGTTCCTATTCTTCATGGGTGGTGTCATGATGACATTCACCTGAAGATTTTCAAGGCACCTTTAGGAACCCAGATTTTCTTCATAGGAGGGCCGTTCCTGCAGTTAGTTCCAACATATCGAGCAAATACTTCACCATTCTGATTCTTAAACAGTTTATAGTTGGAGTCAAATGACTCATCAGAGGAATATGAAGAATCATAGGTAAAGCCAGATAAAGTACATGGATCTACATGATGTCCTTTTGCAACAACCCATGAGGTTTTGTGGTACTGCTCAGGTTTCCAGTAGGTCCCATCAGCATTGAGTTTCCTCTCGAAGGCAATACCCTCTTTCCTAGGGTTCCTGTTCAAGATCTGCTTTTTGAGCACATCACATAGAGTCCGATGCCCTTTGAGGCTTTTGTAAATGCCTATTACATACAATTCGTTTAGACCTGCATTATCGTCAGTGATACTTGTGGTATCCTAAGATGAGGAATTTGTGACCACAGAGACAGTTGAAGAATTTGCAGCTATAGAAGCATTTGAACATTCAGGTGATGAATTAGCAGATTCATGCTCAATGCATTTAAGGCATGGTGGAATAAATTCTTCCTGAGCGGAACTGATCTGTTGAGCAAGCAATGTATCGTTTTCCTTCTGAAGATCTTCATAACTCGCTTTTAACTTCTCAAGATCTTGCTTTCTCTGAAGAAATTCATAAGAAAGCTTTTCATGATCGATTAAGAGAGTGTTATGATGATTTTGAAGGTTGTCAAACCAAGTTTGAAGTCTCTGAAGATTAAGTGTCAAAGTCTTAGTTCGATTCAATTCCTCACCCAACAGGTCATCGCTTTTGTCTTGTTGATTTTGAATCTTTTCTAAAGCCTTCTGTTGTTTAACAACAATTTTAGCAAGTTTTGAATAGCTAGGCTTGAGATTGTCATCAGATTCATCTTCACTAGAGTCAGAGGGGGAATGTTTGAGTACCTTGGCACCTTTTCCCATGAAAGTCATCGACGCTCTTGTAAGCAGAGTCGGGGAAGTCATTGTCTTTAGTGTTGAAGATGGACTTGCTGACGTAAGTAGTAGCGAGGGCTAGGCTAGCCACACCAGAGTCAGATTCCTCATATTTCGCCTGTTCCGCATTTTCCTCAGATTTAGCTTCAGAGTCCATTTCCTTGCCAATGAATGCCCATGTCTTCTTGGAACTACTCTTCTTGTGAGTTGAAGGCTTTGAAGATTTTGATGATGAAGACTTTGAAGATTTCTTCTTCTTCTGTGAGTCGTCAAAATCGTCATCTTTGTACTTCTTCTTCTTTGATTCCTTTTCCCATAGAGGACAATCAAACATGTAGTGACCAGGTTTCTTGCATTTGTGGCAAGTTCTCTTTTTGTAGTCACGGGACGAGGAATCATCATTTCTTGAAGACTTTCCAAAGCGACCGCGGCGAGAGAACTTATGGAATTTCCTCACGGGCATTGTTAGCTCCTGGCTCAATTCTTCAGGATCACCAAGGCTGCTACCAGAATCTTTAGCTTCGGATTCAGATACTGCCTTGGCCTTCAGTGCTCGTGATCTTCCGTAGCTTGGTCCATAGAGATCTATCTTCTCAGCAAGCTGGAACTCATGAGTATTTAGCCTCTCGAGGATATCAGCGGGATCAAGTGACTTGTAATCTGCTCGTTCTTGAATCATCGGTGCGAGGGTATCGAATGAGGTATCAAGTGATCTCAGCAATTTCTTCACCACCTCATGGTCGGTGATGTCAGTGGCACCAAGTGCTTGAAGCTCATTTGAGATGTCAGTGAGGCGATCGAAGATTTTCTGAACATTTTTGTTGTCGAGTCTTTTGAAGCTGTTGAAGAGATTGTGAAGAACATCAACTCGGGAGTTACGTTGAGTTGAGACTCCTTGTTGACCATGGATAGCCTGTCCCAAATCATCTTAGCAGTTTCTAGTGCACTCACTCTGCCGTACTGACCTTTGCTCAGGTGGCCACAGATGATATTCTTCGCTTGAGAATCGAGTTGCTTGAATCTCTTCACATCAGTAGCATTCAGAGACAGAGTGACTGAGGGAACGCCATCTTCCACAACGTACCAGAGATCGTTATCAATTGCCTCAAGATGCATGCACATCTTGTTCTTCCAGTAGGGGTAGTCCATCCCATCAAAGGTAGGACACCCAGCCGAGACCTTAATCATACCTGCAGTTGACATAACTCAAACTCCAGGTGGATAAACCAAAATCACACAGAACAAGGGAGTACCTTGCTCTGATACCAATTGAAAGTGTGTTACGTCGACTAGAGGGGGGTGAATAGGCGATTTTTATGAATTCTTCACTGAGGAATTTCAGGGTGAGGAAATTTCCAAGCAAAGAACTAGTTGCAGCAGAATAAGTACTCAGGTATAAGCATAATAGAGCAACAACATAGTCATCATGGTGAAATGGAAGACAGACACAGAGTATAGAAAACGTAAACACAGGATAAGCAGGATGAAGACAAAACAGACTGAAGAAATAGGATTGAGGAATTGGAGAAAGTCTTCAGTCAAAGTCTTCAAATAGTAATGATCAGGTCCATCAACACATAACTGAGGAAATGAAAGGGTTGAGGAAATAGAACCAGTAAGCTTGGTGAAGACAATGATTTGGTAGACCAGTTCCAACTGTTGTGACAGTTGTATGTCTGGTTGGAGTGGCTGAGTATTTAAACTCGAGGACACACAGTCTCGGACACACAATCCTCACTGTATTCTCCTTGAGCTAAGATCACACAGACCTCACCCAACAGTAGTGGTAAGTCTTCACAGGTGACTTCCAAACCTTCGCAGACTTGGTCACTCGGCAATCCACAATTCCTCTTGGATGCTCAGACCATGACGCCTAATCGTCTAGAGGATACACAGTCCTCAAAGGTAACAAGCGTCGATTCCACACAGGAACAATCTCTTCAGTGATGCTCAATCACTTTGGGTTTGTAGGTTTGGGTTTGCGATTTGGGTTTTCCTCACTTGATGATTTTCGCTCAAAGTCCTCGGAGGATGGGATGCTCTCAAATGACAATGTCAGTTTTTCTCAGAGCAGCCAACCAGCTAGTGGTTGTAGGGGGCGGCTATTTATAGCCTAGGGAGCAGCCCGACATGATAAGACATAAATGCCCTTAGCTGATATGACCGTTAGGTGGTAGGATATTTTGGGACAGCTGGCGCGCGGCACAGCAACGGTCGGATTTGAGGTTCGAATTCCTCAGGGCTATCATGTTCCTCACAGTGTAGGCAATCCGCACTGGCGAATTCCCAACTCCTTAGTCAGAACAAATTCCTCAGAGACTAGAAGATCTTCGTCTCTATCACTTAAGGAATTGATTGAACTGATGAGAGATTTCCAAGGGCTTCACTCAAAGGATTGGGTAGGTGTAGAATTTTGAGATGAGCTTCACTTGGAAATCAGTTTCCTTAGTATTACCTCAACCCCCTTTAACAGTACAGTGTTTCCTATGACTCAAGAAGAAGAAGAAGAAACTACAAAAACAAAAGTCTTCACACTTCAGATTCCTTGCATGAATATCCAAGTCTTCAAGGTCACACCAATTTCTTCACTTTCAAAGTCTTCCGGAGGACCGAAGTTTTCAGCCGAAGACATCCAGTTTTCGGGGTCGACTTTCACTGTAAATATCAAACTCCCCATCGACTTATATAGCATGTGTACACTCACAAACATATTAGTTGCTTAACCTATAAGTCTTCAATACACCAAAATCACTAAGGGGCACTAGATGCACTTACAGAAAGCCAATACTATTAAAAGGGGATGAGGTGTTGCTTAATGGATTACTTGCTGAAAATGCTTAGTGATATGCTCCAAAACCCTCAACCACTTTCTTACATCCACATATGCCCTAAACCTAAAATTCAAATTTGGCCCCACTGATTTGATCTATCCGGGGCCACCGAGTTTCATTTGACACAACCACTGCCACAAACCCTAGTTACTTTGGTCTCACCGATATGGATCTCGGTCTCACTGAGATGGGGTTGCAAACTCCCTATTTCCTTTTTGTAAAATTTCAGTCACACCGAATTGAGCAAATCGGTCCCACCGAATCTGCATTGCAAACTCCCTGTTTCCTTTTCGTAACACTTAGGTTCCACCAAAGTGAGCGAATCGGTCCCACCGAGTTTGCCTGACCAGCCCTCTATGTGCCTATTGCTGAAATCGGTCCCACCGAGTTTATGCGATTGGTCACACCGAGATTACATTATGCCCTAACGCTAGCACTTTCGTCTCATCGAGATGACTAAGTGGGTCCCACCGAAAACTCTAATGTTCATAATTTTTACCGGAATCGGTCTGACCGAGTTTTATGATTCGGTCCCACCGAGTTTGGGAATCTGTGTGTAATAGTTAGATTTTGTGTGGAGGCTATATATACCGCTCCACCCATTCTTCATTCGTGAGCAGAGCCATCAGAACATACCTACACTTCTACTACTCATTTTCTGAAAGAGAACCACCTACTCATGTGTTGAGACCATGATATTCCAATCCTACCACAAGAATCTTGATCTGTAGCCTTCCCCAAGTTGCTTTCCACTCAAATCATCTTTCCACCACAGCCAAATCTGTGTGAGAGAGTTGAGTGTTGGGGATACTACCATTTGAAGCACAAGAGCAAGGAGTTCATCATCAACACACCATCTATTACCTTTTGGAGAGTGGTGTCTCCTAGATTGGTTAGGTGTCGCTTGGGAGCCTCCGTCAAGATTGTGGAGTTGAACCAAGAAATTTGTAAGGGCAAGGAGATCACCTACTTCGTGAAGATCTACCCAATTGAGGCAAGTCCATCGTGTGCGATGGCCATGGTGGAATAGAGAAGGTTGCTTCTTCATGGACCCTTCATGGGTGGAGCCCTCCATGGACTCGCGCAACCATTACCCTTCGTGAGTTGAAGTCTCCATCAACGTGTATGTACGATAGCACCACCTATAGGAACCGCACCAAAAATCTCCGTGTCAACATTGTGCTTGCTCCCTCCAAACTCCTCCCGTTTACTTTCTTGCAGGTTGCATGCTTTACTTTCCGCTTCCCATATACTCCTTGCATGCTTGCTTGAATTGTATTGAGATTGCTTGACTTGTGCTAAGTTGCTAAAATTTTCCAAGAACTAAAATTGGGAATAGGTTAAGTTTTATTTGGTCAAGTAGTCTAATCACCCCCCTCTAGACATACTTTCGATCCTACATGTGGTATCAGAGCTTTGGTCTCCATTTTCCTTGATTTCGATAGCTTTGGTGATCATATCCTTGGTTTCACAACCTAGGAGAGTATGGCGTCTAGTGAGGGAAATTACCACCGTAGAGGTCCTTACTTTGATGGTACTAATTTTGCTAATTGGGAACATAAGATGAATATGCATATTCTTGGACATAACCCCGGCATTTGGCTATTGTGTGTATTGGTTTGCAAGGTGAATTCTTTGATGGGAGAGAACCAAACCGTGAAGCTACCGCGAAAGAATTGAAGATGTTGCAATACAATGCTCAAGCTTGTGATATCCTCTTCAACAGATTGTGCCCCGAAGAATTCAAAAAAATCAACCGTCTTGAGAATGCAAAGGAAATTTGGGATACTTTGATTGATATGCACAAAGGTACCGACCCCATCAAGGAATCCAAGTTGGATGTGCTTCAAAGTGAACTTGACAAGTTCAAAATGAAGGATGGTGAAGGTGTCGCTGAAATGTACACTAGGCTTGCTCTCATCACAAATGAGATTGCCGGCCTAGGAAGTGAAGAGATGACCGACAAATTCATCATCAAGAAGATCTTGAGAGCCTTGGATGGAAAATATGATAATGTGTGCACATTGATCCAAATGATGCCAAATGACAAAGATCTCAAGCCAACCGAAGTCATTGGAAGAATTGTTGCTCTTGAGATGTTACTCAAGGTCAAAGAAGAGATTCACAAAAAATCTAGTGGTGCTTACAAAGCCTCATGTGATGCTCCTACATCATCAAATGAGAAACAAGCCTTCAATGAAGAATTGAGCTTAACGGTGAAGAACTTCAACAAATTCTACAAGAGTAGAAGCAAGGAAAGAAGTTCCAAGTCAAGGTCCTACAATGACAAAAGATCTTCTAGTCGTGAGCGAAATTGCTACAATTGTGGAAGACCCGGGCACTACTCCAATGAGTGTACGACTCTCTACAAAAGAAGAGAAGACTCACCTAAAAGGAGAAGCAAAAGGGAAGAATCACCTCCAAGAGAGAGAAGGAGTAGAGATGATCGCTATGAACGAAGAACCTCTCGAAGAAGCAAGGATTCAAAAAGGAAGGACAAATCATCAATGAGCTACACAAAACGAAGACATCAAGCTCATGTTGGTGAATGGGTATCCGGTTCCGACTCCGACCATCACTCCGAGAGAAGTTATCACTTCGACTCCGAATATACTCAAGATGAAGGTGTTGTCGGTCTAGCACTTGTGTCAACCAACTCCTATGACATATTTGACTGACCAAATGAAGGAATTGGACGATGCTTCATGGCTAAAGGCCCCAAGGTATCACACCCCGAGTATGTTGATTTCAATAGTGATGAAGATGATTTGCTAGGTGATGATGATTTACTTGTTGACAACTCTAGTGATGAATACTATGATGGAACGTTAATTAATCATGTTAATCAAGATAAAGCGAATGACAATGATAAGAAGGAGATTGAGCGTCTAACTAAAGAACTAAATACTCTTAATTTAGCTCATGAAACTACTTTAGAAGATCATCGAGAACTTTTAAAAACTCATGAGAAGTTACGCTTCGAAAAGCTCAGTCTTCAGCAAGATCATGGGTTCTCAAAGGCTATCAATGATGATCTTCGGAAGAAAAGTTCTTCTCACATTGCCAAGCGTTTACTCTTGTCTACTTACATGCCACAAGTAAAATCTAGCAACAAGAACAAGAAAGATTCTTCTTCTAGTAGTAACAATAATCATGTGAAATGCAATATTGTTGCTTCTAGTAGTTCTCTTGATTCCACTAATGACTCTCTTAGCCAAGTTACACTTGAGCAAGAACATAGCTTATTGAAGGGAATTATAGAGAAAGGTGTTTAGAAAAGCCTTGCAGGAAGTAAACAATTTGAGGAAATTGTACGCAAGCAAAGAAGGCACCGGAAGAATCAAGGTGTTGGTTTTGAACGAAAGTTCAATGCCGATGGAGTTGAGTGGGAAGAAGATCAATACCCCCAAGACGAAGTTTGTTCCTCAACAAGAGAAGTATGACCCTACTTCCTTCAAGGGAACACAAGCTCAAGATGATCTTCCACCACAAGACCACAAGCTAAAAGGCAAGGACAAGCTTCAAGAGGAGATTGATGCATTTGAAGATGCTCCGAATGCCTTGGTCAAGTGGGTTCCCAAGACTTCATCAAGTTATACTTCATCAAGTTCTACTTCATCAAGTTCATGTATAACCCCAAGGATTCCCATCAAGATGATGTGGATCCCAAAGAATAACTAGAGAGTTCTTGAGGGTGACTCCGCCAACATACTTCACTCATATTCATTTTGGCAAGGACAAGTGCAAACAACTTCCACATCTTGCACTAGTTTAAGGAGTCACAATCGGGATCCTTGGTATTATTAGAATCGGCATACTTGACCAAGGCGGCCATCAGGGTGCCCATGTCATTGCAGTGACGCTTGAGTTGTCCCAACTTCATCTTCAGTGACTTAAACCGGCAATTACGCTCCAAGGTGATGATTGCTGAGCCAGTATTAACATGGTCCGATGAATGCAAGACTTCTGAAACCCGACGCACCCAATGAGTTGTTGACTCGTTCTCCCCTTGCACACAGGCATTGAGATCCACAATGGACATAGGCTGTTTACATGTGTCCCTGAAATTGGCTATAAACCGAGCATTCAACTGGTCCCATGACTCGATGGAGTTAGGTGGTAAGTTTTTCAAGCAAGTGCGGGCTGTTCCATCCAACATCATCGTGAAGTACTTTGCACAAGCAGCTTCATCAACGTCCAGCATCTCCATCGCCATCTCATAACATTCTACCCACGCCTCGGGTGGCTGATCAGCGGTGTAATTCGGCACCTTACGTGGGCCCTTGAAGTCCTTAGGCAATCGCACATTACGGAGAACCGGAATAAGGCACAACACTCCCCACGAGCTGAAGGCAACTCCGATGCCTCGGTCTACTGACGCTGCCGGCTGAACTGGGGCGGGTTGGTATCGCCCCGTATGTTGCGCTGCCAAAGCGGCCTCCCTTCGTGCTCTACCATTATCCACCACGTCCTGAGCGTTCAAATCGCCACGCACTAGATTAGGCCCTTGAGGGACAATGTGGTGCCGCGCACTGCTAGACACCTCCGGTTCATCTATATGCCTGCTATAGCTTTTTCTCGGTCGTGGAGTTGAGTGAACCCTGTCTCGGCTATATGAGTAAGCTTGCTACTGTGTCAAAGCTGTTTGAAGAAGATCCCTGGCCCGCCGCGTCTCAACCGCTATTGGCGATTCACCTTCAATCGGAATAGCAGCCAACCGGCATGCTGCTGCTATCATATTGTCCAACGGGGTAGAAAAGTGACCTGGCGGTGGTGTGGTATACCGCGGCGGGTTGTCCATACACTGAGGTGGACCCATCACCTGAGGTTGATCCGGCACCCCGGTCCTTGGCGGGTTACTAGTTCCTGCACCTGGCGTTCCAAAGAGATTCACTGTATTGTAATCCGCCGGCAAGCGAGATTGATGTTTCCTCCTGGACACTTGATTTAAAGCGTTCTGATCCATCAAAAGCCGATAATTCTCAGCTTGAATCTTTTGCGCCTGGTCATCTGAAGCGGCCCGTTCCTCCGCCATCCTGGTTTCCTCAGCTGCTAAATCCGCTTTGGCTTGCGTTATCTGATCTTTTAGACTCGCAATGTCCGCATTGTGCTGATCCTGCGTCGCTGGTGTAACTGTCGTGGTTAACAAGGCTGCCCATGCATCCATCAAATAGGAGAGAACTTGAGCCGGCCGGCGCATGGAGCCTCCTGCCCCTGCTACCGGTCCAGACGCCGCCGCCGTAGAGTTTTGTAAAGTTGGCTGTGTTCCGGCCATGAAGATATCAACGTGGTTTGGCGTTTCAAGAAATTCTAGAATACTGGTGCCATCAGAATACCCTTCAAACACGCCATCCTGAACTTGGTATAAGGATTCGGTTTCACCAGCGGATGATTTGCCGTCGGAATAAGCGACCGTCTCGTCCTCAGACACCGGTTCACATCCGATCCCGTGGACACATCCCACGAACGCATGCTTCATGGCAGGCTTAATCTGGGTGGGACTTGCATGCTGAACCGTTTCGAAGAGGTCGGTGCAGATGTCTGGCTCAGGGCCCGGTTCGCCGATCTTGCCGATGAAGACGTGAATTCCACCGAAGGGGACCCGGTACCTATACTCGATTGAGCCGGCTCGGGGGCCTAGCCTGCATCGTCGACGTAGAGCTTGCCGCGACGACTCTTGGTCATCCGGCCCACCACGTATCCTTTGAGTCCTTCAAAGTTGACCTTCAAGAACTCGAAACCACCGTGCGATAGCCCCACGGTGGGCGCCAACTGACGTGGAAATATCATGTCAGATGTCCTCGTGTCAGGACTTAGTCGTGGAGCCATCGCGCTGGGTTAGCTTAAAGGGGTTAAACCGGACAAACGACACGAGGGATTTTATACAAGTTCGGCCCCTTCGAGGAAGGTAAAGGCCTACGTCTAGTTGTGATGGGATTATTGGGGTCTCGCTAACCAGGGAGCTAAACAAGCTATGCCTGGCTATCGAGTTGTGTTTCTTGTCCCTGAACCGCCGCCGGGTCGTCCCCTTATATACACGGTTAGACGCCCGGCTGGTCTACAGAGTCCCGAGGCCGACTCATACAAGTGTTAGGCTTGGTCTCCCCTTCCCTTATCTTTCAACACAAGTTACATGATGATGGCGGTTTACCACTATGGGCCCTAATCCGCCTTTGGGCTCCCGGCCTCTAAGTTTCATAGTAAAGCGCCATCTTCTGAGTCTTCGTGGGCTTCAATATATTTGAGGGTGAACCGGCCCCTCCTGGGCGGTTTACACTTAGTAGTTATATCCCCAACATTAGGCCCCAGATTGATTTGAACTTGTTCATATCAATCTTCAGCACTTAGAAAAATCCTGTGAACATCTTTCTTCATTTCTCGTAAACCGCCATGATGTCTTCCCTTTAGATATTGTTAAATCGCCATGACGTCATCCTATGGACATAGCAACAGATCATCATGACGTCATCTCTGTAAAAAACGAATAAAAAGATTCCCTTCACCGTCATCCCGGAAATCGAGGCGACAGCTGCGCCACTTGCCGTTTTGGGCTCCTCAATTCTCGCGCCTGTCTTTTATCCTCTGCCTTATTATAAATAAGCCCGGGGGCCCTTTCTTTTCTTCCCCTTCCGCACTTCTTCTTCCTCGCGACGCCCCAGCTCTGAAGCTCCGCCACCGCCCTCGACCTTCGAACGCTGCGTCAACAAAGGCCGCTGCATCAACCTGGTTGTACCAGAGATCTTCGATATTCCTCCGCTATCCTGCACATCCGGTAATCTTCTCCTTCATACCCCTAGATCTGTATTTTAGGGCTCCTGTTTTCATCTGCGTTCATAGGTGTTCATCCCTAGTTTCTTCGTATTCGCTTCCGCCATAGCTTATTTGATTCAACTGTAGTATAAATCTCGTGCGGTAGTTGCTCCGTATTTAGTTTAGCACTTAGTAGATCTTCCTTCTTGTACAGAATCCCTTGATAGAATGCACGAACTTCTCTGGTCTGTTTAAAGCCTTTATAGATCGCAGAAATTTTTTGTTACTGAAGCTTTCGTAGATCCAAATTAATTCCGTCGATGTGTGAAACCTGTTTTTGTCAACACTTAGCAGATTTTCCAACTCTGTCCCTTCTGCCTAAGGGCGGTTTAACCTTTGATAACCAATCCGCCATATACCATTAGCCCTCTCTTAAACCGGTCACTGAAATTGAATGGCAATTTGCCGGGTTAACACTGAATAATATGCATAAACCATTAATTGTAAACCGGCCTTTACTTTTCCTTTCACAGTTTTTCTTCCGAAATGGCCAAACAATTTTCTGCTTGCAATTGGGTTCCGTCCAAGATCACTGAAACCCAAATCAATGGATATGTCACCACTGGCGCTTTAGCCTCCAAAAATTTCGGGATGTCCTCGCAAGCTTCCAGCTCCATCCATAAGATATTGGACCGAACTCTGTGTCCAATATATGCAACTTTCAAGTATTCTGCGAAGTCTATCTTCAAGAAGAGCCATCTGTGGAGTTGTTCCGGGATTTTTTTCCACTTAAACCGCCGTACAGAGTTCTCTGATGGACCCAACAAAGAACTTGGTGGTGTTTCAATTCAGAAGAGGAAAGAAGTTGACTTCCCTCATGCAAAGCATCATAGCCATCCGAAGGATTGGAACCAAACTTGGTTTTATTGCCGGAACACTGCCCCTGATGGAGAAAATCCCCTGCCGGGTTACTGCCCTCAACGGCTTAGGAACAGTCACCCATTACCTTCATGCTTGTCCGCCGCGGAACGGAAAAACTTTGCACCTCAAATTGCCAAGCTCCGGGCTCTCATGGCCAATGGTTTGACTGGCATTGACCTTGTCCGCTGTTGGGTATCTTGGGGTATTTTGCCTTTAAGCCGCCGCCCCGGATTGATGCATGAATACACTGGCAACATCAAAGACCCTCAATGCTATCATGAAGTAGTAATGACGGACCTTGAAGTTACTGAATCAACAAAGAAGATGCTCGATGAAACAATCTCTGCATGCAGTCAAACCGGATTGGCACCTTTTTGCGTCTCCAATCCTACACTAGCGGTAAAGTTTATCTTAATATTTACTGATTTGCCTCCGCTTTAACTGTGTGCTAACATTTCTTTGCCTTAATGTTACAAGCCAACAGCTCCTTCTGGAAGCGGACTAAACCGGCCAGAGCTCGTGCAAAGACCAAAGTTACTAAGAAGGTTACCAAGAAGAAAACCGCCGAGTCTTCTAATCTGCCAGAAGACGAGGAATCAGACGCAGAGGTAAAACTTGACTTACTTGGTTCCTTATTCGTACATCTTATTGACAATGATTGTTCCCAGGAGGAAGCTGAGGCCAACCATGCAGACAATGCTGAGGTAATCACTCTTTCTTTCGACTCTGATCTTGTGCCGGTTCAAAGAGTTCGCCGCATAGTTCGGAAAGTAAAACAATCTCACCCTCTTGCTTATTTGGATCCAAAATTTTCTTTGAAGACACAGCAAGCTGTAGAACATTGCATAACCCGGCACAGTGGTCAGCAAATCACCTCGTCCGGTTTACAAGATACACCAACCCGGAAACGTCGTCCAGAGGTGACTTATTCTCCTAAAAAGCTTTATCCTTTGAAGGGTTTCTTCCGATGCCCACTCAATCCGTCTGATCCGAATTATCAGGCATCTTCCAACTCGTCTGGCGGTTCATCAACCACTCAGTTGCCTCCCCTCAAGATCATCGCTGGGTAAGTACACTTTCTCAAGTTGTTTCTTCATGCGTCGGTTTATCATATTCTAACTTTGGATGTTGTAGCGCCAAGGCCCGATTGAGTAAAAAAGCCAAGACCGGCGGCCAAACTAACGATGTTGATCCGGAGAAAACCCCAGAAAATGAGGGTGAAAATCCTGAGATTGCCACAGACCACTCTGCTCCGCAAAATCCAGGCGCTGATGCTAATCCGCCAGAAGCTGAACCGGAGACACAGGTTGATACATCCACTCCTGATGCCACCCCTCCAAGTCCAACTGTTGATCCGCCAAGCCCTGTTCCAAAACCGCCGAGCCGTGCTGCCAAAGCGCCAAGCCCTGCTAAGGAGAATGTCAATCCAGCAATCGCCGCCAACGATGATGACGTTGTTATTACTTGCACGACATATACCACCCCAGGCAATCCAGTTGCTTTATCCAAGCATACCGCCAAGGATGAATTTGCGTTCATGAATAAGGGGAAAAGCAAAACCGATTTGTCAGACTATGCTGATTTATCTGCTCAGGACCTTCATTCCGGCTTCTTAAACCGTCTTTTCACCAGCCGAGACTATGAAGACAGTTTAGTAAATTTGATGAAGGAGCGCTATGAGGTAAACCATTTGATCCTTTACTCCGTACCTTCATTGCATTGTAGCCCCCGAGGGTCGGTTTGTCTGTAGAAAGTCAAACCGGGACTTTGTACATTCCATATTGTACTTTGTTGATTTCCCTTGTGTATTTTTGATCAAACACACATTAGCCCCCAAGTGCCATGATTAAAACTTGTATTAATCCGTGGGACTTCAATAATCAGTAGAAAAAAAGTGATCCACATTAACCCCCAAGTGCCAAGTGTATAACTGGTTATATGCTTGGGACTTTCAAAAAAGGTATTGACACGCTCTTCTTACTGTTGCAGACTGAGATAAATCAACAAGTCTCTCAGATTGCCGATCTTCAAGAAAACTTAAAATCCCAACAAGCAGAAACCACCAAGGCCAGGGATGAATTGAAAACTGCCTTAACCACCATGGAGCAACTCAAATAGTGGTTCAAGTCTGAGCGGACCAACTAGGATACCGAAAAGGCTGGCTTGCTGAAGTGGACGGAAGACGCTGAATCGGCTCTTAAACCGGTAACGGAAGAGCTTACTGGATTAAAGCGCCAAATCAATGCCATGACTTTTGCAATATTTGGTAAGTACCATTTGCCACTGCTTTATGAATATTCTGCTTTGAAATTTTGCCGGTTTAACGTGAAATCCTTAAACCGCTGTAGGTGGCCACATTGCTCAGCTGGGCTCTGATATGCGGAGGAAGCTCAAGGCCGCCTATACGCTGATTGAACAGTTGTATACCGGTGCCCAACGAGTTATCTGCGCACCTTCTTATGACAATGCGACCCCGACACTGATCAAGGACACTCTGGCTAAGTTATCTACGACGCCAGCTCAGATAGAAGAGGTGAAGCGATCCGCCGCCAGGGCTGGCGCTTTGTTAGCACTGACCAGAGCCAAGGCATGGATAGCTGACCTTGATCCGGTCGATATTGCCAAGGGCTTTCCTAGTGAACAGGAAAATGGGGCAGTGTTTGATAACGACGCCCTCAAACGTGTGACAAGGGAGATGCGTCCTCTGGCGAGTCAGTTGGCAGAAGAAGCAAACTTGACGGTTCACCGGTCCTTCTATGATGCTGATAACAAACGGGTTGAGGCTGTCATTCCGGAAGTGAAAAATCTCATTCCGCCAATCCGTAAGCACACTTACGCCCCTGATGTTGATCCGACTAATCTTATAAGTGAAGAGGTTGTCTTTCTGGCCTTAACCCGGATTGACTGGACCACCATTGACTTCCAACCACTGGATGGGGATGAGGAGGTCTAACCGACGCCAGATGATCCATCTACTTCATGTCAACATGGCGATGATGCTTGATCTGGCAATCCAGTTGATATTGCACAAAACTGTCCGGTTTAAGACAATTTCATATTTTGGGCTGTTTAGGCGCCTTGTAATAGGGTAACAAAAATAGTTTGATCTACTGCCATCATGTAGTGGGAAATACTTTATGTGATCCATCATGAAAATTTCAATGTTGGCTCATATATCATAAGATGCAATCCCTATGTCTGCATAAAAAGAATTGTCCTGGCGGTTTACCGCCGGACGGGTCATAATGCCCAAGGTAAAGGCTGATTGATAATCAAACTTTAAGAAATATGAAATAACTCATACCTGTGATGTGATATCATGTTAGTTGGTTTACCAACATTGACTGTAATAAGGGTGAAGACCCAAATATTGAATTTTTGTACAACTTCACCTTGTACTGATGGTGTATAAGAAGTCATGCCTGGTTACGATGAACACCAGATGACCAAAACTGGGGACAAGTAGTCAAAGCCAGGCCGGGTTAATAAACTCCAGTTTAATAATAAGGTTCGTCAACTTTTAGTTGAGATCCAAGCCGGGTTAACAAACACTGGGTTAATATGATGACTAAAAAGCCATACCAGATCGAAGATGCTGGTTTAACACAAAAGTTAGCAAAAGAAAAATAGTGACAAGTGCAAATAAAACCGAGTAGTCGATGCTTTTCGAGGGCTGCCAGGCCCAAATTCGAGGCTTTTCATGGGCTGCCAGGCCGCTGAGTTAAACCATTTGACAAAGCCTTTTAAGATGGGCCTCCAACTAACCAATCACCGTTTTAAGTTTGACAAGTTCAGGGTCTCAATGAGAGTAACTGTCAAACATTCGGAGGGTCGTGCCAGGATTACCTGGATAGGAGTGGCTTACTTGATGAAGGCAGGTTAACCCGGGGTTTTAGGTAAATATACCAGGCTTCCAAGCCGTGGGTCGATACCCAGCTACAAGGGTCCTTTCAAACTCCTTGGTATTTGACACAAGGAGCCCCTAAGTAACATGATGAGCCGTGCTCATTGGGTGCCTATGTTTGAGCTATGCATAGCATCCAGACTCTCTTTGGCCCTTTGGGTGTGAAGCTCCCAAGCTATATTGTGGCATGATAGCCGGTTTAATAGGTAGTACTCCGCTTTGTCAGCTGGAGCCCCCATGCAACTCAAAGGATATTTGAGAAAAAACAGCAGAGGCCCTGCTTATAGCAAGGATGCTGGTTTATTTTATTGATCATAATATATACATTATAGAAATATGTACATAAGAAAAGCCTATGGCTCAAGTGTAGTAAGGCCGTAGGAGAGCTATGTTCCACGGCCAACGGGTCTCCTCCTCAGAAGTGCGTGAGTTGTCTCGAACGTCAATGAGGTAGTATGATCCGTTGTGCATATTTTTGATGACCACAAAGGGTCCTTCCCAAGGTGGGGATAACTTGTGCATGTCGGTCTGATCCTGGATGAGCCAGAGCACCAAAACGCCTTCTTGAAAGGTTCTTGTCCGAACCCGACGGCTATGAAATGCCGCAGGTCTTGCTGGTAAACCGCCGAACGGGCTAAAGCCATATCTTGTTTTTCATCTAATAGGTCCAACACCTCCTGGCATGCTTGCTCATTGTCCGCTTCAACATAATTAGCAACCAGGGGCGAATCATGACGAATATCACTTAGGAGGACCGCCTCTGCCCCGTACACCATGAAGAAAGGCGTGTAACCCGTCGATCTGTTGGGGGTGGTGTTGATGCACCATAGCACAGAAGGTAATTCTTCCACCCAACAACCCGGAGTCCGCTTTAAAGGAACCATAAGCCGGGGTTTAATACCCTTCAAGATTTCTTGATTAGCTCTCTCCGCTTGACCATTGGTCTGGGGGTGCGCCACGGATGCTAAGTCAAGCCGGATATGTTCTCTCTGGCAAAAATCTTCTATCTCACCCTTAGAGAGGTTTGTGCCATTGTCCGTGATGATGTTGTGTGGAAAGCCAAAGCGGAAGATAATATTTTTCAGAAATTGAACCGCCGTAGCTGCATCACACTTGCTAACTGGCTCCGCTTCAACCCACTTGGTAAACTTGTCAACCGCCACCAGCAGGTGGGTCTTTCTTATCCTTGGAACATTTAAAGGGTCCTACCATGTCAAGACCCCAAGTGGCAAACGGCCAAGTGATGGGAATCATCCTTAATTCTTGAGCCGGAACATGAGCTCTGCGTGAAAACTTTTGACAAGCGTCACATCGCTTTACCAAATCCTCCGCATCAGCATGAGATGTCAACCAGTAGAATCCATGACAAAAGGCTTTTGCAACCAGGGACTTTGAACCGGCGTGATGACCACAATCCCCTTCATTAATTTCCCGTAGGATCTCTTAGCCTTCTTCCGGAGAAACACAATGTTGAAATACGCCTGAAACGCTGCAGCGGTGTAACTCGCCATTGTGAATAACCATGGACTTGGACCGCCGGACTATCTGCCGAGCCAGGACTTCATCATCTGGTAACTCACCCCGGTTCATGTACGCCAAATATGGAACCATCCAATCCGGCACAACGTGTAAAGCGGCCACCAATTGAACCTCCGGATTAGGAACAACCAAATCCTCTTCTGTAGGCAACTCAACAGGCAGGTTATGGAAAATATCTAAAAAGATATTGGGAGGTACAGGTTTACGCTGAGATCCAAGCCGGCTTAAAGCATCTGCTGCTTCGTTTTTGCGCCGATCGATATGCTCAACCTGATACCCCTTCAAAGTAACCCGCCACAATATCCACCTCACGTCTGTAAGCCGCCATGAGTGGATCCTTAGAATCTCAAGTGCCAGAAACTTGCCGAGGCACCAGATCAGAGTCTCCAAAGCATCGTACCCGGCTTAAGTCATCTCCTTGGCCACTCGGAGCCCATGGAGCAGAGCCTCGTACTCAGCTGCATTGTTAGTACAGGGGAACATTAAACGGAGGACATAACGGATTTTATCACCTCGAGGGGAAGTAAGGACAACTTCAGCCCCCAAGCCCTCCAATTGCCTGGATCCGTCAAAGTGAATCGTCCAGTATGTACTATCCGGTTTGTCCTCTGGTGCTTGTATCTCGGTCCAGTCATTGATGAAATCCACAAGTGCTTGAGATTTTATGGCTGTTCGAGGCACATACTTCAAACCATGTGGACCAAGTTCAATCGCCCATTTTGCAACCCGGCCTGTTGCTTCCCTGTTCTGAATTATATCACCCAACGGAGCTGAACTGACAACCGTAATAGGATGGCCTTGGAAATATTGTTTGAGCTTCCTACTTGCCATAAAAACCCCATATACTAGCTTCTGCCAATGCGGATATCACTGCTTTGACTCGATAAGCACCTCACTGATATAATAAACCAGCCGTTGAATCGGGTACTCCTTACCAGCCTCCTTGCGCTCTACCACAATTGCCACACTGACAGGACGGGCATTAGCAGCCACATACAACTGCAAAGGCTCCTTGTCAACTGGAGCAGCAAGGACCGGTGGTTCAGCCAACTGCCGCTTCAAGTCTCCAAACGCCGCATTAGCCGCATCACTCCAAACAAAGGTGTCTATTTTCTTTAACACAGATATAGAGGAATCACCTTCTCTCCCAAACGGCTAATAAACCGGCTTAGGGCTGCAATCCGCCCTGCTAGACACTGAACATCATTGATGCACGCCGATTTAGCCAAAGATGTAATCGCTTTGATCTTCTCCGGATTAGCCTCAATGCCTCTGTTGGACACCACAAAGCCTAGAAGTTTACCTGCCGGAACACCAAAGACACACTTGTCCGGATTAAGCATCATCTTGTAAACCCGCAGATTGTCAAAGGTCTCCTTGAGATCATCTATCAATGTCTCCTTCTTCCTGGATTTTACCACAATGTCATCAACATAGGCATGAACATTGTGCCCAATCTGAGTATGAAGACAATTCTGTACACAGCGCTGATAAGTTGCATGGGCAGTCTTGAGCCCAAAGGGCATAGAAACATAGCAGAAGGCTCCAAAGGGAGTGATGAAGGTGGTCTTCTCTTGGTCCTTCACTGCCATTTTGATCTGATGATAGCCTGAATAAGCATCCAAAAAACTCAAACATTCACAACCCGTCGTTGCATCAATGATCTGATCAATACGCAGGAGAGCAAAAGGATCATCCGGACAAGCTTTGTTCAAATCTGTGTAATCCACACACATGCGCCAAGTGCCATTTTTCTTAAGAACAAGCACCGGATTAGCCAACCACTCAGGGTGAAACACTTCGATGATAAACCCAGCAGCCAACAGCCGGGCTACCTCTTCACCAATTGCCTTGCGTCTTTCCTCGTTAAAGTGACGAAGAAATTGCTTGACCGATTTAAACTTGGGATCAATATTGAGAGTGTGCTCAGCGAGTTCCCTCGGTACACCTGGCATGTCAGAAGGCTTCCATGCAAAAATGTCCTGGTTCTCACGGATGAACTCGATGAGCGCGCTTTCCTATTTCGGATCCACATTTGTGCTGATGCTGAACTGTTTGGACGAATCGCCAGGAACAAAATCAACAAGCTTAGTCTCATCAGCCGGTTTGAAGTGCAGGTTGGGTCATGCTCAGTGGTGGGCTTCTTCAGAGGGGTCATGTCTGCCGGAACAACGTTTTCCTTATAAAACTTCAGCTCCTCTGTAGCACAAACCGGTTCAGCATAGGCTGCATCACCTTCTTCACAATCCAAAGCGATTTTACAACTTTCGTGAACCGTAATGGTCCCTTTATGACCCGGCATCTTGAGCTGCAAGTAAATATAACAAGGCCTTGCCATGAACTTTGCACAAGCCGGTCGCCCAAACAGTGTGTGGTACGGGCTCTGGATCCTCACCACTTCAAAGGCCAATGTCTCAGACCGGGAATCATATTCATCACCAAACACAACTTCCAAAGTGATCTTACCAATAGGATATGCCGATTTACCTGGTACCACACCATGGAACACAGTGTTGGACGGTTTAAGACTCTTGTCTGTCAACCCCATGCGACGGAAGGCCTCATAATACAGAATGTTGATGCTGCTTCCTCCATCCACGAGTACCTTGGTGAACTTATAACCTCCCACCTACGGTGCCACCACCAAAGCCAGGTGACCCGGATTGTCAACCCGGGGCGTATGATCCTCTCTGCTCCATACAATAGGTTGCTCGGACCGCCGTAGGTAACGTGGTACTGCCGGTTCAACAGCATTAACGGCCCTCTTGTGAAGCTTCTGATCACGCTTGCACAAACTAGTGGTGAACACATGATACTGCCCACCATTCAACTGCTTTGGGTGACTCTGGTAACCCGACTGCTGCTGATTTCCTTGATTACTCTGCTGGTTATTACCACCTTGGTTGTTCTGGTTGCCCTAATTATTCTGAAATCCAGAGCTTGAACTGCCGCCACCATGAAAACCTGGACCTGAACCGCCTGATGGACCCTGATCATACCGGAAAAGATCAGAGTTTTTGAACTCCTTCATAATGTGGCAATCTTTCTAGAGATGCGTCGCAGGAGCCTCCTTGGTCCCATGTTTTGGGCAGGGCTGATTCAACAAACGTTCAAGATTCATTCCACCACCGCGCTGGGGCGGTTTACCGTTACGACGCTGCACATTAGCGTTAGCCACAAAATCTGAATCCGCTTTACGCTTACCGTTATTCCCATGGCCTCCTTGGTTGTGTTGCTGTCCGTTTGCACCGCCGTTCTTCTTTCCCTTCTCCGGTTTCTCCTGATCAGAATCGGGATCCTTGGTATTATCAGAATCGGCATACTTGACCAAGGCGGCCATCAGGGTTCCCATGTCATTGCAGTGACGCTTGAGTCGTCCCAACTTCATCTTTAGTGACTTAAACCAGCAATTATGCTCCAAGGTGATGATTGCCGAGCCAGCATTAATACGGTCCGATGAATGCAAGACTTCTAAAACCCGGCGCACCGAATGAGTTGTTGACTCATTCTCCCCTTGCACACAGGCATCGAGATCCACAATGGACATAGGCTGTTTACATGTGTCCTTGAAATTGGCTATAAACCGGGCCTTCAACTGGTCCCATGACTCGATGGAGTTAGGTGGTAAGTTTTTCAACCATGTGCGGGTTGTTCCCTCCAACATCATCATGAAGTACTTTGCACAAGCCGCTTCATCAACATCCAGCATCTCCATCACCATCTCATAACTTTCTACCCACGCCTCGGGTGGCTGATCAGCGGTGTAATTCGGCACCTTACGTGGGCCCTTGAAGTCCTTAAGCAATCGCACATTACAGAGAACCGGAATAAGGCACGGCACTCCCCACAAGCTGAAGGCAACTCCAACGCCTCGGTCTACTCACGCTGCCGGGTGAACCGGGGCGGGTTGGTATCGCCCCGTATGTTGCGCTGCCAAAGCGACCTCCCTTCGTGCTCTGCCATTATCCACCACGTCCTGAGCGTTCAAATCGCCACGCACCGGATGTGGCCCTTGAGGGACAATGTAGTGCCGCGCACTGCTAGAAACCTCCGGTTCATCTATATGCCTGCTATAGCTTTTGCTTGGTCATGGAGTTGAGTGAACCCTGTCTCGGCTATATGAGTAAGCTTGCTGTTGTGTCAAAGCTGTTTGAAGAAGATCCCTGGCCCGCGGCGTCTCAATCGTTGCCGGCGATTCACCTTCAATCGGAATAGCAGCCAACCAGGATGCTGCTGCTATCATATTGCCCAACGGGGTAGAAAAGTGACCCAGCGGCGGTGTGGTATACCGCGGCAGGTTGTCCGTACGTCGAGGTGGAGCCATCACCTGAGGTTGATCCGGCGCCCCGGTCCTTGGATCGGTATTCCGGTTTACTACTGGCAGGTTACTAGTTCCTGCACCTGGCGTTCCAAAGAGATTCACTGCAGTCTAATCCGCCGGCAAGCGAGATTGATGTTTCCTCCTGGACACTTGATTTAAAGCGTTCTGATCCATCAAAAGCCGATAATTCTCAGCTTGAATCCTTTGCGCCTAGGCGTCTAAAGGGGCTCGTTCCTCCGCCATCCTGGTTTCCTCAGCTGCTAAATCCGCTTTGGCTTGCATTATCTGATCTTTTAGACTCGCAATGTCCGCATTGTGCTGATCCTGCGTGCTGGTGTAACTGTCGTGGTTAACAAGGCCGCCCATGCATCCATCAAACCGGAGAGAACTTGTGCCGGCCGGCGCATGGAGCCTCCTACCCCTGCTACTGGTCCAGACGCCACCGCCGTAGAGTTTTGTAAAGTTGGCTGTGTTCCGGCCATGAAGATACCAATGTGTGTTTGGTGTTTCAAGAAATTCCGGAATACTGGTGCCATCGGAATACCCTTGAAACACGCCATCCTGAACTTGGTACAAGGATTCGGTTTCACCAGCGGATGATTCGCCGTCGGAATAAGCGACCGTCTCGTCCTCAGACACCGGTTCAGATCCGATCCCGTGGACACATCCCACGAATGCACGCTTCATGGCAGGCTGAATCCGGGTGGGACTTGCACGCTGAGCTGTTTCAACGAGGTCGGTGCAGATGTCCGGCTCAGGGCCCGGTTCGCCGATCTTGCCGATGAAGACGTGAATTCCGTCGAAGGGGACCAGGTACCCATACTCGATTGAGCCGGCCTCGGGGCCCCAGCCTGCATCGTCGATGTAGAGCTTGCCGCGACGACTCTTGGTTATCCGACCCACCACGTATCCTTTGAGTCCTTCAAAGTTGCCCTTCAAGAACTCGAAACCACCGTGCGATAGCCCCACGCTGGGCGCCAACTGTCGTGGAAATATCTCGTCAGATGTCCTCGTGTAAGGACTTGGTCGTGGAGCCATCGCGACGGGTTAGCTTAAAGGGGTTAAACCGGACAAAGGACATGAAGGATTTTATACTAGTTCGGCCCCTTCGATGAAGGTAAAGGCCTACGTCTAGTTGTGATGGGATTATTGGGGTCTCGCTAACCAGGGAGCTAAACAAGCTATGCTTGGCTATCAAGTTGTGTTTCTGGTCCCTGAACCGCCGCCGGGTCGTCCCCTTATATACACGGTTAGACGTCCGGCCGGTCTATAGAGTCCCGAGGCCGACTCATACAAGTGTTCGGCTTTGTCTCCCCTTCCCTTATCTTTCAACACAAGTTACATGATGATGGCGGTTTACCACTATGGGCCCTAATCCGCCTTTGGGCTCCGGGCGTCTAAGTTTCATAGTAAAGCGCCATCTTCTGAGTCTTCGTGGGCTTCAATATATTTGAGGGTGAACCGGCCCCTCCTGGGCGGTTTACACTCAGTAGTTATATCCCCAACACAAACCCTCTAGTTGGTAAGACAAGGGACAATGTAACCTAATGATATCATGGACATCATCATGTGTGTGCTTCACTCTACGTCTATGGATATCCTTGTTTGTTCCTTGCGGGACTAACCCATGTAGGTATTGAAAGTGCAACTCACTCCATTGGATTACTTCAAATGATCTACATCAACAATGAGCATCCACATCTTCAATATCTACATGAAGTCATCATCGACAAAACCCAAGGTTAGTTCATACCTCTTAGGGGGGATATCACATCTAGGGGGAGCTTTACTCTAAGAATTGAGCTAAAGCAACTCTAATGGTGTAAACACAACAATGCTCTATGTAAAAGTGGTAACCCCACTTGTGCTTCAATGATGAGTATGACCTATGATCAAATCTTCTCATTTGACTCCTAAGTCAATATACTCATATATAGATGACCTAGTAATCGCCAATTGCTTGACAGATGCTAGAGTGATTGTGCATGCTTTGTCACATATTTCATTTGCTATTTTATTGTATGAGCATGCTGGTTGCATATTTTCTCATTCGAGGACATCCATTTGTTGCTTTGATTGTTTGGATTTTCTCCTTTTTGTCAAATGGATGCACAAGAATGCCTAAGAACTCCCTCTAGCTATATATGCTTTTCTCTTCTCAAACTCTATTCTTGCCACATCACAAAGTTTGATCTAAGTCAAATTCAGACCCTTTGTGTGAGGAGCACCCGGAGTCCCGTTTTGTCATAGACTTAAAACTTCCAAAACTTCTCTGTGTATTTCGGTCTGACCGACTCCTCCATTTCGGTCACACCGAGTTCACTAGGTTGATCAAGTTTTCAATCTCGGTGCAATTGATTAGAACTTTTCGGTCTCACCGAGTTGCAGTAATCGCTTGCGATTCTGCATCTTGGTGCCACCGAGTTGTTCCACTCGATCACACCAACAGTGCCAGGACATATGTACCATCGGTCAGAATTTGGAAATTTCTCCAAAACCTCTTCGCCCGCGCGTGTCTTGCTCTGCCGCCTCAGGTCTCCGGTTTGTCTTCTCATCTCCAGCGACCTCCCGTTGTTGGTCTCTGCCGCCATCAACAGAAATCCTCCCCTCAGTTGCCGACGTAGCAAGCTCATCGCCATGCTAGGGTATGAGCTCAACTCTTTGTGCTTTTCTTTTAACTCTGATTCCTAGCACAAAGGCGATGCCATGTTTCTATCCAAGTATGAGATTGACCCATCCACAAAAATCATCCTCTAGATTAGATTTTAGTTGAAAATTTAGGGTTAGGTTTCCTCCGGACTCATCTCGGACCGGCCGAATTGTAGGAATCAGTCCCACTAATTTGGCTTAGGCCAGTGCACAAGTGATTTTCGGGGAGTATAAACTAAAACTACATTATTTTTGCAAAAACTCTGCACTTTGTAATGCTCATCTACTCTATCACATCTACAACTATTCACCGAGTCAGTTCTCAGTTTGCTGTACAGAATGTCCGGTAAAGGTGATAGTCAGAACAAGTCAGAGGAGCACATGGACTTGAGTCAGGGCACTAGTCCCTCTAGAAGCTATGATGAAGGTAGCAGGAGCACTCCAAAGCAACCTGCCTAAGGCTCAGACTAAGCAGAGAAAGCAGCAAAGATGCCCAATGCTGCAGAAGCTTCAGAAGTGTTCCTCAAGTCAAAGCAAGACCAGCTTTCATACCTGATTCAAGCAACCTTGAGGATTGAGAAAGGACTGGCCACCCTGACTCAGAACCAAGAGAGCTTGGAGAGGATAGTTGAAACTAAATTCTATGATCTGGACTTGAAAGTGACTGAGATACAGACAACAGTTGAAGAGCTCCGGGAAGAAGCAGATGAGAGGAAGGGCAAAGCAATTACATAGGTATTCCACAGAGTACCTAGAGGATAGAGGTCTGCAGCAGTGCTAGATCCAGACACAAGAACAACAGCTTCAGCACCTGCAGCCACAGCTCCCACAGCTCCAGTAGTCCCTCCAATGGCAACCCCTCCAGCTCCAACATCTTCTACTGATGCTTTTGTCCTTGGAGTCATCTCAACACCTCCTTCCAAGGATCAAGCCTAGAGAGATGCATAGCACTATGCATTTTCAAGCTTTTTGGTAACTTGTTGCCAAAGGGGGGAGAAAGTGTATAGATCATAGGCTTCGGAGAGAGAGAGATTTGCTTCTTTTTGCTACTTATTTGCTTTGCTTGCTTGGTTGAGATACTTTATGCTTGTGTGTGAGATACTTTGTATGATCATGTGCTTGATCATATCATACTTTATGCTTCTGCTTGAATAATGACATTATCTATCTCTTGTATGCTCATTCACTTTGCCTTGGTGATGGGTGCTTGTTCTTATTTCTTATCATTTTGAGCGCTCCACCAAGTTGTATGTGACATGGAATAGTAACCCATGATCCTATTTATTTGTGCATTTGCATTCAAACGCAAATCTTAAATAATGCACAAATGTAGGGGGAGCTCTTACGTATCACATACTTCTCAAAGCGACGATGTACTTCATTCTTATTATCATATATATGTTGTCATCAATTACCAAAAAGGGGGAGATTGAAAGTGCAACTAATACCTGGGTGGTTTTGGTAATTCTTAACAACATATAGTTCATTGAACTAATGCTCTTTCAAGATGATCATTTCAGAAAGTTCAATGATTGGCATGGCATGGACTAGAGATGTAGACCCCTCAAAATGCTAACGACACATATTGGCAACTAGCTCAAGTGTCTACACTTTCATTTTAGTGATCCAAGATCACATTGAGTCCATAGGAAAGCCAATACTATTAAAAGGGGATGAGGTGCTGCTTAATGGCTCACTTGCTCAAAATGCTTAGTGATATGCTCCAAAACCCTCAACCACTTCCTCACATCCACATATGTCCTAAACCTAAAAGTCAAATTCGGCCGCACCGATTTGATCTATCCGGCGCCACCGAGTTTCATTTAACACAGCCACTGCGACAAACCCTAGTTACTTCGGTCTCACCGATAGGGATCTCGGTCTCACCGATAGGGATCTCGGTCTCACCAAGATGGGATTGCAAACTCCCTATTTCCTTTTTGTAACATTTCAGTCACACCAAAATGAGCAAATCGGTCCCACCGAGTCTGCATTGCAAACTCCATGTTTCCTTTTCGTAACACTTCGGTTCCACCGAAGTGAGTGAATCAGTCCCACCGAGTTTGCCTGACCAACCCTCTATGTGCCTATTGCTGAAATCGGTCCCACTGAGTTTATTCGATTGGTCACACCGAGATTATGTTATGCCCTAACTCTAGCACATCGGTCTCACCAAGATGACTAAGTCGGTCCCACCAAAAACTCTAACGTTCATAATTTTTACCTGGATCGGTCTGACCGAGATTTATGAGTCGGTCCCACCGAGTTTGGGAATTTGTGTGTAATGGTTAGATTTTGTGTGGAGGCTATATATACCCCTCCACCCATTCTTCATTTGTGAGGAGAGCCATCAGAACATACGTACACTTCCACTACTCATTTTCTGAGAGAGAACAACCTACTCATTTGTTGAGACCAAGATATTCCAATCCTACCACAAGAATCTTCATCTCTAGCCTTTCCCAAGTTGCTTTCCACTCAAATCATCTTTCCACCATAGCCAAATCTGCGTGAGAGAGTTGAGTGTTGGGGAGACTATCATTTGAAGCACAAGAGCAAGGAGTTCATCATCAACACACCATCTATTACCTTTTGGAGAGTGGTGTCTCCTAGATTGGTTAGGTGTCGCTTGGGAGCCTCCGTCAAGATTGTGGAGTTGAACCAAGAAGTTTGTAAAGGCAAGGAGATCTCCTACTTCGTGAAGATCTACCCAAGTAAGGCAAGTCCTTCGTGGGCGATGTCCATGGTGGGATAGACAAGGTTGCTTCTTTGTGGACCCTTCGTGGGTGGATCCCTCCATGGACTCCCGCAACCGTTACCCTTCGTGGGTTGAAGTCTTCATCAACGTGGATGTACGATAGCACCACCTATCGAAACCACACCATTGCATTTGCTCCCTCCAAACTCCTCCCATTTACTTTCTTGCAATTTGCATGCTTTACTTTCCGCTACCCATATAATCCTTGCATGCTTGCTTGAATTGTATTGAGATTGCTTGACTTGTGCTAAGTTGCTAAAATCTGCCAAGAACTAAAACTGGGAAAAGGTTAAGTTTTATTTGGTCAAGTAGTCTAATCACCCCCTCTAGACATACTTTTGATCCTACAGTGTGCATGTAGTTCAAATTTGAATTATGCACATAAATGCGTAAAAAACTCAATTAATGCATAAAATGGCCAAACGAACCTTGAAAAATCCCAAAAGTTGACACAACACTCCTGATGTTCTATGTTGACACTACAAAATTTTTGAAAGCAATAAGAGTCAACTGATATCATTTCGTCCCCAAAGGTGGGTCGTTCCCTACCGAAACCATCAGGCTTGTTGTCAGAAGCTTTGGTTTGTGAGAAGCTTATACCCAAACCTGCCCCAAATGGGATAAAATATTTACTACGTCATGTTGATGCCGCTCCATGATAGCATGCCAAGTTTCATGAATTTCAGACGAGTTTTGGATTTACTAGAATTTAAAAACCGGGAATCTCAATGTTTGCGGCCGAATGAAGGTGGTAGGGTGTTTGACATTCATTCCGATTTCTTGCATGGGACCTAAGCATGAAACCAAGGACACGTATTTGAATTTTCAACCAATTTATATGCATTAGAGCATGCGCATGTAGTTCAAATTTGAATTATGCACATAAATGCATTGAAAACTCAATTGATGCATAAAAATGTCCAAACGAACCCCAAAAAATCCAACACAACACTCCTGTTGTTCTATGTTGACTCTAGAAATGTTTGAAAGCAATAAGAGGCAGCGGATATCATTTCGTCCCCAAAGGTGGGACGCCCCCTACCGAAACCATCAGGCTTGTTGTGAGAACCTTTGGTTTGTGAGAAGCATATCCCTAAACCTTCCCCAAATGGGACAAAAAAATTACCACGACATGTTGATGCCGCTCCATGATAGCATGCTAAGTTTCATGAATTTCAGACAAGCTTTGGATTTAGTAGAATTTATAAACCAGGAATCACAATGTTTGCGGCCGAGTGACGGTGGCAGGGTGTTTGACATTCATTCCCATTTCTTGCATGGGACCTAAACATGCAACCAAGGACACAATTTGAATTTTCAACCAATTTATATGCATTAGAGCATGTGCATGTAGTTCAAATTTGAATTATGCTCATAAATGCATTGAAAACTCAATTAATGCATAGAAATGTCAAAACGAACCCCGGAAAATCCCAAAATTTGACACAACACTCCTGTTGTTCTATGTTGACATAAGAATTTTTTTGAAAGAAATAAGAGGCAATGGATATCGTTTCGTCCCCAAAGGTGGGACGTTCCCTATCGAAACCATCAGGCTTGTTGTGAGAACCTCTGGTTTGTGAGAAGCATATCCCCAAACTTGCCCCAAATGGGACAAAAAATTTAGCACATCATGTTGATGCCGCTCCATGATAGCATGCCAAGTTTCATGAATTTCAGATGAGTTTTGGATTTACTACAATTTAAAAACCAGGTATCTCAATGTTTGCGGCTGAGTGACGGTGGCAGGGTGTTTGCCATTCATTCACATTTCTTGCATGAGACCTAAGCATGCAACCAAGGACACATATATGAATTTTCAACTAATTTATATGCATTAGAGCATGTGCCTGTAGTTCAAATTTGAATTATGCACATGAATGCATAGAAAACTTAGTTAATGTATAAAAATTTCCAAGCGAACCCCGAAATATCCCAAAAATTGACACACCACTCGTGTTGTTCTATGTTGACACGAGAAACATTTTGAAAGTAAGAAGAGGCAACATATATCGTTTCGTCCCCCAAGGTGGCACGCACCCTACTGAAACCATCAGGCTTGTTGTGAGAGAAGCTCTGGTTTGCAAGAAGCTTATACCCACACCTGCCCCAAATGGGACAATATTTTTACAACGGCATGTCGCTGCCATTCCATGATATCATGTCAAGTTTCATGAATTTCGGACAAGTCTTCGATTTACTAGAATGTTAAAAGCATGTATCTCAATGTTAGCGTTTGAGCGACAGTGTCAAGGTGTTTAACGTTCATTCTCATTTCTTGGATGTGACCTTAGCGTGCAACCAACGACAAACATTTGATTTTGCAACCCGTTTTTATGGACTGGAGCATGTGCTTCAATTTTAAATTGTGCACCTGAAATGGCTAGAAAATAAATTTAATGTATAAAATTTCCAAACGAATCCTGAATAATTCCAATTTTTTTATGACACACATATAGTTGTATGTTCACTGCAGATAGAAGGTCTAGCAATTCAAACACCGTCCATTGCTGCTGTGACCCCATTATGTAATTAAAATCAAAATGAAAAATCAAGTAGATCCCACACATTTTATTATCACCAACCATGTGCGATGTAGTACAAAATATCCTGGAACACCGTCGGTGTATAGTATGCCTATGGTTTATGCGAGAAGGTGCGTCGGCTATAGTCCATAGCCGGCGTGTCAAGCACACTAGTTCGCTACCCAAATATCATTTCATTGTTAAATCGCAGCCGGTGAAAGATGGGGACGTGGACCCGCGTCGTGAGGGCAACTTCGGCGGCCCTCTCCGGCGAGAGCGCGGCTGCAGCTGCCATGCACGTGCTAACAAGGTGCATGAGCACGGCCGCAATATGCGACCGGGCGGCCATGGCAGCCAAAACGGCTGCTATTGCTTCTCCGGTGGTGGCACAACATGTGCCTCGGGGATAGCAACTGGCGAGAGCGGCACAACAGCTGTCCGTTCCACAATGGTGGCCTTAGCCCTGCTGGAGGCCGCCCACGACCATGTCGAGGTCGCCCATGCCCATCTCATGGCAGTCACCCACAAATCGAACGAAGCTTCTCCAACAACGGTCGGCAACCCACGGCGAAGAGTTGGCAATCGCCGAGAGCATTCGAGCATTCGTTTGTTCCTCCGCCGTATACCTTGCGATGACAGAGGCCGTCCAAGCCCAAATCGCGGCCGCCCACGCCAGCTCGTGGCGGCCTTTTCAATAGAGATGGCGGACACGGATGGCGAGATGCTTGCCGAATATGGTGCGATGGATGCCATGGAGCTCCTTCCCCAGGAGATCGTCGGCCACGAGCTGTACATGGAGGAGGCGGCGGAGATCGACGAGAACTAGCCGTAGTAGTACTCTTTGTTTTGTTTAATTAAGAGCGCTGGTCTTTAATTTGTTAGAGTAATTTTTAGGCCAACTAGCTCTGTTTAATTGCTGAACTTGCTCGATTAAGAAGTGTGGGTGTGCTGTAGTCTCTTTTGTGTACCCAAATTATGCAATGACGTGGATGAGCACTGTAACCAGGGAAATTGGAACCAAAATTTTTGACGTTCAAACTCATCACACACGGGTTAAGCTATCTGAATCATTTGTGTTGTTCACATATGGGCATCCAGATCCAGGTATTGGTTATTGATCGGAGAAGCGTCTCGGTCATGTCTACATCATTCTCAAACCCGTAGGGTCCGCATGCTTAATGTTCATTGACGATATAGTACTATATGAGTTATGTATGTGGTGACCGAAAATTGTTCGGAGTCCCGGATGAGATCACGGATACAACAAGGAGCTCCAGAATGGTCCGTAGGTAAAGATTGATATACAGGATGATAGTATTTGGTCTCCGAAAGAGTTTCAGAATGCACCGGGATAATTATCGGATCGCCGGAAGGGATTCTGGAAGGCCACGAGGGGTTGTTGGGCCTAACGGGCCAAAAGGAGGGAGTACACCAGCCCACAAGGGGGCTGGCGCACCCACTCTTGTCCGCCGGCCCTAGGGAAGGAAAGAGGAGGTCTGGCCCCCTCCTGCCTTTCTCCACGGAAGGGAGAAGGAAGGGGAGGCGCCATAAGGGAGCCGACTCCCTGTCCTCCCCCCCCACGCACCAAGAAGGAAGGGGGCGCCTAGGGTAGGCGCCCTAGGGCAGCCACCGGCCCCCTTGGGGTGCACCTAGGGCTGCCTCCCCTCCCACCTCCACCTATATCTATGTGAGGAGGGGAGGGGCGCCACACACCATGAATCCCCAAGCTGTGTGCCGACGCCCCCTTTGCCTCTAGTCCGTCCTCCGCTCTAAATTGTTGTGCTTGGCGAAGCCCTATGGAGATAGCTCCACCACCACCATCACCACACCGTCGGGGTGTCGGAACTCATCTACTACTTCACCCCTCTTGCTGGATCGAGAATGTGAGGATGTCATTGAGTTGAATGTGGGTTGAACATGGAGGTACCACACATTCGGTGCTTGATTGGAACAGATCATGAAGTTATATGACTACATCAACGTGTTGATAAATGCTTCTGCTTAGCATTCTACAAGGGTATGTAGATGCCCCCCCTCTCGTCGCTATGCATCTCCATGGATAGATCTTGCGTGTGCGTAGAATTTTTTTTGTTTTCCATGAAACGTTCCCCAACGGTGGCATCATGAGCCAGGTCTATGCATAGATGATATGCACAAGTAGAACACAAAGAAGTTGTCGGTGGTGATGTTCATATTTCTGACCACCTATGTCTTATTTTGATTTGGTGGTATTGTAGGATGAAGCGGCTCGGACCGACCTTACATGTCCATGTACATGAGACCGGTTCCACCGACTGACATGCAACTTGTTTTGCATAAAGGTGGCGTGCGGGTGCCTGTTTCTCTCACTTTAGTTGAATCTAATTTGACTACTGCGGTCCTTGCAGAAGGTTGAATAGAAACTTGATAATCATCGTTGTGGTTTTTCATAGGTAAGAACAGTTCTTGCTAGTTGCCCATAGCAGCCATGTAAAACTTGCAACAACAAAGTAGAGGACGTCTAACTTGTTTTTTGATAACCCACAAGTGTAGGGGATTGTTTGTAGCCTTCTTCGATAAATAAGAGTGTCAAACCCAATGAGGAGCTAAAGGTAGAACAAATAGTCCCTCAAGTTCTATCGACCAACGATACAACTCTACGCACACTTGACGTTTGCTTTACCTAGAACACGTATAAAACTATTTTGCAAGAATAAAACTACGAGTACTTTGCGAGAATAAAACTACGAATAAAATGCAAGGTAGTAAAAGTAGATAGCTTTTGTCAACAAGATAGTCATTTGTCCCTAGGAAATCGATAACAAGTACCGGTAATCATTCTTGTAATTTTATATGAGGGAGAGGCATGAGCTAACATACTTTCTCTACTTGGATCATATGCACTTATGATTGAAAATCTAGCAAGCATTCGCAACTAATAAAGATCATTAAGGTCATGAAACCCAACCATAGAATTAAGTATCAGGTCCTCTTTATCCCATACGCAACAACCCACCTACTCGTGTTTAAGCTTATGTCACTCTCACAACCCACCATAAGCTAATCATGAACATATTGCAACACCCTACTGCGGGGCCCCCTCACATTTGCGCGAGACGGAGGGCACCGTAGGACAGCACCATAAATAAAATATACAATCACACCAACCATGATCATGATTAACCCATAGGACAAAACGGATCTACTCAAACATCATAGGATAGCCAAATATCATTGGGAAATAATATATGGTGTTGAGCACCATGTTTAAGTAGAGATTACAGCAGGGGGAAAGGGGTGTTACACCGCTGCATAGAGGGGGAGGGAGTTGGTGTTGACAGTAGCAAGATACTTGATGTAGATTGGCATCACGATCCTTGCCCCAGCAGCACTCTGGCGCCACCGGGGGAGAGGGGGAGAGAGCCCCCCTCCTTCTTCTTCTTCCTTGGCCTCCCCCCCTAGATGGGAGGAGGGTTCCCCCTCTGTTCCATGGTCTCCATGGCGGCGGAGGGACGGGAGTCCCTCCAAGATTGGATCTCCCTCTTTGTTCTCTTCTATTTCGCGCTCCCCAGATCTGGCCCTTTATGGTTTCTTAAATTCCAGGTGATCCGTAACTCTGATTGCGCTGAAATTTTTAAACAATTTTTTTCCATAAATTATCTTTCTTGCACCAGAAGAAGGGATCCAACCAACATTCGAGGAGGGCACGATACAACAGGGCGCGCCTGGGGCCCGTGGCGAGCCCTGGTGGGTTGTGGGCATCGTGGGTCCCCGTTTGCGTTGATTCCACCTCCTAAAAATCACATATATTCCAAAATAATTCTTTGTAAATTTTTATCGCGTTTGGACTTTGTTTGATATGGATTTTATGGGATACAAAAAACATGCAAAAAACAGGAACTGGCACTGGGCACGAGATCAATAGGTTAATCCAATAAATCATATAAAAAGTTTCCAAAAGTATGTGAAAGTTGTATAATATTGGCATGAAACAATAAAAAATTATAGATATAACGGAGACGTATCAGCATCACCAAACTTAATTCATGCTCGTCCTCGAGTAGGTAAAAGATAAAAAGATAATTTTTGATGTGGAATGCTACCTAGCATAAACTTGATCATATATCTAATCATGGCATGAATATTAAGACATAAGTGATTCAAAGCAATAGTCTATAATTTGACATAAAGACATCAATACTCAGGCATCCCAACAAACAATCATGTCTTTCAAAATATCAATGCTAAAGAACGTTATCCGTACAAAATCATATAGTCTTGTCATGCTCTGTCTTCCTAACACAAAGTATAACTCATGTACTATCCCGGTGTCAGCCAAGCAAATGGATCATACTTTTTAACATGCTTCAGCTTTTTCAACCCTCATGCAATACATGAGAACAAGCCATGGATATAGCACTACTGGTTTAATAGAGTATGATGATAGGGGTAAATATAGAGAAGACAAAAAAGTAAGAAAGTCTCACATCGACGCGGCTAACCAACGGGCTATGGAGATGCCCATCAACGGGCTATGGCGGCTAATAGAGTATGATGATAGGAGTAGGGACTACCATGCAACGAATGCACTAAGAGCTATAAGTGTATGAAAGCTCCATATGAAAACAAAGTGGGTGTGCATCTAATCCTATAATGAAAAATTCCCACTAGTATATGAAAGTGATAACATAGGAGACTCTCCATAGGAAAAACTTGGTGCTAGTTTGAAGCACAAGTGTGGTAAAGGATACTAACAATGCCCCTTCTCTCTTTGTTTATTTTTTTTCTTTTTCTTTTTTTTCTTTCTATTTTTTCTTTTTTTCTTTTTTTTTCTTCTCTCATTGTCCGGAGTCTCATCCCGACTTGTGGGCCAATCATAGTCTCCATCATCCTTTCCTCACTGGGGCACTACTCTAAAAATGAATAATGATGATCATCACACTTCTATTTACTTATAAATCAAAAGAAATAAAAATTACAACTCGATACCTATGACAAAGTATGACTCTATATGAATGCCTCTAGCAATGTACCAGGATGTGCAATGATCTAGCATAACATGTATGAAAAATGATGAACGGTGGCTGAGCCACAACCACTATGTCAGCTATATGATCATGCAAAGCAATATGACAATGAATGCTCAAGTCATCAAACATAAGAGGTGGAAGTTGCATGGCAATATATCTCAGAATGGCTATGGAAAGGCCATAATAGGTAGGTATGATGGCTGTTTTGAGGAAGATATAATCAGGCTTATGTGTGATAGAGCGTATCATATCACGGGGTTTGGATGCACCGGCAAAGTTTGCACCACGTCTCGAGGTGAGAAAGGGCAATGCACGGTACCACAGAGGCTAGAAAATTGCCAAAAAGTAAGAGTGCATATAACCCATGGACTCACATTAGTCATAAAGAACTGACATACTTATTGCAAAAGTTTATTAGCCCTCGAAGCAAAGTAATACTACGCATGCTCCAAGGGGGGAGGTTGGTAGGAGTTAACCATTGCGCGCCCCAACCTTCACACAAAGATAGACAATCAAGGATAAATTGTGCTCCAACTTCCAGGCATAACGAGAGACTATACGTTCATGCTTCGGGAATCACAAACCTTAACACCAATATTCCTACTAAACACAACCGTTTACTAGTACCTCCCACATATTCACTGGTACAACGAGGTGCTATACAAACGGTTTTTAACCCCTTTCCACGACGGCATTTGGAACTATCGCCAAGTGAGTGTGGGCGATAGGGGGGTCCTTCCCACACGACCCAGAAACCGTCGGGGATATGCCCTCCTGGCACACATGCTCGGCAAAATGAGGTCGTGTGCGACCGGCGAGCGAGCAAATACGGTTATACGTACTGTAGTGCTAAAAAACCAATTATACAGGCGAAGTTGTTTCCGGTCGTAAGTATATCCCACACAGTCAGTCCCCGCTAAATGTTTCCGTTAATATATACATCCCACATAGTCGCTCCAAGGAAAATGTTTCCGTTTGTAGGTACATCACACACAATTTTCCCCATTAAATTGTTTGTGATAGCGTTCCCATCGCACACAATATCAATAATTTTATCGTTTGCATTATTGAATGCATCACACACGGTGCATAGAAGAAACTGTGTGGCAAAGGCTATCCATCACACACAGTTTGTATGTGTAAACATTTCCGAAAGGTGGCCTAACACAAACAGTTTTGAAGAGAATGTCGTGTGTGATTGTTCATCGATCCAACATGGTTTATTCCTAGAAACTGTGTGCGTTGCCTTAGGTCATCGCCCACGGTATTTTCTCAACAACCGTTTGGAATAGCAAAAACCAACTAGCAGGCTAATTTGCCATTAGTAGGCTAATTGCCCTATTATTAATAATCCATTTATTAATCTAATTGACATTCATATTAAACACATAATATATTTCATTCCCATATTAAGGAAGCAGTATTTCAGAATTGAAATACATCAGAGTACAACATGATACAGCTTCAGCACTCAGCTACCCCATTACACAACTGCACCAGCACCAAGTTTCACATGCAACATCTAGAACCTTTCAAAATTAGCTTCATAGACAGTACATAGATAGATGCATCTCATCAGGAAAACTGCTGAAGCAGAAGGCGAATATGGAGCCTTCATTAATGTTGAAGGTCTTTTCAACTTTAGGCCAGTGCACGTGGATGATTGACCATCCATCCTTCATCCTCTTCAGGAACACTTCATATTGAACCGTGGGTGTTGTATGAAAACCTTCCTCGCCTCATGACCATAGAGGTCGTTTGAGAGGTAATCATCTGTGAACTTCTTTGGAAAGGCCTGAAAACAAGGATGTGCAGAAATATCTTCTCTATATTGGAAATGGGGCAAAGAAATAAAAAAAGGCAAGGTATAATAGTTAGTACCATCTTGTGGTGAACTGATGTCTTCTTCAATGTGCAGACAAAGATCTTATTGTTTTTTTCGCTAATTTCTTTATCCTAACAATCTTTCTGAGTTTCTTGACTTGATTGATATTCATGGACAACTCATTCCCCATATGCAAAAAAGGTCGAACAGCAGGTCAAAACCTCTCACAACAGGACCTACATGTGCAAGACCAAATTGTTAAAACCTAAATATTAGAATGGTTCCTGCAATTGCACAATAATGTGCTACTAGACAACGGACCATGCACGTGCTAACCTCGATTGTAAACCTCAGTGCTTCCCATTGTTTCCCTGCAACACATATAAGGTAGTTAGTCATCAGGTTAAGTAAGGGTTCACATGCTATCAGTAAAATATGTTGATGAAAAATAAGAACATTGTAGATTCATCAGATTAATTCAAGCCACATGGAAAACCCATTTATCCAAACCAAGCATGATTAAGAATTAGGAAATATAGCACTTGTTTATGTTTCTCATGTATTAAGTGCAGCCAAATTCGATTTATTCCTCACATGCACAACAATACAAAATTCCACCCACGACAATTGGACATCGCATTGCAGAATTGAACCAAGCAGTTAACTAAACACAACAGATGAACCAAACATTAATTGAGAACCACATTGCACAATATAACATACTCCTAATAGACGATTAGACAGTTAACCGAACCAAGCATGCTTAACAACTTGGAAATATAGCAATTGTATTTGTCTCTCATCTATTTAGTACAGCCAAATTGGATTTACTTCTCACATGGTATACAGTAACGGAATGCACCCACAACTATTGACATCGCATTGTAGAATTGAACCAAATAGTTAACTAAAATCCACAACACAAATCAACCAAATGTTAACTGAGCACCACATTGCACAATGTATAACAAAGCCAAGCATGCTTGACAACTTGGAAATATAGCAATTGTATTCGTTTCTCATGTATTTTGTAAATATAAATTCGATTTATTTCTCACATGGAAGACAATACCAATTTGCAGCCTGAAGAATTGAACATCACATTTGCAGAATTGAACCAAACAGTTACCTGAAGACGACAACTAATTAACTGAATAGCTAATAAGTAAGCACCACACCGCACGACATATAGAACATATACACATGAGCAAGAGATTGCATGAAACGCAGGAGTAGCACACACAATAGGTAAACCGAGCATGCTTAACCAGCATAGCTAGCAAATGGCAAGGTGCTCCTCCAAGATCTAGGGGTTGGCACGAATGGTAGCCATCGCGGCCTCATCCGCGCGTGCGGTCACGATTTGCTTCTCCGCTGCCAAATGCTCCTTGAGCTCCTGGCTATACTACGTGCACCATGGCTTAGGGAGGCACTTATTTGGTGGAGGGGTCGGTGATTTGGGTGGAAGGTGTCGCGCCGGCGGTCGGGGCATGTGGGATGTGGAAGGAGGAGGAGGATGGGGGTCTGGTGTGGATTACCTGCCTAGATAGACGAGGCCGAGCAGCATGAAGGAGGGTCGCCGGCGAGGGGGCGGCGCTGCAAGCAAGAAGTGAACGTTTCAACTTGGAAAGGAAGGCGGAAACTAGGGAAATGTGGCTTTTGGTAAGGGGGAAGGGCGGGGAGGTATATATTTCCACGGAAGCCAAAATTTTGAATCGGTTCAGCAAAAAAAACTGGTGCGCAAAGTGTCATCAGATATGGTCCCTTATTCAGAACTATGTATGATATGTGTGGGTGCAATAGCAACAATTTCACGTTTAACATAAGGAACAATAGCAAGTTCATCTCCAATAGCATAATTCATATTGGCATCTTGGCCACAAGCATAGCAAGCATCATCGAAAAGGGATATTTCAAACAAATCAACGGGGTCATAGCATTCATCCTTCGGTAAGAACGAAGGGATGTTAAACAATGTATGAGTTGAAGAGTTACTCTCATTAGAAGGTGGGCACGGGTGATCAATCCGCTCTTCCTCCTTTTGTTCTTCACTCTCATCATCATCTTTTTCATCCAATAAGCTCACAGTTTCATCAATTTCTTCTTCCATAGATTCATGCAAAATATTAATCTCTTCTTGGACAGCGGAGACTTTCTTGATAAACACATCAATATCGGGATTTTATTTATAATTATCATAGCAATATTTAAGGATAGCACAATTTTCAGGTCTATAAACTGAATCATCAAAATCTTCAAACTTTTCAAACAAAGATTCAGTTTCATAAGCACCCTTAAAAGCAACAAATTATTCTATTCAGTCCACATCATAGTAATCATATATACCATTAGCATAAGAAGCTAACATTTCATTATCATTAAATTTGCATGAAAAGGGAAGATGTGGAGCATTCATCCTAGAGAAACGTGTATAATCATATCTAGAACATAGATTCCAAGCATACCAATGCAACATATCAATTTGATCCCAGTAAAGTTTACATTTTTTTGTCAAGCGATAATCCCTAAAGTATCCATGTTGATCCAACGTTACTCCCATTATCAAGTTGAATGGGGTTTTCTCGGGATTATCAAAATAGTGCATAATATTTTTCACATATCGAGCATCGAGGGTTTTAGGAGGTTTCCCATCTTCATGAGTAGCAATTACAACTAATTATTTTTGGTGTTTTGCGTTCCATATCCATAACTAAAGATATAGAACAACTTAGAACAGGAAATAAAAACTACTTAGTGATAAAGCAAACAAGCACACACGAGAATATTCACCCCCACGCTATTGCTCCCCGGCAACGGCGCCAGAAAAAGGTCTTGGAAACCCATAGGTGTAGGGGATCGTTTGTAGCATTCTTCGACAAATAAGAGTGTTGAACCCAACGAGGACCTAAAGGTAGAACAAATATTCCCTCAAGTTCTATCGACCACCGATATAACTCTAGTCACACTTGACATTTGCTTTACCTAGAACAAGTATGAAACTATTTTGCAAGAATAAAACTACGAGTACTTTGCGAGAGTAAAACTACGAATAAAATGCAAGGTACTAAAAGTAGATAGCTTTTGTCAACAAGAAAGTCATTTGTCCCTTGATGTCTACTATGCAACCTTCTTCTTCTAGACGTTGTTGGGCCTCCAAGTGCAGAGGTTTGTATGACAATAGCAAATTTCCCTCAAGTGGATGACCTAAGGTTTATTAATTCGTGGGAGGCGTAGGATGAAGATGGTCTCTCTCAAACAACCCTACAACCAAATAAAAATGAGTCTCTTGTGTCCCCAACACACCCAATACAATGGTAAATTGTATAGGTGCACTAGTTCGGCAAAGAGATGGTGATACAAGTGCAATATGGATGGTAGATATGAGTATTTTTAATATGAAAATATAAAAACAGCAAGGTAACAAGTGGTAAAAGTGAGCGTAAATGGTATTGGAATGCTAGGAAACAAGGCCTAAGGTTCATACTTTCACTAGTGCAAGTTCTCTCAACAATAACATAATTGGGTCATATAACAATCCCTCAACATGCAACAAAGAGTCACTCCAATGTCACTAATAGCGGAGAACAAATGAAGAGATTATGGTAGGGTACGAAACCACCTCAAAGTTATCCTTTCTAGTCGATCTATTCAAGAGTCCGTAGTAAAATGACACGAAGCTATTCTTTACATTCGATCTATCGTAGAGTTTTTAATAGAATAACACCTTAAGACACAAATCAACCAAAACCCTAATGTCACCTAGATACTCCAATGTCACCTAAAGTATCTGTTGGCATGATTATACGATATGCATCACACAATCTCAGGTTCATCTATTCAACCAACACAAAGTACTTCAAAGAGTGCCGCAAGGATTCTACCGGAGAGTCAAGACGAAAACGTGTGCCAACCCCTATGCATAAGTTCATTAAACCCGCAAATTGATCACCAAAACATAGATCAAGTAGATCACGTGAATATCCCATTGTCACCACAGATAAGCACGGCAAGACATACATCAAGTGTTCTCCAATCATTAAAGACTCAACCCGACAAGGCAACTTCAAGGGGAAAACTCAATTCATCACAAGAGAGTAGAGGGGGAGAAACATCATAAGATCCAACTATTATAGAAAAGCTCGCAATACATCAAGATCATATCACCTCAAGAACATGAGAGAGAGAGAGAGATCAAACACATAGCTACTGGTACATACCCCCAGCCCCGAGGGTGAACTACTCCCTCCTCGTCATGGAGAGCGCCGGATGATGAAGATGGCCACCGGTGAGAGATCCCCCCTTCGAAAGGGTGCCGGAACAGGATCCCGATTGGTTTTTGGTGGCTATAGAGGCTTGCGGCGGCGGAACTCCCGATCTAGGTTATTTTCTGGGGGTTTGGGTATTTGTAGGAATTTTTGGCATCGATCTCACATCAAGGGGGTCTCCGAGTCGTCCACGAGGCAGGGGGGCACCCAGGGGGTAGGGCTCGCCCTCCACCCTCATGGATGGCTCGGGACTCTTCTGGCCCAACTCTTTTACTCCGGGGGCTTCTTTTGGTCCATAAAATATCGTCAAAATTTGGCACGTCAATTGGACTCCGTTTGGTACTCCTTTTTTGTAAAACTCAAAAACAAGGAAAAAGCAAAAACTGGCACTAGGCTCTAGGTTAATAGGTTAGTCCCAAAAATCATGTAAAATAGCATATAAATGCATATAAAACATCGTAGATGGATAATATAATAGCATGGAACAATCAAAAATTATAGATACGTTGGAGACGTATCAAGCATGCCCAAGCTTAATTCCTGCTTGTCCGCGAGTAGGTAAATGATAAAAACTGAATATTTGATGTGGAATGCTACCTAGCATATTTCTCAATGTAATTTTCTTATTTGTGGCATGAATGTTCAGATCCTAATGATTCAAGATAAGAGTTCCTATTAACATAAAAATAGTAATACTTCAAGCATACTAACAAGTAATCATGTCTTATCAAAATAACATAGCCAAAGGAAGCTTATCCCTACAAAATCATCTAGTTAGGCCATGCATCATTTTCGTCACACAAAATACTCCCATCATGCACAACCCCGGTTTCAGCCAAGCAATTGGTCCATACTTTTTAACGCGCTTCACCTTTTTCAACTCTCACGCAATATATGAGCGTAAGCCATGGATATAGCACTATGGGTGGAATAGAATATGATGACGGAGGTTGTGTGGAGAAGATAAAAAAGGAGAAAGTCTCACATTGACGAGGCTAATCAACGGGCTATGGAGATGCCCATCAATTGATGTCAACATGAGGAGTAGGGATTGCCATGCAATGGATGCACTAGAGCTATAAATGTATGAAAGCTCAACAAAAGAAACTAAGTGGGTGTGAATCCAACTTGCTTGCTCATGAAGACCTAGGGCATTTTGGGGAAGCCCATCGTTAGAATGTACAAGCCAAGTTCTATAATGAAAAATTCCCACTAGTATGTGAAAGTGACAACATAGGAGACTCTCTATCATGAAGATCATGGTGCTACTTTGAAACACAAGTGTGGAAAAAGATAGTAACATTTTCCCCGTTTTTTTATTTTTTTAGTTTTTGGGCCTTCCTTTTTTATTTGGCCCTTCTTGTTTTTTTTCTTTTTTATTTGGCCTTTCTTTTTTTATTTGGCCTTTTTTTATTAAGGGATAATGCTCTAATAATGATGATCATCACACTTCTATTTAATTACAACTCATGGATTACAACTCGATACTAGAACAAAATATGACTCTATGTGAATGCCTCCGGCGGTGTACCGGGATGGGCAATGAATCAAGAGTGACATGTATGAAAAAATTATGAAGGTGGCTTTTCCACAAATACGATGTCAACTACATGCCGCGGTGGAGCGCGTCGAGCACTGCGGCGGCTGTCGATTGGCCTGTCGACCCGCTGCGTCCCCGGCCCTGCGGAGGCGCCTTCTTGGCGGGGCTGGGGGCTCAACTTGCGGCAAGTCGCTGGACGACGGGATGGAAGAAGAGCCGGCCTCCAACGAGTCGCCCGCGCTTCTGATCCCGCCAAGCGGCCCCGGGAACCTACTCCTCCGCCTCGCCGCTCCGGAGGTGGGCCAGGCTTTGACCTCTCCGCGCTGAGCTCCGACGAGGAAGAGGAAGAGTAAGTTTCTCCACGGCATCTGTAATTTTTCAATCTTGTTATTTTTTTCGTGTATCTGACTTGCTTCAATCTGAACCTATCCCTTTCAGGACGCTGACCCAGAGAGCGGCGAAGAGAGCCAAGGCCCCGGTGATTGTCATCGAGGATGACATCACCGTGTCAGCGGGGGGTGCATCTGAGACCACCTTGATGGACCCAACAGCTACTCCTCAGAGCAGCCCCCAGCGCAGCCCCCAGCGTAAGTTTATAGTTTGCTTCTTGCTGACGGGCGCTTATGGGTGCTGTTTCTTTGCTGATATCTTGTCTGTTGGGTTTGTGTAGGAGCAGAGCAGCTTCACCAAGAGGGCCCGGAGATCGCTCCCGAAGCGCCATCTGCTTCGACTACGCCGCCGAGGGAGGGCTCTCCGACAAGGGAGCGCTCCCGACAAGGGAGAACTCTCCGGAAAGGGACAGTTCCCCTGCAAGGGACGGCACCGGTGATCCCCCGGTGGTTGAGACCACAACTGCAGATCCTGGCCCAGGTAATCCACTTACCCGAGAACCTCCCTTGAGTTCTTCTTCTTCTGATTTCTTCTCTGAGTATTTACTTGAGTTTTCTCCCTCCTCCTCCCCTCAAATCCATCTGCAGAGCCGATGGAGACTGAAGCCGCCGACGAGGGGAGCGCGCGTGGTAACACTGACGACGCCGCCGCCACCAAAGGAGAGGCCGGTGCCGACGAGCCCGTCGGTGAGGAGGCCGCCAACGCTGCCGCCGCAGATGCAGGCGAGGGGTCCGGCGGTCGTACTGACGGCCCCGAGGCCGCAGGAGCGCCAGGCGCTGCGCCAACTGCCGAACCCTCTGCCGCTGCTGCGGCTCCAGGCTCCGAAGAGGCCCAGCCCGGCGTCTACTTGAAGGCCGGAGACGGTATCTTCATCAAACTTCCCTGGGCGTCGAGCTCCAGGGCGCCGGTTGAAGGAGAAATCTTCGACGTGGAGCTGCTTGCCTCCGCCGGGCTATCGTTGGTCGACACGCCAGGCAGCAACGATGAGCCCGAAGAGGAGCGGCTGCTGCGGAGGTTGACTTCGCTCTACCGCGCCCGGCAGGCCAAGCTGGCCTCCCGGGAAGCGCTTGTCGCGAAGGCTGGCGTGGACTTGGAGAAGCGCGCAAAGGAGCTCCGAAGCGCCAACCGAGAAGCTCTCCGGTCGGTGGCGCAGGAGCGGGAGCAGCTTGCCGAGGAGCGCACGGCCTTCCTCCTCGAGAAGCCCGAAGCTGAGGAGCAGCAAAGGCTATCTGCCGAAAAGCAGGCCGCGCGAGAGGGTGAGCTGGTGCAGCAGAAAGCCTACCTCGACAGCTATGGGGAAGAGCTTGTCGGGCGCGAGCAAGCGCTTGGCGGTGCCCTCAAGGAAGCAAGGGATGCTGCCGCAGCTGCCGAAGCCGCCAAGGGGGAGTTGGAGACGAGGGTGGTACAGCTGGAGGCCAACCTCAAGACGAGCGGCGAGGAGCTCACCGCGCTCAAGCGCGAACGCAAGAAGGATGCTGTCGCTCACGGTGAGCTGCAGGGTCTTCCTGCTGAGAGGGGCAAAGAGCTCAGCGCCGCCAAGGACTCCAACGCGGATCTCGAGTTGAAGCTGGCCACGCTGACTCAGACGCTGGACAGCACCAAGGAGCGGGAGGTGGCCTTGGTGGAGAAGGTCAAGGCCGACAAAGCGCTGCTAGCGAGCATTGACGTTACCCAGAACTCATTCAGGGAGACGGTAGAGCACTGGACCGAGGGTCTGGTGAACATTGCCGCAGTCATCGATGGAGAGTTGGCGCAGCTGGGGATGGAGGACTTTGGATATCCTTCCGACGAGCATCTCCAGCCCGGCGCCAAGCTTAGCTTATTCTTCAAGGGCGTGGCGAGGGCCCTCCAGCGGCTCCGGGAGAGGATCCCAAAGCAGCTGGCTGACGAGTCGCGCCAGATCTGCGTAGGGGCTCTCCAGAAGGTGTTGGTGAAGGTGGCCTATCGCAACTCCCATGGAAGGGTAAGAGTGCGTATAATCCATGAACTCACATTAGTCATAAAGAAGTTCATATACTTATTGCAAAAGTTTATTAGCCATTGAAGCAAAGTACCACTACACATGCTCCTAGGGGAAGGGTTGGTAGGAGTTAACCATCGCGCAATCCCGACCTCCACTCATAAGGAAGGCAATCAAAGAACACCCCATGCTTCAAATTTGTCACACAATGTTCACCATATGTGCATGCTACGGGACTTGCCAACTTTAACACAATTATTTCTCAATTTCATAATTACCCAACTAGCATGACTCTAATATCACCATCCTCGTGTCTCAAAACAATCATCAAGTATCTCATTTCTCATAGTATTCAATGCACTCTATATGATAGTTTTTATTATACCCAACTTGGATGCCCATCATATTAGGATAAAATTCATAACCTAAGAAAATTACCATGTTGTTTAAGACTCTCAAAATAATATAACTGAAGCATGAGAGTTCATCTATTTCTTCAAAATAAAACCACCACCGTGCTCTAAATAGATATAAGTGAAGCATAGAGCAAATGACAAACTACTCCAAAAGATATAAGTGAAGATCAATGAGTAGTCGAATAATTATGCAACTATGTGAAGACTCTCTATCATTTAAGAATTTCATATCTTGGTATTTTATTCAAACAGCAAGCAAAATAAAATAAAATAAAATGAAGCTCCAAGAAAAACACATATGAAGTGGTGAATAAAAATATAGCTCCAAGTAAATTTACCGATGAACGAAGACAAAAGAGGGGATGCCATCCGGGGCATCCCCAAGCTTAGGCTCTTGGTTATCCTTGAATATTACCTTGGGGTGCCTTCTGCATCCCCAAGCTTAGGCTCTTGCCACTCCTTATTCCATAGTCCATCGAATCTTTACCCGAAACTTGAAAACTTCACAACAGAAAACTTAACAGAAAACTCATAAGCTCCGTTAGTATAAGAAAATAAATTACCACTTAGGTACTGTTATGAACTCATTGTAAATTCATATTGGTGTAATATCTACCGTATTCCAACTTCTCTATGGTTCATACCCTCTGATAGTACTCATAGATTCATCAAAATAAGCAAACAACACATAGAAAATTGAATTTGTCAAAAACAGAACAGTCTGTAGTAATCTGTAACTCTCGGATACTTCTGTAACTCCAAAAATCCTACCAAATTAGGAAAACCTGAGAAATGTGTGTACCAATCCATAGTTAAAAGAATCAGATCAAAAGCACATTTCTGTGAATTATCAAAACTAATTTACTGGGTGCAAAAGTTTCTGATTTTCAGCAAGATCAACACAACTATCACCAAAGCTATCCTAAAGGTCTTACTTGGCACTTTATTGAAACAAAAGCTATAAAACATGATTACTACAGTAGAATAATCATGTGAACACACAAAAACAGTAAAGGTAAAAATTGGGTTGTCTCCCAACAAGCTTTTTTCTTTAATGCCTTTTAGCTAGGCATGATGATTTCAATGATGCTCGCATAAAAGATAAGAATTGAAACATAAAGAGCATCATGAAGAATATTACTAACACATTTAAGTCTAACCCACTCCCTATGCATAGGTATTTTGTGAGCAAACAACTTATGGGAACAATAATCAACTAGCATAGGAAGGCAAAACAAGCATAACTTTAAAACTTTAAGCACATAGAGAGGAAACTTGACATCATTGCAACTCCTACAAGCATATATTCATCCCTGATAATAATTTTCAGTAGCATCATGAATGAATTCAACAATATAACCAGCACATAAAGCATTCTTTTCATGATCTACTTGCATAGAAATTTTACTATTCTCCACATAAGCAAGTTTATTCTTTATGGCATACGTATCATCATAAATAGGAGGCATGCTTTCATCATAATAAATTTTCTCATCAAAATTTGGGGGACAAAAAACAAACATAGCTTCCCCAAGCTTGTGGCTTTGCATATCATTAGCATCATGCATATTCAAGGAATTCATACTAACAACATTGCAATCATGCTCATCATACAAAGATCTAGTACCAAACATTTTAATGCATTCTTCTTCTAGCAATTGAGCACAATTTTCCTTTCCATCATTTTCATGAAAGATATTAAAAAGATGAAGCGTATGAGGCAAACTCAATTCCATTTTTTGTAGTTTTCTTTTATAAACTAAACTAGTGATAAAACAAGAAACTAAAATATTCGATTGCAAGATCTAAAGATATACCTTCAAGCACTCACCTCCCCTGCAACGGCGCCAGAAAAGAGCTTGATGTCTACTACGCAACCTTCTTCTTGTAGACGTTGTTGGGCCGCAAAGTGCAGAGATTTGTAGGACAGTAGAAAATTTCCCTCAAGTCGATGACCTAAGGTTTATTAATCCGTGGGAGGCGTAGGATGAAGATGGTCTCTCTCAAACAACCCTGTAACCAAATAACAAAGAGTCTCTTGTGTCCCCAACACACCCAATAAAATGGTAAATTGTATAGGTGCACTAGTTCGGCGAAGAGATAGTGATACAAGTGCAATATGGATGGTAGATATGAGTATTTGTAATCTGAAAATATAAAAACAAAAAGGTAACAAGTGGTAAAAGTGAGCGTAAACGGTATTGCAATGCTAGGAAACAAGGCCTAAGGTTCATACTTCCACTAGTGCAAGTTCTCTCAACAATAATAACATAATTGGATCATACAACAATCCCTCAACATGCAACAAAGAGTCACTCCAAAGTCACTAATAGCGGAGAACAAACGAAGAGATTATGGTAGGGTACGAAACCACCTCAAAGTTATCCTTTCTGGTCGATCTATTCAAGAGTCCGTAGTAAAATAACACGAAGCTATTCTTTCCGTTCGATCTATCATAGAGTTCGTACTAGAATAACACCTTAAGACACAAATCAACCAAAACCCTAATGTCACCTAGATACTCCCATGTAACCTCAAGTATCCGTGGGCATGATTATACGATATGCATCACACAATCTCATATTCATCTATTCAACCAACACAAAGTACTTTAAAGAGTACCCCAAAGTTTCTACCGGAGAGTCAAGACGAAAATGTGTGCCAACCCCTATGCATAAGTTCATTGAACCCGCAAGTTGATCACCAAAACATACATCAAGTAGATCACGTGAATATCCAATTGTCACCACAGATAAGCACGGCAAGACATACATCAAGTGTTCTCAAATCCTTAAAGACTCAATCCGACAAGACAACTTCAAGGGGAAAACTCAATTCATCACAAGAGAGTAAAGGGGGAGAAACATCATAAGATCCAACTATAATAGCAAAGCTTGCGATACATCAAGATCGTATCACCTCAAGAACACGAGAGAGAGAGAGAGAGAGAGAGAGATCAAACACATAGCTACTGGTACATACCCTCAGCCCCGAGGGTGAACTACCCCCTCCTCGTCATGGAGAGCGCCGAGATGATGAAGATGGCCACCGGTGAGGGATCCCCCTCCGGTAGGGTGCCGGAACAGGGTCCCGATTAGTTTTTGGTGTCTATAGAGGCTTGCGGCAGCGGAACTCCCAATCTAAGTTATTTTCTAAAGGTTTGGGTATTTATAGGAATTTTTGGCGTCGGTCTCATGTCAAGGGGGTCTCCGAGTCGTCCACGAGGCAGGGGGTCCGCCCAGGTGGGTAGGGCTCGCCCTCCACCCTCGTAGATGGCTCGGGACTCTTCTGGCCCAACTCTTTTACTCTTGGGGCTTGTTTTGGTCCATAAAAATCGTCAAAAATTGGCACGTCAATTGGACTTCGTTTGGTATTCCTTTTCTGTAAAACTCAAAAACAAGGAAAAAACAGAAACTGGCACTGGGCTCTAGGTTAATGGGTTAGTCCCAAAAATCATATAAAATAGCATATAAATGCATATAAAGCATCCTAGACAGATAATATAATAGCATGGAACAATTAAAAATTATAGATACGTGGAGACGTATCATCCCTAGGCAATCGATAACAAGTACCGGTAATCATTCTTGTAATTTTATATGAGGGAGAGGCATGAGCTAACATACTTTCTCGGATCATATGAACTTATGATTGTAACTCTAGCAATCATATGCAACTACTAAATATCATTAAGCTCGTGAAACCCAACCATAGCATTAAGTATCAAGTCCTCTTTATCCCATGCGCAACAACCCACCTACTCGGATTTAAGCTTCTGTCACTCACGCAACCCGCCATAAGCAAATCATGAACGTATTGCAACACCCTAAAGTGGGGGCCCCTCACGTTTGCGCGAGATGGAGGGCACCATAGGACAGCACCATAAACAAAATATGCAATCATACCAACCAAGATCACGATTAACCCATAGGAAAAAATAGATCTACTCAAACATCATAGGATAGCCAAATATCATTGGGAAATAATATATGGAGTTGAGCACCATGTTTAAGTAGATATTATAGAGGGGAGAAGGGGTGTTACACCGCTGCATAGAGGGGGAGAGAGTTCGTGTTGACGGTAGATAGATTGTTGATGTAGAACGTCGTCACGATCCTTGCCCCGTCGGAACTCCGGTGACACCGGGAGAGAGGGGGAGAGATCCCCCTCCTTCTTCTTCTTCCTTGGCCTCCCACTAGATAGGAGGAGGGTTCCCCCTCTGGTCCATGTTATCCATGGTGGCGGAGGTGCGGGAGCCCCTCCGAGATTGGATATCCCTCTCTGTTCTCTTCTGTTTTGCGCTCCCCAGATCCGGCCCTTCACGGTTTCTTAAATTCCCGGAGATCCATAACTCCTATTGCATTGAAATTTTTACACGAGTTTTTTTCCATAAATTAACTTTCTTGAACCATAAGAAGGGCTCCAACCCACGTTCGAGGAGGGCATGATACACCAGGACGCGCCCGAGGCCTGTGGCGCGCCCTGGTGGGTTGTGGGCACTATGGGCCCCCATTTGCGCTGATTCCTCCTCCTATAAATCACATATATTCCAAAATAATTCTCCGTAAATTTTATCGTGTTTGGACTTTGTTTGATATGGATTATCTGTGATACTGGGCATTAGATCAATAGGTTAGTCTAATAAATCATATAAAAAGTTTCCAAAAGTATGTGAAAGTTGAATAATATTGGCATGAAACAATCAAAAGTTATAGATACGATGGAGACGTATAATTTTTGCAGGGCATGTTGTGATGTGATATGGTCAAGATGTGATATGATATATGTTGATGTATGAGATGATCATGTTTTGTAATAAGTTCATGACTTACATGTCATGAGTACAACAACTGGCAGGAGCCTTAGGGTTGTCTTTAATTATTGTATGACCTATGTGTCAATCACTAAGCGCCATGTAATTTCTTTACTTTATCACTATGCGTTAGCAATACTTGTAGAAGCAATAGTGGGCGAGACGACCCCGACGCAATGATGGAGATCAAGGTGTCGCGGCGGTGACGATGGATATCATGCCGTTGCTTTGGAGAAGGAGATCAAAAGCACAAGATGATGATGTCCATATCAGGTCACATATTTTGATTGCATGTGATGTTTATCCTTTATGCATCTTATTTTTCTTAGAACGATGGTAACATTATAAGACAATACCTTCACTTAAAGTCAAGATAAAAGTGTTCTCCCCGAGTATGCGCCGTTGTCAAAGTTCATTGTTTCTAAGCACCTCGTGATGATCGGGTGTGATAGATTCTACGTTCACATATAATGGGTGTAAGCCAGTTTTGCACATGCAGAATATTTGGGTTAAACTTGATGAGCCTAGCATGTACAGACATGGTCTGAGAACACTGGAGACCGAAAGTTCGAACGTGAGTCATATAGTAGATATGATCAACATGGAAATGTTTAGCATTGAAGACTACCCCATCTAATATAATGACCGGACATGGATTAGTTGATTTGGATAATGTATCACTTAGACAACTTGAGGGATGTTGATTTAAGTGGAAGTTCATTAGTAATTTGATTATTCGAACTAAAATTTATCATGAACTTAGTCCAAATAGATTTTGCAAATCTATGTTGTAGATCAATGGCCCGTGCTACCGTTCCCTTGAATTTTAATGGGTTCCTAGAGAAAGCTAAGTTGAAAGATGATGGTAGCAACTACACGAACTGGGTCCGTAACTTGAGGATTATCCTCATTGCTACACAGAAGAATTATGTCCTTGATGCACCGCTAGGTTACAGACTTGCTGCATGAGCTGGTGCAGAAGTTATGAACGTCTGCCAGGCTCAATCTAATGACTACTCGATAGTTTAGTGTGCCATGCATTATGGCTTGGAACCGGGACTTCGAAAGCATTTTGAAAACCACGGAGCATATGAGATGTTCCAAGAGCTGAAGTTGATATTTTAAGCTAATGCCCGGGTTGAGAGATATGAAGTCTCCAGCAAGTTCTTTAGCTGTAAGATGGTGGAGAACAGTTATGTCAGTGAACACATACTCATAATGTCTGGGTACCACAACCACTTGAATCAACTGGGAACTGATCTTCTAGTTGAGAGTGTTATTGATAGAGTTCATCAGTCACTGCCACCAAGCTATAAAGGCTTCATGGTGAGCTATAATATGCAAGGGATGACGAAAATGATTCCCGAGCACATCGCGATGCTGAAATAGGCAGAGGTAGAAATCAAGAAAGAGCATCAAGTGTTGATGGTTAACAAGACTGATAACCCACAAGTATAGGGGATCGTAATAGTTTTCGAGGGTAGAGTATTCAACCCAAATTTATATATTCAACACAAGGGGAGCCAAAGAATATTTGCAAGTATTAGCAGCTGAGTTGTTAATTCAACCACACCTGGGTATTAATTATCTGCAGCAAGATGATCAGTAGCACGGTAATATAATAGTTTTGATACTAGTAGCAACAGTAGCAATAATGGTAACAATGATAGCAATAGTTTTGTAGCAATTGTGACAGTAGCAGTAGCAATAATAACTTAGCAAGAACAATATAAGAGAAATTCGTAGGCATTGGATCGGTAAATTCATTGGATGATATTCATCATATACCAGTCATAACCTAGGGCGATACGGCACTAGCTCCAATTCATAAATATAATGTAGGCATGTATTTCGTAAATAGTCATACATGCTTATGGAAAGAACTTGCATGACATCTTCTGTCCTACCCTCCCGTGCCAGCGGGGTCCAATTGGAAACTAAGGGATATTAAGGCCTCCTTTTGATAGAGAACCGGCACAAAGCATTAACACTTAGTGAATACATGAACTCCTCAAACTGCGGTCATCACCGGAAAGTATCCCGACTATTGTCACTCCGGGGTTTGCGGGTCATAACACATAATAGGTGACTATAACTTGCAAGATTGGATCTAGAACATAGATATACTGGTGATAACATAAACGGTTCAGATTTGAAATCATGGTACCCGGGCCCAAAGTGACAAGAATTAAGCATGCAAAGTCATAGCAACATCAATCTCAGAACATATTGGATAATAGGGATCAAGCCCTAACAAAACTAACTCGATTATATGATGAATCTCATCCAACTCCTCACCGACCAGCGAGCATATGAAGGAATTACTCACTCCTGGTGGGAGCATCATGGAATTGGCGATGGAGAAGGGTTGGTGATGACGGATATTGAAGATTCCCTTCTCTGGAGCCCCAAACGAACTCCCGATCTGGCCTCCCGATGAAGAATAGGAGGCGGCGGCGGATCCATCTCGTGAAACACTATAATTCTTTCTCCCTAATTTTTCTCTCCGAAAATAGGTATCTATGGAGTTGGATTCAGGGTATGTGGGGCCACCAGGTGGGCATAACGTACATGGGCGCGCCAGGAGGGGGGGCCCACCCTGGTGGGTTGTGCTCACCTAGGGCCCCCCCTTTGGTGGTTCTTGGCTCCAGTAATTCTCTTTTATTATATAAAAAATCCTCACAAAGTTTCGTTCCAATCCGAGAATTTTATTTCTGCACAAAAAAACACCATGGTAGTTCTGCTGAAAACAACGTTAGTCCGGGTTAGTTTCATTCAAATCAAGCAAATTAGAGTCCAAAACAAGAGTAAAAGCATCACGAAAAGTAGATACGATGGAGACGTATCAAAGACCACCAGTTTTAAGAAAAAGGGCAAGGGAAAGAAAGGGAACATCAAGAAGAATGGCAAGCAAGTTGCCGCTCCCGTGAAGAAGCCCAAAGCTGGACCCAAGCTTGAAACTGAGTGCTTCCGCTACAAAGGAGATGGTCATCGGAAGCGGAACTGCCCCAAGTACTTGACATATAAGAAGGATGGCAAAGTGAACAAAGGTATATTTGATATAAATGTTATTGATGTGTTCCTTACTAATGCTCGTAGTAGCACCTGGGTGTTTAATAATGGTTTGGTTGCTCATATTTGTAACTCGAAACAGGAGCTACAGAATAAACGAAGATTGGCTAAGGACGAGGTGACGATGCGCGTCGGAAATGGTTCCAAGGTTGATGTGATCGCCGTCGGCACGCTACCTCTACATCTACCTTCGGGATAGTTTTAGACCTCAATAATTGTTATTTGGTGCTAGTGTTGAGCATGAACATTATATCTGGATCTTGTTTATTGTGAAACGGTTATTCATTTAAGTCAGAGAATAATGGTTTTTTATTTATATGAGTAACATCTTTTATGATCATGCAACCTTAGTGAATGGTCTGTTCTTGTTCAATCTCGACCGTAGTGATACACATATTAATAATATTAATGCCAAAAGATGCAAAGTTGATAATGATAGTGCAACATACTTGTGGCACTGCTGTTTAGGTCATATTGGTGTAAAGAGCATGAAGAAACTCCACCTGGATGGACTTTTGGAATCACTTGATTATGAATCTTTAGATACTTGCGAACCATGCCTCATGGGTAAGATGACTAAAACTCCACTCTCCGAACAATGGAGTGAGATAATGACTCACTGGAAATAATACATACCAATGTATGAGGTCTGATGAGTGTTGAAGCACACGGCGGATGTTGTTATTCTCTAACCTTCATAGATGATTTGAGTAGGTATGGGCATATCTACTTAATGAAACACAAGTCCGACACATTTGAAAAGTTCAAAGAATTTCAGAATGAAGTGGAGAATCATCGTAACAAGAAAATAAAGTTTCTACGATCTGATTGAGGAGGTGAATATTTGAGTTACGAGTTTGTCCTTCATTTAAGACAATGTGGAATTGTTTCACAACTCATGCCACTTGGAACACCACCGCGTAATGGTGTGTACGAACATCGTAACCGTACTTTATTAGATATGGTGCACTCTATGATGTCTCTTACTGATTTGCCTTTATCATTTTGGGGTTATGCATTAGAAACAACCTCATTCACGTTAAATAGGGCAGTGTCTAAATCCGTTGAGATGACACCGTATGAATTATGCTTTGGCAAGAGACCTAAGTTGTCGGTTTTAAAGTTTGGGGATGCGACACTTATGTCAAAAGGCTTCAGCCCGATAAGCTCAAACCATTAGCGGAGAAGTGTGTCTTCATAGGATACCCTAAAGAAACTATTGGGTATACCTTCTACCACAGATTGGAAGGCAAGATCTTTGTTACTAAGAATGGGACATTTCTAGAGAAGGAGTTTCCCTCGAAAGAATTTAGTGGGAGGAAAGTAGAACTTGATGAGGTAGTTGTACCCTCTCTTGAAAACCGTTCCCATGATGCCTACACCAATTAGAGAAGAAGTTAATGATGATGATCATGAAACTTCAGATCGAGTTACTACTAAACCTCATAGGTCGACGAGAACACGCACCGCACTAGAGTGGTATGGTAATCCTGTCCTGGAAGTCATGTTGTTAGATAACGGTGAACCTACAAACTATGAAGAAGCTATGATAAGCCTAGATTCCAACAAATGGCTTGAGGCCATGAAATCTGAGATAGGATCCATGTATGAGAACAAAGTGGCAAGCCATTGAGAATAAATGGATCTTCAAGAGGAATTGCACGATGATCGGCAAGCCATTGAGAATAAATGGATCTTCAAGAGGAAGACGGACGCTGATGGTAATATCACTGTCTATAAATCTCGACTTGCCACAAAAGGTTTTCGACAAGTTCAAGGAGTTGACTACGATGAGACTTTCTCACCTGTAGTGATGCTTAAGTCTCTCAAAATCATGTTAGCAATTGCCGCATTTTATGATCATGAAATCTGGCAAATGGATGTCAAAACTGCATTCCTTAATGGGTTCCTTAAAGAAGAGTTGTATATGATGCAACCAGAAGGTTTTGTCGATCATAAACGTGCTAACAAAGTGAAAAAGTTCCAGCGATCCAGCAAACGGCAAAGAAACCATATAGGCCAGCCCAGTCCCCCCAGGTTGCACAGGTACCTGCCACGTGGCAGCTTTGCCGTCTGCTGGCTGATGGGAAACCTCTTTGTCGTCTGCCAGCAGACGGCAAAGTGCCTGTATAGCCCCTTTTTTTCTTAAATTCATTCAATTTTAGAGAATTTCACATATATATACACACACACACACACATTTGAAAATAATTTCAACAAGCATACCAACAATAAGTTTCCAACAACATAAGAAACATACAAGTTTCCAACAACATATCCAACATACAATGATTTCCAACAAGAAGTTTCCAACAACATATCCATATATATATACATATCCAAAATAAGTTTCCAAAAACATATCCATATATATATACATATCCAAAAGAAGTTTCCAACAAGTTTCCATAAAAAAGGAAGCACAAGGAGAAGAGTACACTCCATCAATGAAAGCTTCCTCATTGTCAGATTTCGGGTTCCGACAGACCCTCTAGATTCGAACACTGGGGTGCACGCGGAGATCTCTCCCTCTACCTACCTGCACCTCACCGCCTCGCTATGATCTAAGCTACGAAAGGAACAACACAAGAGACACAGAGTTTATACTGGTTCAGTCCACCATTGTGGTGTAATACCCTACTCCAGTGTGTGGTGTGGTGGATTGCCTCTTGGGCTGGTGATGAACAATACAATGAAGAACAGCCTCGCGAGGGTCTGTTCTTGGCTGGTGCGATGAACTACTAGGGGGAGTTCAGTCGCTCTCTGGATGATCCTCTTCTATCCCGGGGGTGGCTAGCCCTATTTATAGGCGGAGGCCATGGGCCTCTTCCCAAATATTGAGCGGGAACGGCGCCAACAATTGGCCATTTTGAAGGGGAACATCTAGTACACTTATCCTAACTAAAGTTGGTCCTCGCCTGTTAAAGGCTCTGACGATGACGCCTTCCTGGGCTCCACGATGACTTCCTTCCTGCCGTTGCGACGGTCTTGGTCTTCTTGCACCGAAATGGATTCCTTTGCTTGATGCTCTTGCCTTCGCTTGCTCCCTTTTCACCAAAGAGGAAAGGGAGGACACTGCACGGGCTGGTGCCTGCCTGGCGCCCTTGGTCGTCATGGCTTGCGTCATGGGCACCTCGTGAGGTACCCCACCTTGATCTCTCCGCCTCCTCGCGAGCCAGCCTGACGAGGCCGTGCCTGAGGAAGCTTTCTGTCGTCCGCCCCGCGAGGCTTGGCCCCTCGCGAGGGTCTTGAGCTTGTGCTGATGAAGATGGGCCATGCTGGGCCGCCCCTTGAGCCATGCCGCAGGCCACAGGCAGGCAAGTCTGGGGACCCCCGTTCCCAGAACGCCGACAGTAGCCCCCGGGCCCAAGGCGCACCCGGACTTGGCTGAGCAGAGGAGCAAAGGGGCAAGCGTGAAGCGTCACAGGCCCTAACAGCCTGCGGCCTTGGGCGCCGCGTGGTGGTTGGTTGGTCATGGGTGCCTCAGCAACTCCACAAATCGACAGAAGAGCGGCATCTGCCTAGGCTTTGCTTCCCTTGCTTCCTCCGGTCATTGCCCAGATCCCCTTTCTTGCGCCCTTCCTTTCTGTCTCCGAAATCTTCAGATCTACTTCGACCGTGCGTCCTAGCAAGGCATGGCGCCTCGCCAGACTTCGACCGAAGCTTGGTACTCACCCGCCTTGGACTTGCTGAACGTGTCGGAGACGAGCCTTGCCCGGGTGCGCTGGAGGATCCAGCGACTCCGCCGAGCTCTTTGCGACTCCGGAGACAAGCGATGACAGATACGAGCCCCCAAGCATGCGTGGATCTCGGAGCATGACGGGCTTGTTAGGCCGCCGCCGCCTCTGATCTGGATGAGGCTGGCGCCGAGCCTCACGCGGCCCACTGTTGATGATGGCGTCTGCCGCCTCGGTTCCTGTAGTTAGGACTCCTTAGGATACGTGTCTTTCTTCCCTACTAGGAGCCAAAAACATACCCCGTGGGGGCTTGTAAGGTGTCTGTAGTTCCTTTTGTAAATATGATCCTTATCGTGAAGCAGTGTGAGATGCTCGTCCCGCCTTATCTTAGTTCCTCCTTTCTAACCTCGCGAGGGCTCGATGCTCTGCGCCGACAGGTCCCGGTCCCAAGGCAAGCTTCAGTCGTCGCTGGTATGCCAGGTCGCGATGCCGTGGTCAAGGCCAGGAGGTGAGCGGCCCGGGGTCCAGTAAGAGCCCCTGAGTCATGATGCTCAGGAGGTCCCCTTTAGTGCTCAAGCAGCCATCGTTCGGTGAGAAAGGAGCGTGACGTTGCTAACACGGGATTGCATTGGATGCGGGGACGGTGCTGCGATAGCTAGTGGCTCCGGAGGATGACTTATCTCGAGAGTCAGGAACCGCTTCCTGGTGCGGCGCTAAGTCTGCGCATTGGCCGGCGAGGGGTTACCTGGCGAGGTCCCCGCGTGCCTCTTCCCTCTCGCCTTTGCTCCCCTTTCTGCTCTTCGTCCTCGGGTCCCGGCCCTCGAGCGGGTCTCAGCCGTCGCTGGTTTGCCAGGTCGCGATGCCGTGGACAAAGCCAGAGGGTGAGGGCTGGAGAGTCAGTAGGAGCCCTGAGTCGCGATGCTCAGGTACCCCCCCCCTTTAACGTGCAAGCGGTTCGCGCGGACGAGAGTGAAGAGGACGCTGTGAGGGTCTCGCCTGGCGCTGCTCCTTGAAGGGATCCTGCAGGCCCACCACAAGAGTCCGCTATGACAAGCGGCGGTCAGCCGTTGGTTGCTTTGGAGAGGTGACGAGGCACTAAAGGCCTGACGATGTGTATCCGGACACCCGTGAGCCAGCGTGGGACTCACGGGGCCCTACCTCAAGGAGGGTTGCGCCTGGCACTGGGCCTTAACTTGTGATGTGTTCCTGTAAATTTGGTTAGATGCCGACGCTCTACGTCCTCGGGTCCCGGCCCTCGAGTGGGTCTCAGCCGTCACTGGTTTGCCAGGTCGCGATGCCGTGGACAAAGCCAGAGGGTCAGGGCTGGAGAGCCAGTAGGAGCCCTGAGTCGCGATGCT
>NC_041393.1:213391041-213400200 GCF_002162155.2 Triticum dicoccoides | reverse complement strand
AAGGAAGAAGAGGTGCCGCGGATAGGCATCAAATAACAAGCATGATGGGTCAAACGCATGGCCCGAAAATAAATGCAAGAGAGGTACATGCCGCTGGGTCTGACCCGAGCGACTTGGGGATGATGCAGCCCGAAGGGCGCCCCCAACAAAGTAAGCTAGGAACATAAAGTAAAAAAGGGGATACATGCCGCAGGGCCGGACCCACGCGGCCTGGGAATAATGCAGCCCTGGGGGCGCTCCCAGCTGGAAACGAAACTTGAAGGATGTCACCTGATAGCGTTGAAGACGAAGGGGTGTTGGAGTAGCGGACGTCGTGCGCTGCCGAAGCCGATCTTCACGAGCCCCCAGGCCCAGGAGCCTCGGGAGGCTCCGAAGGCGCTGGTGGCTCCTCACGAACCATCTCCATCTCCGCCAGGACTGCAGAACACCTGGCCTCCTGAGCCTCCAGGATGCTTCCCATGAGGCGTTGGCACACAGCAGTCGCGTTCGGCAAGCCGCAGGGCATGCGAACGTAGCTGTGGGGTGGGCCTTCGCAACGCCCCACGCGTGAGGGCCAGAAGCGCTCCTGAGAGGCGGCTCGGTTGAGCCCTGGGATGTTGATGCAGACGCGTAGCCCACCATCCTCGCCTGTATGGGGAGCTGCGGCGGGTAAGTGGCGGCTGCCACTCATGACTCTTGACTCCTGCAACTCTTGCGTGATCTGACTGACCAACTCCTGAGGGTTTGGCTCTCCTTGCCCAAGTGGTGCCCAAGTGCCTCCCTCGTGGCCTTAGCAAGGTCGGTGGCCCTCCAGGAGGGAGCCCCCGAGCCCTGCTTGAGGAGGGCGCCGGGTGCGCCTTCCTATGTGACAGAAGGAGATGCCCCCTGAGCAGGCGTAGACCCTGAGGGGCCTGCCTCCTGAGGGGTCGGGCCTGACGATGTCCTCATCTTCTTGGGAGCGGTCTCAGGGAGCCTCCCGCCCCCACGATCTGGGTCTTCAAGTGATGCGGCCTGAAAAGCTCGCTCCAGGGAGCACACTGTGTCTCTTTCTTCACAGGGCACCGTGATGACTCCGCCACTTCCTGGCATCTTGAGGACGATCTAGCCGTGATGAGTCACGGCTATGAACTTGGCGAGAGCTGGGTACCCGAGGATGGCGTTGTATGGCAGGCGATGGGGAACGGCGGGGGTGGCCGCCGACGGGCGCCGTCTAGGCAACGCGGGAAGCGAGAGCGGCTTGGCGCTCGGCGCGGGCCCGACGAGCATTGGACATGGATGCGATGGTCCGTGAAGAACAGGGCGGCGGAAAACGAATTCCGGCGCACCCCTACCTGGCGTGCGAAAAGTCGGATTTCCGGTTCCGGCAGACCCTCTAGATTCGAACACTGGGGTGCGCACGGAGATCTCGCCGTCTACCTACCTGCACCTCACCGCCTCGCTATGATCTAAGCTACTAAAGTAACAACACAAGAGACACAGAGTTTATACTAGTTCAGGCCACCATTGTGGTGTAATACCCTACTCCACTGTGTGGTGTGGTGGATTGCCTCTTGGGCTGGTGATGAACAATACAATGAAGAACAGCCTCGCGAGGGTCTGTTCTTGGCTGGTGCGATGAACTACTAGGGGGAGTTCAGTCGCTCGCTGGATGATCCTCTTCTACCCCGGGGTGGCTAGCCCTATTTATAGGCGGAGGCCCTGGGCCTCTTCCCAAATATTGAGCGGGAACGGCGCCAACAATTGGCTATTTTGAAGGGGAACATCTAGTACACTTATCCTGACTAAAGTTGGTCCTCGCCTGTCAAAGGCTCTGACGATGACGCCTTCCTGGGCTCCACGATGACTTCCTTCCTGCCGTTGCGACGGTCTTGGTCTTGTTGCACCGAAATGGATGCCTTTGCTTGATGCTCTCACCCGCGCTTACTCCCTTTGCACCAAAGAGGAAAGGGAGGACACTGCACGGGCTAGCGCCCGCCTGGTGCCCTTGGTCGTCATGGCTTGCGTCATGGGCACCTCGTGAGGTACCTCACCTTGATCTCTCCGCCTCCTCGCGAGCCAGCCTGACAAGGCTGTGCCTGAGGAAGCTTTCTGTCGTCCGCCCTGCGAGGCTTGGCCCCTCGCGAGGGTCTTGAGCTCGTGCTGATGAAGATGGGCCATGCTGGGCCGCCCCTTGAGCCACGCCGCAGGCCGCAGGCAGGCAACTCTGGGGACCCCCGTTCCCAGAACGCCGACACTCATCTAAAGAAAATCTACAAATTGGGAAAGATGAAAGTTAGAAGAAGAAGAAGAAGAAGACTAGCTAGAAGAAAAAGAAGAAAAGGAGGAAGAAAAAGAAGAAGAAGAATTTATCTTCTCTTTCTTTTTCTCCTCTCCTCTTCTTTATCTTCTTCTTCTAACTAAGGTAGGTAAAAATGCCATTTTTAGCTAAGCTAGGTAAAAATGCTAAGTGTGTAGGTTATTTTAGAGCTAAGCTAGGTAAATAGGTCATTTTGGAGCTAACCTAAGTAAAATGGATCATATTGGAGCTAACCTAGGTAAAATTGGTCATTTTGGAGCTAACCTAGCTAATTATGCCATTTTTGAGTTAACTAAGCATATTATGCCATTTTGACATAAGTAGGCTAAGTACAGGTCATTCTTGAGCTAACCCAGGTAACTAAGCATATTAGAGCTAATTTAGCATTTTAGAGCTAACTTAGGTCATTTTGGAGCTAACTTAGGTAAAATTGATCATTTTGGAGCTAATTAGGCTTATTATGTCATTTTTGAGGAAAATAAGCTAACTATATGACATATATGAGGTTACCAAGATTTTTATGCCATTTTAAACCTAAGTAAGCTAATTATGCCATTTTTTACATAAGTAAGCTAAGTGTATGTCATTATTGAGCAAACCTAGGTAACTAAGCATATTAGAGATTACTTAGCATATTAGAGCTAACTTAGGTCATTTCGGAGGAAACAAAGCTAAGTATAGATCATTTTGGAGATCTGACATACTTCACTCCTCCTTCTTATCCTTCTCCTTCATCATACTGATGCGCTTAGAGCGACGAAGTAGTGGGATGTAGTTGTCGGCATTCTGGGAATGGGGGTCCCCAGACTTGCCTGACTGCGGCCCGCAGCGTGGCTCAACCGGTGGCCTAGTACGGCCCATCTTCATCAATCAAAGCACTCAAAACCCTCACAAGGGGCTAAGCCTCGCGGGGCGGACGACACGAGGCCTCCTCAGGAGTGGCCTCGCCAGGAAGGCTCACGAGGAGGCGGAGAGATCAAGGCAAGGAGTACCTCGCGAGGTGCCCATGATGCAAGCCATGACGATCAAGGCCAGGCGGGCTCCTGCCTGTGTAGTGTCCTTGTTTCCCCTTTGGTACAAAGGGGGCAAGCGCAGGCGCGGGGTACCGAGGCATCAGGAAAAGGCTTCCATATCGGTGCAATGAGACCAAGACCAGCAGGATGGCAAAACGGAGGTCACCGTGGAGCCCAAGACGGCGTCATCACCAGAGCCTTTGGTAGGCGAAGACCACCTTTAGTCAGGATAACCTGTACTAGTTGTCCCCTTTCAAAAGGTCCGTTGTTGGATCCCTTCCCGCTCAATATTTGGGAAGAGGACTACGGCCTCTATAAATAGGTCTAGCCACCATAGTAGGAAGGGACCTGATCTCCTTCCAGCGCATCACCACGACAAGAACACCTCTCCTCGCGAGGCTGTTCTTCCCTTGTACTGTTCATCATCAGCCCAAGAGGCAATCCACCACACCACACACTGGTTTAGGGTATTACACCACAATGGTGGACCGAACCAGTATAAACATTGTGTCTCTTGTGTTGTGAGTTCATCGATCTAGTTTAAGGATCGCGGCGAGGCTGAGGGCATGGATTGGTAGGAGGAGATCTACGCACCCCAAAGTACGAACCTTAAGGGTTTTGCCGGAACCCGATATCCGGCATTAGTCTTCTACCACAATTGCTTTGGTCATGTCGCCCAGCTGTGGGATTGCCGGTGCCACCACCATCGCGTGGTCATTGTCAGGCACCACCACCATCGCGAGGCCATCTTCAGGCAGTGATAACCCACAAGTGTAGGGGATCGCAACAGCTTTCGAGGGTAGAGTATTCAACCCAAATTTATTGATTCGACACAAGGGGGGCCAAAGAATACTCTTGAGTATTAGCAGTTGAGTTGTCAATTCAACCACACCTGGATAATTTAGTATCTGCAGCAAGGTATTTAGTAGCAAAGTAGTATGATAGTAATGGTAATAGTGGTAAAGGTAAAGATAGTAAAAGTAATGTTTTTGGGTTTTGTAGTGATCGTACCAATAGCAATGGAAAAGTAAATAAGCGAAGCACAGTATTTGAAAAGCTCGTAGGCAATGGATCAGTGATGGATAATTATGTCCAATGTGATTCCTCATGTAATAGCTATAACATAGGGTGACACAGAACTAGCTCCAATTCATCAATGTAATGTAGGCATGCATTCCGAATATAGTCATACGTGCTTATGGAAAAGAACTTGCATGACATCTTTTGTCCTACCCTCCCGTGGCAGCGGGGTCCTAGAGGAAACTAAGGGATATTAAGGCCTCCTTTTAATAGAGAATCGGACCAAAGCATTAACACATGGTGAATACATGAACTCCTCAAACTACGGTCATCACCGAGAAGTATCCCGATTATTGTCACTTCGGGGTTGTCGGATCATAACACATAATAGGTGACTATAGACTTGCAAGATAGGATCAAGGACGCACATATATTCATGAAAACATAATAGGTTCAGATCTGAAATCATGACACTCGGGCCCTAGTGACAAGCATTAAGCATAGCAAAGTCATAGCAACATCAATCTCAGAACATAGTGGATACTAGGGATCAAACCCTAACAAAACTAACTTGATTACATGATAAATCTCATCCAACCCATCACTATCCAACAAGCCTATGATGGAATTACTCATGCACGGCGGTGAGCATCATGAAATTGGTGATGGAGGATGGTTAATGATGACGATGGCGACGAATCCCCCTCTCCGGAGCCCTGAACAGACTCCAGATCAGCCCTCCCGAGAGATATTAGGGCTTGGCGGCGCTCCATATCGTAAAACATGATGAATCTTCGTCTCTGATTTTTTTCTCAGCGAGACGGAATATATGGAGTTGGATTTGAGGTCGGCGGAGCTGCAGGGGGCCCACGAGACAGGGGGCACGCCCAGAGGGGGTGGGCGCGCCACCCCACCCTCGTGGACAGGGTGTGGGCCCCCTGGTCTTCATCTTTTGCGAGCATTTTTTAAATTTTCTGAAACTTGTCTCCAAGGATTTTCAGGTCATTCCGAGAACTTTTGTTTTCTACACATGAAACAACATCATGGTAATTCTGTAGAAAACAGCGTCAGTCTGGGTTAGTTTCATTCCAATCATGCAAGTTAGAGTCCAAAACAAGGGTTTGGAAAAGTAGATATGTTGGAGACGTATCATCTCCCCCAAGCTTAAACCTTTGCTTGTCCTCAAGCTATTCAGTTGATAAACTGAAAGTGATAAAGAAAAACTTTTACAAACTCTGTTTGATCTTGTTGTTGTAAACATGAAAAGCCAGCATTCAAGTTTCAACAAGTATTATGAACTAACCATACTCACAATAACACCTCACAATTACTTATATCAATGGCATAATTAGCTAGCGAGCGATAATAATAAAACTCAGATGACAAAACTTTCTCAAAATAGTCATAACATGATATAAGAAAATGGTATCTCGCTAGCCCTTTCTGAGACCACAAAACATAAATGCAGAGCACCTTTAAAGATCAAGGACTGACTAAACATTGTAATTCATGGTAAAAGAGATCCAGTCAAGTCATACCCAATCTAAACCAATAGTAATGAATGCAAATGCCAGTGTGCTCTCCAGCGGGTGCTTTTTAATAAGAAGTTGATGACTCAACATAAAAGTAAATAGATAGGCCCTTCGCAGAGGGAAGCAGGGATTTGCAGAGGTGCCACAGCTCGATTTTGAAATAGATATTGAATAATATTTTGAGCGGCATACTTTCACTGTCAACACAACAACTATGAGATGGCTGTATCTTCCATACTACATGCATTATAGGCAGTTCCCGTGCAGAATGGTAAAAGTTTATACTCCCCCACCACCAACAAGCATCAATCCATGGATTGATCGAAACAACGAGTGCCTCCAACTAAAAACAATCCTGGGGGAGTTTTGTTTAATTATATTGATTTGCTTTGATCTTTTTGGATCATGAGACTGGGCATCCCGGTTACCGGCCCTTTCTCGTGAATGAGGAGCGGAGTCCACTCCTCTTGAGAATAACCCACCTAGCATGGAAGATATAGGCAGCCCTAGTGGTAACATGAGTTGCTCGAGCATACAAAACAGAATTTCATTTTAAGGTTTGGAGTTTGGCACATACAAATTTACTTGGAACGGCAGGTAAATACCGCATATAGGAAGGTATGGTGGACTCATTGGAATAACTTTGGAGTTTAAGGAGTTTGGATGCACACGCGGTATTCCCGCTTAGTACAGGTGAAGGCTAGCAAAAGACTGGGGAGCGACCAACTGAGAGAGCGATAACAGTCATAAACATGCATTAAAACTAATTCACACCGAATACAAGAATGAATAGGATATAATCCACCATGAACATAAATATCATGAAGGCTATGTTGATTTGTTTCAAATACATGCGTGAACATGTGCCAAGTCGCGTCACTCAATTCATTCAAAGGAGGATACCATCCCATCATACCACATCATAATCATTCTAATAGCATGTTGGCACGCAAGGTAAACCATTATAACTCATAGCTAATCAAGCATGGCACAAGCAACTATAATCTCTAAATGTCCTTGCAAATATGTTTACTTCATAATAAGCTAAATCAGGAATGATGAACTCATCATATTTACAAATACAAGAGAGGTCGAGTTCATACCAGCTTCTCTCATCTCAATCAGTCCATCATATATCGTCATTATTGCCTTTCACTCGCACGACCGAACGATGTGTATAATAATAATAGTGCACGTGCATTGGACTAAGCTGGAATCTGCAAGCATTCAACTCAAGAGAGAAGACAAGGTAATATGGGCTCTAAGTTAAATAAACAATCATGCACATGAGAGCCACTAAACATTTTAAATATGGTTTTCTACTCTCAACCCCCCAAAGGAAAGAAAAGAAGATAAAACTATTTACACGGGAAAGCTCCCAACAAATAAAATAAGAACGAGAAATCTTTTTGAATTTTCATTTTAATTTCTACTACAAGCATGGGAATTAAACTAACTATTTTTTTTTGGTTTTTCTTAAGATTTATCAAACACACAAGAAGAAAATTAGAAAAAGAGAATTAAACTCGCATGTATAATACAATGAAAGAGTATGAGCACCAACGACTAGAATAGTGTGTGAACATGAATGTAAAGTCGGTGATAAATATGTACTCCCCCAAGCTTAGGCTTTTGGCCTAAGTTGGTCTATGGCCACGGGTAGCATGGATGATATCCGTAGTTGTAACTCGGGTCGTACTGAGATGCAGCGGCAAATGCCTCCTGGGCCGCGACATGTTGGCGAGCCGCCTCTGCTCTCTCCTCGTGTTCAGCTGCTTCCTCCCTGGTAACAACATATCTTCCTTTTGCTTGGTAATTTAAACAGGGAAGGAGCAGGAAGAGTAACATGGACAGAGCAACGTCTGTCGAAGATTAGTCGATACTGGAGGAATTGTTCATTCCTCTTAAGAAAATGATGTTTGACCATAGCGTCATAATCTAAATAAGTGGGCGGCAACATCATATCACCCTCTCGCGGGGCTATACCAAGATAATTTGCCACACGGGTCGCATAAATTCCTCCAAATAAATCTCCAGCTCTACCATTTTTATGCAACCTACATGCAACTATTGCCCCCAAGTTATAATCTTTATAACCTAACACAGCACTCTTAAGGACGCAAAGGTCAGGGACACACATATGACATACTTCATCTTTACTGTTAATGCATCTACCAATGAAGAGAGCAAAATAATGTATAGCAGGAAAATGAATGCTCCCTATGGTAGCTTGTGTAATATCTCTAGATTTCCCACGGTAATACTAGCAAGGAAATCTCTAAATTCAGATTTGTGGGGATCATTCGCACTTCCCCACTGCAGAAGTTTGCAAGCAGTAGTAAACTCTTCCAGGTCCATGGTATATGATTTGTCATAAATATCAAAAAGGACACTATGAGAATTACGCGAAGATGAAAATTTAAACCTTCTCACAAATGAATCAGTTAGATAGTAGTATTGAGGACACTTATCTTGCATGAACTCCTCAAGATCAGCATTACACACATATGTATCAAATTCATCCTTAATGCCTGCATTGACCATAAATTCTTCTGACGGCCATTCACAAGACCGCACTTCCTCCTCCCTTGCTGGTTCATTGTCACGACCGGTTTTCCGGGTAATAAATTTCTAGAAAAGAACGTCGTGCTCATCAGCCCCAGGATTACTGTTAGCTGATGAGGCTCCAACTTGATACAGAAATTCCAAGCAGAAAACAAAATATGTAGTACAAGGCCATTCTGGCCTGTGAGTACAACAAATGGTTTCTAGTGGTTGATGGCGGAAGCGGGTTGTGAAACATTAGTGTCTATGGGACTCCATTTCCCATGGGAACAGCTGACCAGGTTAACTCCTATCTTCGCGAGGCTGCTATCTCCATTACTTAGGTTCCGGGGCTGTCATCGCGTCGCTCCTCTTCGTGCAAGAAAATCTGGCCAAGACAATAGCCAGGGACAAGCCAGTGAGTACTTTGAATGTACTCGCAAACATTATGAACACAGGTATAATATAATAATGATGTGCTGAAAATATTTTATGCTCATGACGTCAGTCACAAAAGATAAATAAATCTCTGATGCGTGCAAGCAAGTTATTTATAAAATTGCAATAACATAGTAGTATTAAAATTTATGAAATAAATAACAAGCAAATCCACAGTCGGGCATCTTAGCGACACCACATAAAGGGCTTTAAAAGAAATGCCACAGTCGGGCGTCTCAGCGACACCACATAAAGGGCTTTAAAAGAAATGCCACAGTCGGGCGTCTGAGCGACACCACATAAAGGGCTTTAAAAGAAATGCCACAGTCGGGCGTCT
>NC_041393.1:213366720-213390593 GCF_002162155.2 Triticum dicoccoides | reverse complement strand
AGCAACACCACATAAAGGGCTTTAAAAGAAATGCCACAGTCGGGCGTCTGAGCGACACCACATAAAGGGCTTTAAAAGAAATGCCACAGTCGGGCGTCTGAGCGACACCACATAAAGGGCTTTAAAATAAACAATCATAGTGAATATCCCGGAGGTAGAACCATCCCAGAGATACTCGATAATAACAATAATATCACGGGTTAGTCAACAATAATAATAATCATAATTATCACAAGTCACAGGTAGTAGTTCCAGTTCTGGTTAACAGTTTCACCTCCGAAGACCGACACTAAGACCGACACTTGACCCATCCCAGACTGTAATCCTTAACCATGGACACGGCTATTCGAATAGGTTTAATCTCTGCAGAGGGTGTACTCTTTACCCACGAGTAACGGATTTCTTTAGTCCATCGGGACTAATTCCGCCTACGGTCTTTTTGTTGAAAACACACCTAACTTGCACACACCAGCTTATCTCACACGTGTCTGGAATCACCCACGACACCTGTTAAGCAAACTCTAAGTGGGGAGGCTACAACCTCGCGTAGCATGGGATCAAATTTATATCGCGCGCTCTAAGGGGTGGCCTCCCCTCTCGGTCCCAACCGGAAACACCCATGCCCCCGGACCAGGTGGCCTGCCTACCAGCTACAACCGGTATCTTCCACCATGGCCTCTCTGTACGGTGTGTGCTAGAAAGAGGTTGACAACTTACTGAACCGTACTCTACTTGCTGTAGAGACAAGTGGTAGTACGAAACAAGTATGGGGGTTACTGGCACAAGACTCGATCTACGGTCGACTCAGGAGGTTTAAGTATTCCCTGCATGATTAGCATGACGAATATATTTCAACCAACAGAGTCACCGCTCATATCACCTTGCCATGCCATACCAGACATAACCGTCCCGACGGAGACCGGCGACAAACTCATGCCTACCCAAGGCAGAGGTTTTCCCAGGTTCCTGCCGGTATGCATGCAAGGCACATGAGGGTGATTATCATCACAAGTGTGTCCATTTCCAACAGCATGGAAATCAAGAACATGCACCCATGCATATGATCATATCACATGAAATAACAAGTTTCTCCAAAGTTAGGTGATGTTATGAACGTGTCATCGAACAGACAAAAATATTATGCCGGGGTTCAGAATGCTTGCCTTCAATGTGTGGAAAGGCAGGGTGCACTCCAAAACTTGAAACATTTCTCCTCTCTTCAAAAATCCTATTTTAGCAATATAAAAGAATTAACACACAAAATAAAAACAGCACCAAAAGTTGTTCTGAAATTTTTTCAAATAAATCTTAAAATAAACTAGGTGAAATTTGAGAGAGGTAGGAAAAAGAATCATTTCATTTGGAGTTGTATTTAAAAAGATATAACCAGTCAAAGTTTTGGTCAAATTCTGTTTTTAAAAATAAAACAAAAGAAAACGTTTCAGCCACGAATACGCTTTCTAAGTAGGGGTTAGGTACTTGGGGTTTTACGCTATCACTTAACATGCGTGGCGGCGGAGTGGGTCACTGACAGTGGGTCCACGGGGCCCACTAGTCAGGTTTGACTAGTCTTTCTCCCTCTCCTTCCTCTGTCCCGAGCGGAGGCGGAGCTCCGGCGATCGTCGCCGGCGACTCGCGGCTCCTCGCGGGGCCCCAAGGGCGGGGATGGATCCGCCACTCCAGGGAGGTCAACCCGGTGGTCGTCAGGTAGGTGGGGGCGGAGGGAGCTGCCGGCGGCGAGCTTCGCGGCGTAGGAGGCTTCGGTGGCGAAGTGGTTTTGTGGCGGCGATGGCTCCCGAACCAAATTGAGTAGGGGGATCTGTTCACGGGAGGAAGAGAGGACTTCTGGTGAAGAGAGTGGAGAGGGGGAAGCCTTGGTGGCGCCGGAGTGAACGAGACAGTGGCGGCGGCAGGAGTTGCCGGAGACGAAGAAGGCGGCGTTTCCCTGACGATTGCGGGCTATGGGGGTTCCATGGGGTAGCCTGAGGTTGCGTGCGTGCTCAGAGGGGCTCGGGGTCCCTTTTTATAGCGTGGCAAGGCGGTTCCACGGCGGCTGCGGATAAGGTCACCGGCGACCGCCATTCTGTAGCTAGGGCGTCGTGGCGGCGACGAGCGCTAGCGGACACACTTGTGGATGAGCTCGCGCTGTTCCAGGGGCCAGGTGGCGAGCGGAAGAGGCTTGGGCGGAGCTGAACGGAGCAGGGGCTGTCGGCGGCCGTGGCGGCTAGCTCCTGGCCTGTCGGGGACGTGGCGAGGGGCGGCTTGGCGTGTTGCGGTGAGGAGGGACGTGCGTGGCATGGCTCTGCAGTGGAGGCAAGGCCAGGGGCGCGACGCGTCGGCTCGGGCGCGGCACGTGCGAAACGCGTGCCAAACGCACGCTCTGCTCGCGCTCCGGGCGTGCACGAGACGTGCTCGACGTAATGCCAGAGCATGCTAGAGGTCGCGGTTGAGGCTGGGAAGAAACAGGGCTAGGTTAGGGTTAGATAGAGGGTGAATGGGCATTGTTGTTAGGTCAGGTGACCAAGTTCATAGTGTAAACTTGAATCCATGCCAACTCTCGCTATGCTCTCCAGGTGTTTGACAAAATGCCACAGGCACCTAGGCTCTTCTTGGGGTGGCCAAATCCTCCAGATCAGGGTCTCCTTAGATGCAAGAGAGAGTGGTGAGGTTAGTTTGTGAAAAGCACAAACTTGTTAGTGCAAGTTTTGCAAAACTACAATTCTGGACAGGAAATAAATGACATTATTCCATGAACCAAAATTAATCCAATGGGTGCATGCTCCTGGATTTAGGGGTTTGGTAGGGCTGTCTACAAGTAGGAGAAAACACAAGATCTTTGGAGCAAAATTAAATAGGGTTGCAGTAGAAATCACAAGGCTGGACCAGAATGAAAAAGAGGATGATTCACTCAATTTTTTCAAAGAACATAAATAGGTTTTTGCACAAAGTGGAATAATATGCTCCTACTGACCTCCCCTAATTTTGGTAGAAGTTTCAAAGAAATATTTAAATAGGTTGTAGTGTAAAATTGCCCACTGGACCAGATTTGAAAACTTGGTGTAGAACTCAAAATATCCAATGAATGAAATATATTATTGCACAAAAGTGATTTAGAGACATCACATGATATCTCCAAACTTTGGTGAAATTTTTAGTTAAATATATCAAATGGTTGTAGTTCAAAAAGAGCTCCAAATTTTAAAACAAGTCATTTAATGAATAAAGCTCAGGGTGAAATAATTTTATAAATAAATCTCCTGATTGAGAGATGTTTTTTTAAATGAGAGGGAAAATAAGTCCAATATATTTTGGAAGGATCCACTTGGGAAAAATTTCTTAATATTAAAAGAAAAGTTTTGAAATCAACAGAGATATACTTGCATGCAAAAATTTTAAACTCTTGGCAAAATTTTAATAACTAAAACCTGGTTAAATTTTTGGGGTGTTACATTCATCGTCTTGCTCACGCATAGCAAGCCTAGGTCCTTTCTTTACTGAGGAACCACCTTGGTATATTTTCCTGAACATATTTGTTTTTTGCAATATTTCTGAAATTTTAGTAACTTCAAAATAAAAGTGAATAAAACTAAACAAGATTGATAGAAACTACTCCTACAAGTGCCTAGAGCCTATATCATGCATTAAAATTACTTGGGAACTCATAAATTTAACATGCAAGCTCAAGAATAGGGTCACCAAGGCAGCAAGAATTTGCAATGAATAAAGCACTAGAACAAAAACTATTTGGTCCAATGGAGGAGTCACCACTACAAAAAAAGAAACATCCGTGACATTTTGGGCCAAACGAAAAAAAATTCTATCATACATATGACACTTCTATGACGATAATTGTGACAAAACCCGGTATCATCATAGATGTGGTGGGCTCCTACTTCTATGACAAAAAATCATGACAGAAAATGGGATTTTTGTCCTGTGCGGGCCGGAGACGCAGCTGCATGACATTCTTTGGGCCGTCCATGACGGAAAAAACCGTGGTAGAAGCGAGGGCGAGGAAAATTTCGGGGAGTTCCCGATTACGGTGGGTGGTTGGGGGCCGAGCGATGCGCGTTTCTATCGTACATGTACGCGCGTGTGTGCGAGGAGTTGGATCTAACTGAACCCGAGCGAGGCATTGGGCTCTAACTGAACCCGAGCGATTGCACTACAGGCTACGCGTTACTGAACACGAGCGATCGATCGATGGCTGTTAACTGAACCCGAGCGATCGATTCCTTCGCTACTGCTGCTAACTGAAGCCGATCGATGCTGCCTCCCTAGATGAACAGTGAGCATTGCGGGGGGTTTGTATGAACAGTGAGTGGTGGGAGTGGATGAACAGGACCCGTGGCGTTTCCTCTGGATGAACAGGACCCCATGGTGTGGAGGGCTGGATGAACAGGATGACCCCGTGGAGGGCTGTATGAACTGTAGACAGTGGAGAGGTGGATGAACAGTAGCCCGTGGAGGGGTGGTTGAACAGGAGTCCGTGCAGAGGGGTGGTTGAACAGTAGCCGGTGGAGTAGCGCGCGGTGGAGGCTGGATGAACAGTCGCAGGTGTAGGCTGGAGGAGGTCGACGGTGGATGAACAGTAGCCCATGGAGGCTAGAGGAGGTCGACGGTGGAGATGAACAGTATCCCGTGGAGTCCCTTTTTGCGGTACGCCACACCCCTCCCGATGAACAGGACCCCGTTTCGACCGTAGCGCTCCAACACAAGTCCGTTTCGTCCGTTTTGCGGTACGCCACACCCCTCCGGATCAACAGGACCCATGTTTCGACCGTAGGAGGTTCATTTCATCCGTTTTGTGGTACGCCACACCCCTCCTGATCAACAGGACCCCCGTTTCGACCGTAGGAGGTCCGTTTCCTCCGTTTTGCGGTACGCCAGACCTCTCCCGATGAACAGGATCCCGTTTCGAACGTGGCTGGTCGAACACAAGGCCGTTTCCTCCGTTCTGCGGTATGGCAGGCCTCGTTTCCATCGCCTGTACCGTCCAAGCCCTCCTGATGTACACGACCACACATTCCATTCTGACCCAGCCGGTTGGCTCCCCATGAAGACGACGACAACACTGTTTCTCCGTTCTGACCCAGCCAATGTACACGAGCCCTGGCTGTACGTATATATGCGTGGATAGGCGTTCGAGACCCCGCCCGTATGTACACATACGTGGCCGTATTTTCTTTCTTGCACCCTGGCCGCTGTACGTACGTGTACATGCTACATGCGCGCCTCTACTACGACACGTGCGCGCCTCTACATCCACCAGTATATATGTACATACATGTTCGCGACCAGAATGACAACGCTACGTACGCTTTGACCAGGTGGGTCCCGACTGTCAGGCACTTCCTTGCGTGCCAAGATGTAGCTGGTGGGTCCCAGCAGTGAGGGGGAAACGTTTTTTTTGTGAAATACGGTGGCCTGTCCGGTGGGTCCCCGCTATCAGGTGGAGGAATAATTATTTTGCACGTAATAAGGAGGCACTTCCTTCCTGCGGCCTTGGACCTAGCTGTCAGCCTCTCCATGTACAGTTCACGTCCGATGGAAGCCGTTCCTTGACCATGTTGACCACGCCGCGCCAAGAGCACCAGGGCGGTGGACGACGGTGAGGCCTAGGAAGGGGACGACGTGGAGCCGGGGAAGACGCAACAGTGGATACCCACGCGTAGAGGAATACGAGGGTTCACTGGTTCGCTGCGGTGTGAGGCTGCCGTCGCCGCAGAATAATAGGGGGTGTGGGTGAGTAGAGGGATGGCCTGGCCAGCGGTGGGAGTAGTAGGCGGCGGTGAGGCCTCCACCGCATCACAGCCGGCCACGGGAGGCAGGAGCACGAGGCACGACCGGCGCTGGTTTGGGCGGCTGGAGCAAGAAGACCGAAGGTTGAAGAAGCACTACGGCCGTTGGATGGACATCATACGGTCACTGGAGCTAGAATCGTGCATATTGACTAAGTTAACAAAGCCCTCCGTCCCCGTCAACTTAGTAGGCCCACAAGTCAGCCTGCCAAAATACTGGGTCCCAGCTAACAGGGGGAGTATTCATTTTTTGTGCGTAATAAGGAGGCACTTCCTTGCGTGCGAAGATATAGCTGGTGGGTCCGAGCTGTCAGCGGCGGTAACGTTTTTTTCTCGAAATATAGAGGCCCTTTCGGTGGGTCCCTGATGTCAGGTGGAGGAATCATTATTTTGCGTGTAATAAGGAGGCATTTCCTTGTGTGCGGCCGTGGACCCAGCTGTCGGCCTCTCCACGTACAGTCCAGATGCATGTTGGTCGTTGACCATGTTGACCAGGCCGCGCCGAGAGCACCAGGGCGGTGGATGAGGCGAGGCCTATGAAGGGAACAAGACGAAGATAGGGAAGACTTGGTAGTTATTTCCCACACGGAGGGGAGTACGACTGTACGAGGGTTTACTGGTTCGTCTGTCGTCACCGGAGAATTACAGCAGGTGTGGGTGAGAGAGGGATGGCTAGGCCAATGATGGGAGTACGATGGGGCTGTGAGGCCTGCGCGGCAGTACAGCCGGCCACGGGGAGGAGGGAGCAGGCAGTCCCGCCGGCGCTTGTTTGAGCGGCTGGAGCAGGAAGAGCAGAGATTGAAGAAGCACGACGGCCGTTGGATGGAAATCCAACAGTCACTGCTTGTGCGTCAACCTTTTTTTAGGAAAGCCTCAAATCTATGGAAAACAGCATACAACCCATCTGCCATTATTTCTAATAATTTACAGCCCATTTGCTAATTCTTAAGGGGTTTTTTGGAGCACATATTCTTTTTGTTAGCATTAGAGCCCATATTGTGGCCATGGTTAAAAAATATACGAAAATTTGCATATTTCGGTGCGGTCCGAACTGTTTTTAATCCCGAAATTTTGAGTCACATTCAAACTGATTTAAAAAATAAATGTATATCAATATAAAGTCCAACAAATTGTCCACGCACAAAAATCAATGCAATTTAAAATCTCGAAATGAAAAAAAATTGAAACTAATTGACGGTTTGATGTGTTTTAAAAATGTACAGCCCATTTCTCATTATTGATAGGCCATTTTCTCGGCCAGCCGAATGAAGCTGTCCTCGTCTTGAAAGATTAGTAGCCCGACAGGCCTGACAAAGCGACTTACATGGCAAATCACACAAAAACTGGGTTGTGGCCATGGACCCGGCTGTCAGCCTCTCCACGTAGAGTATTCTTCCGATGGAAGTCGGTCGTTGACCACATTGACCACGCCGCGTCGAGAGCACCACGACAGTGGATGACGGCACGGCCTAGGAAGGGGACGACGCAGAGCCGGGGAAGACGCGGCAGTGGATGCCCACGTGTAGAGGAGTATGAGGGTTCACTCGTTCGGCTGCGGTGTGAGGCTGCCGTCGCCACAGAATAATAGGGGGTGTGGGTCAGTGGAGGGATGGCCTGGCTAGCGGCGGGAGTAGTAGGGGGCGGTGAGGCCTCCACGGCATCACAGCCAGCCACGGGAGGCAGGAGCAGGCGGCACGACCGGCACTGCTTTGGGCGGCTGGAGCAAGAAGAGCAGAGGTTGAAGAAGCACGATGGCCATTGGATGGACATCGTACGGTCAGTGTAGCTAAAATCGTTCATATTGACTAAGTTGACAAATCCCTCCGTTCCCGTCAACTTAGTGGGCCCAGCTATCAGCCTCTCCACGTACAGTATACTTCCGATGGAAGTCGTTCCTTGACCATGTTGACCACGCCGAGTTCCGTTGCATGCATGCATCCATGGGCGTGGTGCGTCCCCACTGTCAGCCTCTCACGTACAGTCATCTTCGCAGTGATAGCCTGGCCGGCGGTGGGGTAGCGCTTCACAGCGATGCGTGCTAAGCAGAGCCGCTAGCCGCCGGAGGCCGGACCAGGAGGTCCCGGTGATGCTGGAGGAAGAAGACGAGAGATTGAAGGTGCATGCCTAGAAAGAGTACATATTGCTACTGACTGTCTGAGAGTCGTCCGGGAAATCGAAGCACCAAAGAACCTTGGTGGACATTGTATGGTGTTTCATGAGATCAAAGAACAAAGCAATTTATTTAGGGATTGTCTTTTTAGTCATGAACAGCGCGAATGTAATGATGAGCCTCATAGACTAGCACGTATGGCTACGTCTCTTGATATAGGTAGGCATGTGTGGCTTGATGCACCACCTGCTCATTTATGTATCCCTGTAAGCATTGAACTTAGGCAACAAAGTGCGCTGTGATTCTCAAAAAACAAAATGCTGGGCTTGTTATATATATAATGTTATGTCAGAAGGAGCAATTAATATCAAAGAATAAACCGGAGATGCACATTTTTTATATATAATTAATAAATTAACGAGTTATTTCTCAAAATAAAAATGAGCGCGTTATTATTAAATTGGTCCTTAAAATCTTCGCAAGCTTTTGTACGCAATCACCAGGATTTTCCTTGCCTCTGAGTCAAAAACAACCAGGATTTTCCTTGCCAACTTCCGTTAAACATTTACTTTTATAAGTTAATAACACGTGGGATGTTTTTATAATGTATATATAAGTCTCTATAAAATATACGATAATAGTAATAATATAAATATATATAATATGGTTAGAAGGGAAAACATAAATTGGACACAACATTATTATTCTTATATATAGATAAATAGAACAGAGACCTGCGTTTTATTAAAAAATACATTGGGCTACCGATCTTTAAGAAAAAGCCCATAGGCTGGTATGGACCTCAAAAAACTAAGTTGAAACCACTGTCTCCATATGTCGTGGGCTAAGCATGTTAAAATACAAAACCTAGTCGTAGCTGATAATTGTTCGCCCTCTGGAAAAAAATGATACCAGGTCCCCGAGCGAACTGGATTAAAGAGGGGGCCGGCGGCACGACTGAAGAAGCACATCAGGAGCGATTTTTTTCTTCAGTGGATGGCTCTCGATAGCGTTTTTTTACTTGCCTCTGAACCATACAACTTGTATTTTTAGCCTCCCAGTCTGTCGTGGTGGTCCAGCAGCCCATTTGCTGGGCGGGCCAACCTACAGAAACCAGCACTCGATTTTTCATCAAGCCCCTAACAAAGCAGGTGCAATTCTTCTCAGGGAGAAGGTGTGCCATTGACACCCACACGTCACATACCCCACAGTAGGCATACTAACAAGTTCACACACAAATATAACAGAAAAGGTAAACATTTGTATCAAACTCAGGTTCACAGGACACGTTCATATTCATATCCAACATCCACTATCAACAACTCAGAAGATTCATATATACACAAGCTCAGCATATCTATGCATCAAAATGATTGATAGATCACACGACAATATTCATGCATAATTCACAAAAAGATTCAGATATACACATGTTCAGTATGTTTATGCATCCAAATGATTGAGATCACAGCCAATATGATCCATGGGTGAACTTTAATTACCTAGGGTATAGACTGGTAAATGGTGTTCAGTCGGAGGTACTTCTTGCTAAAATTAGTTCTTGTACGAGTAAACTTTCGTGTACATAAGAGGCAGCTTAGACAAACTGAACTTTTCTTGTAGGTTTATCCTCAAATAGTTACCTCGTGCCGAGTGAGGTTTGAGCAACTTGGCCACTACTTTCATCCAACTAGTTTACTGGCTCATCTTGGTCCTGTAGCTCGCCAAAATTCTACATTGCAGACGAGAAAGGAGGCAGTTGAGAAAATGAACCACCCAAAAATTTTGTGCAGTTCAACTGAAATGGAGCATCCCTGGCGTACAGACTGATTAAGTGCCATATGAATATACGCGTCAACAAACTTGTGTGGAATCTTTAGACTCCATGCCATACAGTTCGCTACCATATCTGTCGATAACCAAAAGGCACAAGTTGGGACCAAAGACTGGACTATGTTCTTCTAGGCTATGCGCCAAGCAATATTTTTGGCGTTCACTCTCCTAATACTTGGGAGTTTGACAACTGGTTGACGCCGGTTGATACTCGAATGAATATAGGCACTTCTTGTCAACATCGATGCTTGTCTGAGTGAACTTGGGAGTACATGGTAGCAGCATAAGTATCTGTCCATCTGATCATTTTGTGCAGTTCTACTAAAATCACCCAATGCAATGATTTGCCTGCGAGTTCAGGCTCCAAGTTACTCCTTTATAAAATCGGCAAACAGTAGCACAATACCTAATTACCAATACATGACAAGCACAATAATCAGGATAAAGACCAGTACCAACCTGTGTGAGGTAGCATATCAATTACTATTTCCTTTCACTGGAAGTCGAGATAAGCGACTGACAGGAAACGAAGGAAGCAAGCAAGTCAAGACAAAGTGACTGACATGAAGGGAAGGAAGCGGTTGAGGCAATGAAGCACCCAAAGTTTTTGTGCAGTTCCACCAAAATCGAGCATCCTTGTTGGCACATATATTGAGAGAGTGAGATTACTGTAATAGTGGGACTAGTTGATGAAACATACACTAACAAACAAAAGCACCCTCATTATCTTAATGGGTAAAGTTAGCAACATAGTAGTCTTGCTTAAAGAGAGGTATTAGTTTATTTAATCAGTGCCAGTTAGCTCAACACTCAAAACATTGTCATGTATCATAGGTTGCAAAACTTTAACGTGCAAAGATAAAGGAGTTTCTCATGACAATAGCAACACAGTAGCACAATACATATATAGGTACAACAAACTAATACGGCTGAAGGTCTTAGGATGATACCAACCTGAGAAAAATATGCTTATTCAAGTAATTCCAGGAGAGATGATAAAGCACTCACTGGAATCACTCAATAGTATATATTTTTGTGCGCTTCAAATGTATGGTTGAAATAACTCTTGTTTACCAGTGGTGAGATTATATCGAAAGATTATCAAGAACTTCTAGCAGAGTTAAAGCACTGGCTGGGATACAGTTCATTGTATTCTCTAGTGCAGTTCCACTAAAATGTACGATTGGCACAACATGATCCCTGTTTGCACAAGTAGGAAAAAGGTGAAACCTTCATTAGCTTAGTGAGAAAGGATAGAAAGACAATAGCATTATTATGTCATGACACTACCAAGATTCCCTCCCTGCTCCACCACATGATTCTCCTCCAGATACATATATACACATACATGATTCAGCATAGGGTGCTACTAAAGATTTGTTTAACTCTGACAGGAAAATTAGGCAGCAATAAATTAGTGCTACTTAAGTACTCCTGATTAATTAAGTGACCTTGCAGGAGAGACGACAGAAGTGGAAGGGCTCCCTGGAGGATCGTCTCACATGTAAGGGAGACATTGCCGGAGCCCTTGAATGTCCTCGACTGAGGCCTCGACTTCAGCAAGATCAACTTGGCACTGTTGATCATGTAGAGTTGGGTCACACATGCATCTAGAATCCGGTTAATTAGTATGATGTGTCGTTAAGCCAAGTACTACTATGCTGGGTTTCTCTATCTATCTCTACTCTATTATCTATTACTCTTATACTCTTACAAAAAACAGATTTGGTGATCTTGTTGTTAAGTGCATCTCGATGTTACGTGCAACGAACGAGCATCTTGCTAGTCTTCCAAGTAAATTAAGACTAGTAGCAACACAACAATACAACACCACTAGCAAGATGTCAGGATAACATAGGACTCTACCATCGTGTGATCTTCTTCATTTCCTTCTTCTTCTTCTTCTTCCTCCTCTTCATGCTCTGTTTCTCTTTCTCCTCACCAGTTGGTGAAACCAAGTACATGATTGGCCTTCTAGTTCAGAATTGGTTTTGTCAGTGAGGGAGTACAAGTGTACTAGTAAAAAAGTAGCATTATTTTCTCATGGCAGTCGGAAAATAGAGATGAACACATGCATTAAATATCATTATTACCTAAAGGAAGGTTATGGCACCAATATTGATGATGAGGATTGGAACACATATCTCCCTTTGTGCAGTTCCACCGAAATGAACCAACTGTTCCATTCTGACATTCCAGTTAAACAGCAGCAAAGTCACTTCTTTTAAGAAGAGTTTTGTGCAGTGCACCAAAAGGTCACAACAGCAACCAGGTGAATTGGATATCCTTGTTTGCACAAAAAGGTACAGAGGAAACAGTCGGAGTCTCAAACAATTACAGGCAAAAACATTTGGCTAAACTTGTCGTGGCTTAAAACAGTGGCATGGCTTCATTTTTACCAAGGACATTAGATTAAGAACAGCTAAATATTTGGTATAAGGGCATGGGACAGTGGGTGCACCAGCAGTCCAGCACCATGTACGTAAAATGGGGCATAAAGTGGTGATTCATAGTTTGTTCCCCCAAGAAACAAACATCCAAGAAACATATCTGGGTTGGTCCCATTTTTGTTCACTCTAGCCACCTACTCCTATGTGTGGATAGCAAATATAGTCCTGGTCATACCACCGTGTACAACGTTACCCCTATATTTCCCTTTTCGACCAAGATACCGGTTGGATGGCCAGTTGTACTACTTTCACCCCCTTTCCTTCCTGTTTGTACCAAGTCCGATGTACATACTAAATTCCCCCAACCCCACTTTATTTCTTGTTTGATCCAAGTACTCCCTCCGTCCGGAATTGCTTGTCATCAAAATGGATGTGTCTAGAACTAAATACATCTAGATACATCCATTTCAATGACGAGTATTTTCGGACAGAGGGAGTACAAGATTCGACTCCATGAAGTCGCTTTACCTCTGACAATAGAAGAAGAAAAACACTAAGTGACGTTGGACCATCCGATCGAGAGGGGCTGAGAGGTAGAAAATGGTGCACATGCAGCGACGTAGCGAGCTGGGGAGGTAGAGCTAAGGCGGTTTCGAACGAAGATATAGCTGAAGGTCGTCGGGATGTGGATAGGTGGGCGGCAGGAGGCCGGATCCGCCCACAGGAAACGACGAAGGGATCAGAGGACCTCCCGGGCCGGCGCTCGGCCAGAGATAACGGTGCGGCCGGCAGTGGGTCTCCTCCCTCGCTGTCGACGACGGCCTAAACGCTGCCCCTCCTCCCCTTCACCGGTGGAGGGGGATACGTTCAGATTTGTAACCAGCGGTGAGGATAGAAAGCCAATGTTTTTTGAAGGGAGAAAGACAGTGTTACTACCCCTATCTTGTTTAGATCTGGAGAGGATGAGAGTGTGTGAATAGAGCAACCCTAGCAAGCAACCGCGGAGGCTCCGACCTATATATACGTAGTGGGGTAGTTTTCCTTTTTTACTCCATCAAAATAGTCGTTTAAAATTGTGTGCTACTACATGCCAGGTCGCGGTTTTTTTAGTTGTTGATTGTTTTTTGAGATAGCTACCCGCTTGTTCCAAGTGGTGTTACGGTGTGCCAGGTCGCACTTTGTATCGTTCAAGTCTGGTACTACAAGTCCCTTCATTAAATGAACAACCACCCCCTTGTAAAAAAGGTGAACAAGCCCACGGCTAAAATTAGCGGAAATGTGGGTTGCCCCAACATGCATTATTATTTATATTTTCTACTCCACATGTCATAGACACAAAAATAATGTGTCATAGACACAAAAATTGTGGCAAGATTCCCTTAGGTAAGCCAAAGTGTGTCTAACAATTTGAGCAACTCAGGGGAGGCAAGTGTGGCAAGTGTGGGAAAAATAATGTGGCAACATAAGACAAACATAGTGACAATCCAAATAGCCCCGTAATTTTTTGTGACATGCTTGAAAATTTGGTTAGTTAAATTTATAGTCAAGATTTGGCAAGGTGCATCAAATCAACACATGCAAGTATCAAAAGGAAAGTCACAGCATGCATGCATGTGTTGTACTCCCTCCGCTTCCAAATATAAGTCTTTTTAGAGATTGCAACAAGTGACTACATACGAAGCAGAATATATCTATGAAATGTGTAAAAAGACTTAGGCTGGCCATAGTGGGGGTAACATAAGTAGTATCATGCACTTGGGACTCGCAAACATGCTTATGTGGCAGGCAATTAAAGAAGAGAGAGATGGTTATAGTAACATAGGTAGATACCGTAACAAAATAAATGTGATGCTACTACTATGTGTCATGCATGTGAATAAATGAGACCACCGATGATACTAATCTATGATACTATGCACTATAGAGATAGTAACATAGACTAGTAACATATGCATGTTACTAGTCTAAGTTACTCCCCACTATGACCAGCCTTATATCGAGTGCAGTGCTTTGATGTGTCGCGTCAACTCGTAAAAGACCGAGAAATTTGATTACTACAACGCCATCTCCCTCACGGACTGAGCTCTGGTGCCTTAACTGCACCTGCCTTTGGCTGCATGACAGGAGGGCCAACCACCTGTTGGGCCCACCAGTCATAGACGCAAAGGCAGGAGCAGTAGGTAGAAGCTTTCGCTACATGCTATCCCTCCCGCACGAGGTGGACGGACATGCAGCAGTGGATTCGATACTGTAGAAGTAGGAGTAACATCATTGTTCGTCTTCTCGAAGAGGCGAAGAGCCAAGCGCAACCCGAACGTGGTAGTTGTGAACGCTCGCGTGGTGCGGTGCCTTGGAGCACACATATAGTAGCCAGGATCTTGCATGAGACAAAATTGCTATTGTTTAACAATTAAACTCCATCATCCATTGGTTGATACTCATTCTTCATAGGTCCACGCGCTTAGCACCATTTCCTCCTGGGGTCACCAATGTTTATTTGCTAATTAATAGCATTGCTTGCAATGAACTAGCCATTGCAAGTCATTAAAAGCATGCACACCTATCATCTCTTATTGGTTGATATGTCAAGAAACAAGAAACAAGGTAGAAGTTAATGCACCACGCCTAAGTGTTATGGGACTATTTGGTTTTCGTAAGATGACTTGCACACCTAGACGGATGGAGTAGTATAGCCCTGTAAACTAGAAAGGAGTATTTGCATTTCTAGAGATTTCAACAAGTGACTACACTACACCGCGTGCAGCTGTGCAGTACTCCCTCCCTTCCGGTTTATAGGGCTCAAATCTCAAATCTCATGAACCAAGGCATTTTGCGATTGGAGGAATGTATCTCGTACTACTTTACAAAACTACCCTAATTGAACTCATGGATTAATTACGTAGTTCTCTCGTTTTCCTCTCCGCCTTGGTCGCGGTGCACAATATTGAGCACTCCTATATGACTAGCCACTCTATCTACATGCGGGACATTTCAAAGCATCCGAGACCGCGCTCCATCCACCAAATCACAGCGAGGTGCTACAGTCGAGACTCACCTGTCACCGCAGTGTGGCCGTCACGACCCGTCATATCACAAAACCCGCAACTTTACCAGCAGTGGTAAGGTGGCCTCCAAGTTGGACTGGACGAAGCAACCATCATTTCACTGGAACGCTTGTTCAAGCCCTTTATTCCCTTTCTTGAAGAAAACCTCACTCCAGGCTACTCACTTCTGCCATTTTTCTTCTGTACCGACGAAGCAAAGGTGGGCGAATCAGTTATGCTGCTATATTTTCATTCCAAGAATCTTCTTTTTGCGAAGCACCGACCGATTCTCACATCCTATTCTTTTCCCATTTTCATTGCGATTGTGGTTTCCTTTCGATTGCTTTTTGTTTGTTAGTTCATTGATGGATCCTGGAGCACTAGGTAAAGAGTTGTCGGCGGACAACCCACTGGAGACAGCGATCTCCATGAAGCGAGCACTGACCAACGAGTTGACCATGTTGGCGGGCCAACCCATGGAGACGAAGAACTCCAAGAAACAAGCACCGGCCAAAGAGTTGAGGACGTTGGCAGACGAACTCCTCAAAGAAAGTTGGAAGAACAGCAAGGGCCCCATCGTGCCTACCCCAGGAACTCTGATTGCCACCTATGTGTGGCTCAAGACCAAGTTTGAGGAGATACTCGCCGTTGAGAAGCAGTATTCTCCTCGCAAGGTGATCGCCCCCATCGAGGATGAGGAGATGGCCCCCGGAGGGATGACATCCCCCGGTGAGCTGCACAAGGTAAAAAATAATGGCTTATTACCATAGTTCTGGTTTTTGATTATTTGCAATGTGCTTGCTAATATGTTAGGGTTGTGCAGGTGCCGGTGGACGTCCTTGATGATTCCGATGTCGTGGCCCGTCCTCTTGGCATCGCCCCGGAGATCGATTCCGATGCCGTTGTCCATCCTGTGGACATCGCCCCAGAGATCGATTCCGATGTCGCGGTCAGTCCTGTGGACATCGCCCCAGAAATCGATTCCCATGCCGTTGTCTGTGCTGTGGTCATTGCCCGAGAGATCGATGACAAGAAATAGTTGGTTGCGCTAATCCTTCAGGGTAATTTGCATTGCCCTGTGTTTAGTTACCAGAACAATGTGTGTTATCAAACCATCTTAAGGCTAGTGCACTGTCTTGTGTGGGCGGATCTTGCTACTTTTGTTTTATAGTGAATCATGCGATGAATCATGCGAACCATCTCCGCGTTATGGAAACAGATGTATCCTCACCAGCTTTTGATGTAATATATGGCATGCTTAGATGTAAGTTTTAAATGTTTATCATATCAGCAGGGCTTGTTTGATGATTATTGGTGTTAATAGGCTAGCCATTGTGCGAGCTTAGTACTTGCAAAACACTCACCGAAGAGAAACGTTGGGGATGATGAGCTCGTGGTACGCTTATACTTATCCCTCGGTGATCGACCAATAGCCCTAGCTCCTGAAATTGTAGGCTTAGCGATCGATCAGACAATAGTCGACACGGATACATTCAGGCCTCATTTGGTTCATAGGGTAGGAAAATCGTAGCAAAAGTACAGAGAACGTGCAACACAAAATCATAGCAGTGTAGAGACGTACTCCCTCCGTTCCAAAATAGATGACCTAGACGGGCTAGTTTGGCCTAGTGGGTTTCAGTGATATGATGTGGTACAGTGTCGTCCAGTCTTCGCGTGTGGTAGCAGTATTGCGGGTATAGTAAGTTTTCTTAAAGAAGTGGAATTCAACGAAGTCATGATGGTTCCTTCGTCCGAACAACTTACAGTGGGAAAGGTTGGGCCTGCGGTACGACCGGGGTAGACCAGGATAATTTTCTGCATGGTAGGTGGACCAGGATGGTCGACATCCCACATGTTGGTGAATGAAAGTATTCTTTCCTTTATAGAGGACGAGCAACGAGTATTCATTGTTTCCACTGTTACTCCTTGACTTTGTCAATGCCTCTCTCTCCTCCACATAAGCGGGGACTACTTGCTATGCATGCGACGGGCGGCAGCTGACGTCTTGAGGGGCCAGGGCGGTCAGAGCGGGCTCCGGAAGCGGTCCGGACTCCAGCATGGCCACCTCACATTATCACCATATATTTCTTGGAGTCCGTGCGCGGCAGGCGGGCTATCTCTTCTCCCTCCCCCGTTTCTCTCTTCTCAGCTGACACCCGCCGAGCGATTAGATTTTGCCTATGGACGGTTTATTCAATTACAGTCCCACATATCAGTGAAATTGCAAGACAACGCGTGTCCCCTCTGGTGAGCGGCGTGCAAGCCGGACTATCGATGGTGCGACACGTACGAGTCGTAAGTGTTCCGCCTTTTCCTTTAGAACTTGGGAAGCGTAACATTTTTGCGCGATCGATCGATAAAATGACGAGGGCGGTGCTTTGCCGCTCGTTAGCCGGGCTAGTTCGAGTGATATGACGTGCTACAGTGCCGTCCACTTTCTCCATTTTTATGTAAGCAAGATAAAAATGGAGGACTGTTAGCGATTATAGCATGATAGTTAGGGCATCTCCAGCGCTGGCCAAGAAATTTACACCGGCCTCTATATGAACTAACCGGACGAAATTCATGCAAACAAAGCAAATTTCAAACTAACCGGATGAAATTCATTACATTTCGGAAACTTTTCCTACAAACTGGACGAAATTCATTACATATTTCACACAAACCGTACTAAAACCAACTGTAAACCTAATCTAAACAATCACCGGCGCCCGATCACCATGTCCGGCCATGAACCCGAGGAAGCCGGCCATTGCCTTTGCCTCCTCCTCATCTGCCTCGATAACCTCCTCCTCCGAAGCACAAGGTTCTGAAGATTCCCGCCTCCACGTCGCCGTCAAGTGGCTAATCGGCCGCCGATGTTTACCCCACCAAGCTTGGCGTCGACTGAGTGGAGTAGCGGTGGCCTTCCCGGGACTAGAGCGGCGGCGACCTACCGTGTACTACTCTTCCTTGCTGTCGGCTACGCCCACGCACGCGCGCCGGCTTCGTGGCGTGGCGGCAGAGGGCGGCTGGGGGGGTGCCGGTGATCTCCTTCATTTGCTCCTGCGACAGTACGTTGAAGAGAGCTTTGGAGCGCGCCCGGAGCGGAGCCGCCGATGTCCCTCGTCTGCTCCTGCGACAGTATGTCCAAGAGAGCTTCAGAGCGCTAGGAGGCCATGGTTGGAGTGGTGCCGACAGAAGGAAGGGACCGGAGGAGAATAAGTGTGGGTCTTTGGCTATGGCTGGGAGCTGGGGCTCAAGTTAATATAGCGGGCGAATGGCAATGAGCCGCGGCAGACGGAAGGACAACTGGCCCCGGAGTAGGTTCATCGGGCGTGAATGCGGACGCTGCTTCAGTGACTTAACTGCAGATGCGTTGGGTTACATACATGTGGGCCAAACGGGCATCTGGCCCGCATGTCAGTGACACACCAATTGCACCTGCAGTTAAGTCCAGTGAATGCGGCATTGACATTCTGGAGAGACGGTGACCGTTTCAGGCGGGAAGCGCGCGCTAGCGATTGAAGGGGTTTGGGTGTGCAGTGGCACTAAGATCGGTCCCTCACGATAGTACATACTCCATACCATACTACCATAGTACCCTCTCTAGCTAGGCTGTTTTATAGATTGTCGTTGTGATGGACGATATACATGAGCAAGGCGGTCCGAGTATGACCGTTGGTGTTGAGCCAGGTAAATACATACTCGGCGTTCGCGTAGCCTCCATCAAACGTCTAGACAGTAATGTCAAGCACCGCCGGGGCGCGCAGGTGATGGGCTCGCCGTTTGCGTTGCGCCGTGAGCAGGACTTTGATTTAGAGGGCGACATGCATGCATTAGCATGCTTTGATAGCGTGAGCGTGAGTGTCTGATGCGAAGTATTTCATTTTCATTTGGCTGACCAGGGTGCGTTGCAGCGATGAGTCCGTGGTTTGGTTCCCCACATACGCATAATTTTGGTTTTTACAGTATTTCTTTCTCCATTGACAGGTAGGCCCGCGTAGATAGATAAAGAACAAGAGTTGATGAGGCGCATGCGGACTGTTTGACTGGTTAACCAGACAAATACGGAGCTATACACTGAGCCAGTGACTGTATAATCACCATATCTCGTATACAATGATCAAAGTGAGCTATCAAGACAAGTTCGATGACCGCCAATGCATTTTACTCGGTAATAAATGACCAGGATTGAAGGGAAATCCAAATTTGTTTCATCTTCTGTCCTTGAGCTCTTGACAAACCAATGCACTATACGGTTGTCCGGCAACTCCACCCCAGAGCTCTCACCAAGCGTCGTTCATGCCACCGCGCCGCACACTAATCGGTAAGGCAGCAATGGCATCCCGCCGCGCCGAGTTCCTCGCCACCCACGACCGCACAAAAAATGGTAGGGAAGCGATGGCATCCCGCCGTGCCGAGTTCATCGCTGCTCACGACCTCACAACTATGTGGGAGGAATTTGAAGATGCCAAGGCCGAATGGGCGGTAGAGCAAGAGGCGGCCAAAGCCGCACAGAGGGAGCGGAAAAGTCAGAAAGCACTCAAGAAAAGAGAGTCCCGCCATCGCAAGAAAGAAAAGGACGCACGCGCTGCTGCGGAGAGGTCGGCGGAGATCCAAGCACGGTGGGGTGTCGCTGACAAAGCCGGGAAGGAGAACAACGGCGTCTGGCCAGCATGTGAGAAGTAGTAGTACTAGAGTAGTAGTTAGTGTGTGTGTCTGTGTCTGAGTACGAGCATGTACCAGTACTACTAGTTACTACTGTAGTTTTTAGAGCAAATTACCAGTACATTAGCCTAGACTAAATGGAAAAATTCCTATCATATGCATCAAATGACATCTCTTTCTCTATAGGAATTGAGATGCATGTCATCTCACTTCCTATGATTTTCATATTCCTATAAATTTCCTATCCTATGAACGAAAGGAGGCCTCTGTTGGAGTAACTACTGTAGCTAGCAGTACTACTGGTACAATAGTTTTCTTCAAGAAGCGGAATTCAACGAAGTCATGATGGTTCCTTCGTCCGAGCAACTTCAAAGTGGGAAGTGGGCCTGTGATTTGACGGATCATTAGTCATTGTTAGTGCGGCGCGACGACCTGGGTGACTCTCCCTTGGAGTTCTGCGTGCATGGCAAGTGGACCAGGATGGTCGACGTCCCACATGTTGGCAAACGGAAGTATTCTTTCCGATATCGAGGAGCAATGAAACCGCGTGGTATAGTATCACTGGTGATTGGTTCGCAAAAAAATAGTATCACTGCTGATTTATAAATATTTTTTATTTCTGACGAATGCTAGCGTTTCAACTCTTACGATGAAGGGTGCCAAACACGGCACGTGCTGGATGTCCCACACGTCAGCGAAAGGAGTGGGACATGAACAGCATGGTAGAGCCCAGCGTAAAAAAAACAGCGTGGTAGAGCGTCTCCACTTCTTCCACTTCTGGGTCGGAGACCACACGTAGTAGTACTTAGTGGTATGAACGATACAAAGTGCGACCTGGAGAGAAAGACCCGTCTAGTTGGAAGGTCTTGGGCATACACATAAACAAATATAAAGTTAATATGTGCCTCCAACTAATATAGTAGTAGTAAAGTACTTAGGCACGTACTCCATAACATCATCGTGCATTGCATGTACATCATTTAGTGTTAGTACGTAGTAAGAGACAAATGCCGCCCAAGAGTTCCCTTCTCGACCCACTTTTGGGTGTTTGGTAGAGTGTATGGAGGGTGCATGAGTCCACACTAGTTTAGCACAAATACACTAGAAGCATGCATGAAGAGAGCATGCATGGAGAGGGGTGTTGAGTTGAGCATGCATGAAGAGGGGTGTTGAGTTGAGCATGCATGAAGAGGGGTGTTGAGTTGAGCATGCATGAAGAGGGAACAACTATGCTGAGACGAGAACGCAACCAAACACACCCTATATGCCACACATGTTCATACCATTTGTGCCTTTCTACTTCACTTACTTCGCTACATTACTCAGGTTCATACGTCCACTCCTGGGTACATGTCTGTCTCGTAGTTCTAGTCCCACGTGTTCTTCATATAGATGGAACAATCCTTGCATAACACGTGCACCTTGATGCTAGATGTCTCGCGTGTTAGCAAAAGGATGAACAAAGCTCACGTAAAAAAATAGAGTGGACGAACATAATTTCTGGAAGACCGAGAAGGAGCAAGGAACCTCGTGGTGGAGCGTCTGCACTCATAATATTTTATATTATTCAGTGATATAAAATTAACCAATCATCTCCACAGTGGACTGGAAGAGTACGAAACACGGCATCCTAGTGTAGTTACATCATACTAGTACATGGCTAACCCACGCTATCACCATATTTCTTGGCTTCCGTGCGACACCTACCTCTAGTAATCCAGCAGCTTATATCGCTTCTCCCTCCTCATCTCTATCAAAGTGCGGCGGGCTGGCGTTTTTGCCGTCTATTGAGGTCGGTTAACTCATCATATGTTAGTGACATGCCAAGAGTATTCTAAAAAAAATTCCTTTCACGTTCCGTTTTCAAAAATAAAAAAAATCCTTTCACGTACGAATTTGCATGTATGCTTTGAGCAACTTGCATGTCCTATACTGCTCCTGTTTGATACTCTAACTTAGCTAGAGGTTAGACTAACTCATGACTAATCCTGAACTAACCGTAGCCAAAGAGGTGTTTGAGTGACAGGGTTAGATTGACAATAAATGCACTTGATGGAGGGAGAAAAGTGATTTTTCAATGGTTCCAATGAGAACTATCTCAAGTTAGCACCTCTTGGGTGGGATAGTTTTTTTTGGTGGGTTCGGTGCAACTTGCTCCAATTTAAACCCTCATGCTTGGATACTTTAGGGATATTTGAGCCCCAACTAGATCAAACTAACTCTAACCCATGGATCCAAACAAGGCCTATGGCCAGTCTCGACGCGGAGCAGTCGCGTGCACCGGGAAGCGGCGCTGTCTTGACCGTCGCGCCACTTCAAAGCCGGCGCCAGTGAGAGGTTGCCTCCGCTCTGGCAGGGCATTAATGCGGCACTAACGCTCCAGGGCGATGTTGACCGTTTCACGCGGGAAGCGCGCGCTGGCAAGGGAGTATAGGTTTTGAACCGTTTCAGGTGTATTACTGGTAGTTTGCAAAACTACTCAATTATTGCACTCAGTTTCCTAAGAAATTGTGGTAAAAAGCATTACTCCACAGCCCGCTTCCCTTCTCCTTCCTCTTCCACCATCCGCGCACGTCCGCGGGAAGTGACTGGTCAACCCTTATATAGGAGTGCTAGCACAAAAAGATGCATGCATGACCACTAAAATTTCCATATTAAAGCGCCACTCCGGCGGGAGTATGGCGTATGTTGTTACCTTCGGTCGGGCCATGGCTACCGGGCGACAACGACATGAGAAGAGGCGGCGGGACGGGAATGGATGCAGCTACTGTTTGGGTTCGCCTTCTGGCTAAAATAAATGCGCAGCATCACGTGTACACGTGGGTGCACAAATTGTAACATACGTGTCTGCTTAAGTGGGCGTCACATAACTGGTGTGTGTGTGAGAGAGATTTTGAGAGAGAGAGTGCGTGTGTGCGACTCTACTCTTCAGACATGTACTCAACCTTTTGCATCGGGATATAAGTATAATGGTATTTACTTTAGCTAGTGATTTATGTGGCCATTTTAACATGGTTGTGTCAAAAAAAATGTCACTTCCTTCTCGTGATTTGCGTTATATAATTCCAAGCAAGATTCTCGTGCATTGCACGGAACATCAATATGCATTTTTTACAAAACACCTGTTGTGATTGACCCATGCAGGAGTAATCACATGTGTAAAAACTAATGATATCTCGAGAGTTTTATCGGAAAACTGGTATCTCAAGAATGTCACCGAAAAAATGAAAGATGAGAGATAAGGCGAGGAGGAGTGGAGCATGGTGGTGACTGGTGGTAGGAATGCGCGGAGGCATGGGGATGGACGGCGCCGGCAGGCGGCAGTGGCCACCATGCATGCTAGATTGTTATAGAGACTTATTCCTTTTTCAATTGCTGAGCAATGAGGTTGTGGGAGATAATGATGTGGAGAGAGGTGCGGGTATCTTTGGTAAAATTATCATAGTTGCTTTCTGTCCGTCAGATATAGATCATACGGTCTGTATTACAAGATGGCAGGAACACCATCATCGCCAACTCGTTTTTTTATAAGGGTACAGATGATAAGTTTGCTGACTACTAAAGTAAAGTGGAATTTGTCCATGTTATGCAAGTAAATAAAGGTGATTATTTATCATATTGGTAAGGTTTGATGAAGGGTGGTAGGAACAAATGCTCCGCCTAGAGCATGTGTGTGTGAGATGGAGTCTTAGTGTGTGTGTGGGGTGTGTGTTTGTGAGTGAGAGAGGGAGAGAGATGGAGTCTTAGTGTGTGTGGGGGGGTGTGCGTGTTTGTGTGTGTGTGTGTGTGTGTGTGTGTGTGTGTGTTTGTGTCACGGGGTCCTCTGTGGCGGATGTAATTTAAGTGTGCATGGCTTCATCATAGAGAGGTGATGTGTATGGCAGAGGCCACCAACGATGGGGTGCGAGAGAGAAAATGCCCGTAGAGAGGGAAGAGAAGGTGTCAGCGCATGAGAGGAGTCGATATCTAGATAATGTGTTTGTTCGAGAGACACCGAGGAAGACTACTATATATCGATGGTGCATGTAGGCGGGAATTAAACAAA
>NC_041393.1:213363446-213366475 GCF_002162155.2 Triticum dicoccoides | reverse complement strand
TTTTACCCATCCAGGCGGAAGTTATGTGCACAAAAGAGGAGAACGATTCGATGTGGCGTTAGGAGGGTAATTAACTACGTATGGAGACATAGAGACCTTGAACGTGCATGTGTGAGAGGTATACATGTATACATGGGATGTGTGTGTGTGCACGCGCATGATCGAGATAAAAGAAAGAAGACATAAGTCATAAGATCAACGACATGGCAGAGACGGATCGGTATGACAATATGCATGCATGTGAGGATGCAGGGAAGAAGGCCCGACAATTGAGCATGTGTTTTTGTCTTTAAGAGATAGTGGCGTGGGCTGGAGCATGCATCTATTGCGAGCAGAGGGAGTGAGGCACAACGATTGTGCAAAAGAGATCAACCTATAAATGCAAATGTATGGAGAACATATATAGTGTGGGTGATAGGAAGCAAGACTCCGTGCGAGAAAGAAATGTTGACGGAGAAACTACAGATAGATACAGAGATGGAGATGCTAGCTAGAGGGACATCCGCTAGTTTGGGTGTTGGAGATGACCGCCGGGTGGTTCAGAGGGTGAAGTTATATATGAGTGTGAGAGGGCACTTGACTGCATGTAGAGAGAAACATATGTAGTGTGCGTGATAGGAATCAAGAGTGGGGGCGAGAAAGAAGGTTGATGGATAAACAGATAAATAGAAATATAAAGATGCTAGCTAGTGTGCGTTAGAGATTGGAGTCGAGTGGATCAGAAGGCTGAGTTATGTGTGTGGGTGTGAGAGACATAGAGAGAGGGTGCATGTGAGTCACATACAAACAGATATCAGAGAGAAATGAGATCCCGAGAGACAGAGTTTTGTGTCAGTGAGAGAGAAAGATATTTCACAGCGAGAGTGATAGCTAGAATGACATATGAGGGAATGCAAGATATATCTAGGGAGAGAGAGTGTGTGTGAGCGATACAAGAGAACAATTGAGAAATATGAGACCCTGGGAGACAGAGTTTGTGTTTGTGTCTGAGAAAGAGATATTTAAGAGGAAGAGTCGTAGGTTCTCATATCTAAGGAGTGAAAGAAATATCTGTATGAGGGGTGTGCGAGTGGCACACATGGGAATAGTGGAGAGAAATGAGACCCCGGGAGACAAAGTTTTGTGTTTGTGTGTGAGAAAGAGATTCCACATGGAGAATAATAGTTAGAGACACATAGCAGGGAGCGAGATATACTTAGAGAGAGATAGAGTGATGAAGGTCCAGGGAGAGAGTACCGTCAGTGTGTTACAAAGATAAAAGATCATTGTTGACATATAGGTAGCACGAGAGATACCTGAGAGACGATGAACGCGTATAGGTCCAGAGAGATAGTCCTATATAAGCATGATTGATAGCTATATGAGATGAATATCTGGATTATAGGGGATTCAAGTATTTAAACTAGAGATCACGACATCAATAATATCATAACGCAAATTGGTGTATCAAACATGCATATTCATTTGAATTTGGGCACACGTGTAATGTTATATAGTTTATCAATATTGGTGATCCATAGATTCTTTAATTACAAACAATGCATGGTTTATATGCAATTAATGTCTAAACGTGATTACACTATATGTTGCGTGTGTGAAACACGCTATACATGTTTAAGAAGTATAAAAAACCCCGCATGAAACACACATTAATTGGAGACAGTTAGCGAGGAATGCATACTTTGGATTTCAACATAAAGTGGTTTCAAATATTTGAAAATCCAAATTGATGGATACAACCTTATGAATCTGAGATCATGCCATTTGTAAACCATATTTATATATAAATGGTGTTGTCCTTTTGGAAGTATATAAAAATAATGATGTATATAGAATGTAATTCCAATTGAAAATGGATCCCGCCCAAAAAAATAGAATACAAAGGGGATTCGGATTGAGTTGGCACGAGCGTAAATGTGCACTCTGCAAAATTTGAACGAAGCAGGGAAAGTCGCAGTAACCGCCCGAAACCAAAATCTGCGAGATGGAAATTACTACTGCCTATCCCTGCCATGCAAAGCCTATCTGCTGGATTTCTATAGGTTTCGATAGGGGTAGGTTTATAATTTCACCTAAATGTGACGTAACCGCCTCTCACCCGGATTCATACACGGTGGGCGCCAAAACACAGTGTGTCCTCGGCCGAAATCGACTCAATCCCCGATTCATATTCATATACACGGTGGGCGCCAAAAACAAACTCTCATCGGCAAATATTCGGTGTATGCGAGATTACCGTCCTATCCCCAACCGACTAATGTTGCTGTGATGTAGTAGAAATTTGAAACAGGGTCTAAGTTTGTAAATTTCCTCGCATTTGAGACAAGTGCGCCCTGAATACATGGTTCCCCCCTTCCTCTCTACCTCCCTTTTCCCCATTCGTACTCCGTGGGCGCCAAAACACCCTCTCCACCCCACCCTCCTCTGTCCGCCGCCGCCCGCCACCCCATCCACTGCCGTCCTCCTCCACCATGCCGGAGCTGATACGCCGACGCAGCCGTCCATTACAAGAGATCGACCTCTCTCATCCACGGCTTCGGACCGGGATCCTTGCATCCCGTCCTCTCGCTTCATCCCCGCCATCGTCCACCTTGCCGGCGCCGCTCCTACGACCGTCTCGTCCACCGCGCCCCGCCGCCACCGTCTACCCTCCTAGATCTGGTTCCACGCCGCCGACAGCCATCGCTACCGCAGCACCATCAAATTCTCAGCAGATGCGTACACGGTGCCGCACCAGAGGCAGTACTCTTTCGTATATGCTCAACTTATTTATCGCAGCAAGAAAAAAATTGCCACTGCTTTACTCAGATTTCTTGTCTTGGTTGCGAAGTTGCCTTTGTCTAGTTTGCACTTTCAGATCTGGCATGGCACGCTCAACACTATACTCCCAATGCTTATGGTTTTCCCCTTTTATATTCCACACTAGTTAAATCACAGTAGACTAAATTTTTCAGAGCTCGCCGGAGTTCGCCGGTGCGAACGAAGGGGCTCGGGTGGTTGTGGGGCCTCGCCGAACAAAGAAAACTTGA
>NC_041393.1:213350549-213362974 GCF_002162155.2 Triticum dicoccoides | reverse complement strand
GGTGGGGGTGGGGGTGGTGGAGGAACACTGGCGGCAGGGGCCGGTGGTCCAGCCGGTGGCCCGTGCGATGTTCTGTATGGGAAGAATCAGAGACCAGGAAGAAGATGGGTTAGGAGACGTAGGATCTTTATCCAACCGCCTGAAATGGTCGAGAGACAGCTGGGAGGTGCATTCTTAATGCGCTCTGGTTCATCATGTGTGGGCACTGCGCAACCAACATTTTATTATCCAAAATCTGCTTGCTCTTCTTTACCATGTTCCTCTTCCGTTCTTCTTAAATATGTACTCTCTCCGTTCCTAAATACAAGTCTTTGTATAGATTCCGCCATGGACTACATATGGAGCTAAATGAGTGAATCTACACGCTAAAATGTATCTGGATACATCTGTATGTGATCCATAGTGGAAATCTCTACCAAGACTTATATTTTGGAACGGAGGGAGTTTGATAGTAGTACAGTATGTTCCTTGTACTAAAGATGAGCAGGGACATTTGCAGTGTAGAGGTCTATACGGTCGGTTGTGATGGACACTTTGAGCCTCTTTGATTCGTAGGATCTTGTAAACATAGGAATAGGATTTGTAGTGGCCTGCCCACTTGAATCCTATAAGAACAACAAGGAAATGCGGGGAATTGTGTCGCCTTTGAGAGTTACACTGATATTAATAGTACCGCACCTTCACCTGAAGAGAGCTGGTATCCGAAGCCTTTCTAGCCGTACCGGCAAACTAGCATATATATTCCAGCAAGTTCCACTTTGCTGATTTTACTCTGATGCTTAAGGTTTTCCCGTTATATCTACACTATGATCTGTGTAGCTGCTTTGTGTCGCACTAGCAGTAGTCCACTCTTGAAGCTAAACACTGCAATGACTCACAAAATTGGCACCAAGGCATTGGGTGCCATTCTGGATGTAATGAAACCCATACGCTCCCCACCTGTTGACTCTTGTTCAGAATATGATCCTAATGACTCTTGTTCAAAATTGCCACATATAGAGACACATCATGGAATTGCATTTCTTTGGGCGTTGTGATTCATCATGAGTGGGCAACCAACATTGTATGCAATGAAGTGGAACCTCAAGAATATGCTTCCTCTTTTGTTCTTTAACATGTTCCTCTTTGTTTATTCTGTATTTAGTATGTACAGTATGTTCCTTGTCAGGAAGGGGCGCAGGGACATCTGCAGTCCACAGCTGATAGAGCTGGCCTGTACGTGATCAATAGGCTTTCATTTACTAGCGGCAATACAACACCGTATTTTCAAGCCAGTTCCACTTTCTCGATTTATATATCGTGGTTATGGTGTACCCCTGTTATGTACACTATGATCTGCATAGTCGTTGTGTGCTCTTGTTATCATGGTTTGGCAATAAACTCTCTATACAGTATATTATGAACCTGTCATCTGCCAGCTATCCTTACTTCTGGAGCCTATTTTTGTGTGTCCTTGTGCCAGATTATATAAATGCACGCACCATATTACAGCACACATGAGCTCTCTCATCAGAATCCAGTGATAGCACACAAGTGTTTACAGGGGCGCCCCTATATTAGAATATCATCTGCATTACAAAGATAATCTCACAACTATTTATGTTTTCATGGTTCTCAGATATTATACGCAATTACAGTGAATATCAGAGTCCGCGCATCAGAAGAATATTGTGGAACACTGCAATGACTTACAGAATTGGCACCAAGGCATTGAGTGCCATTCTGGAAGCAATGAAACTCATACGTTCCCCACTTACTCCAGCAAGTAATGACTATTCTATCCTTGAGGAGTAAAAGGCAGATGGCCTATCCTGTTCACCCATCAAGGTGCCTGTTCTAATTTGGCGAGGTTTTATTAATTGCACATATCTTGCATATGTTGTCTTGCATTTCTTCTACTTTGTTGCACCGCCATCTTCTTAGTTTACTCATCATATAACTCGAGATGCCATGCCCATCCATTATCAATACATATTCCATCTATCATCATACCATATTTTTCCACTCAAATGTTGTTCTTGTGCATCAGACATCAAAAAGGAAGACGGTGATTGCCGAACCCGAAGGAGCACCAGCAAAGTCCTTGGAAAACGTGGTGGTGCCGGAGAAATCAGACAACGCCCCACTTATATTGGCTGTACAACCAGTGACACAAAACGTCGGATCGACTCCAGCAGACTATACCCATACTTCACTGGCCACACCACTAGCCCCACCACACAGGACCTGCACTCCAGCAAAAGGTATACCGATTTCATTTGTCATAGCACCAGCAGTACCACAGAAAAATCCAACTCCAGCAAAAAGTACAACAAGTCCACCGGCAGAAGACCTATCCCAACTGCAGAGACGGTCAATTCCTGCAGATTGGAACCCCATTCCATTTATTCTCAGTTTAAAAGACAATGCTTTCAATGTTGTTAGGGACTACTTGCATATATTCCCATCATGGGAAGATTATAGTGAAGACAAACACCATTTTCACATCTTCCTGTCCAACTTCCGTGTAAGTGCTATTATTCATAGTTATTATTTTCCTGTTTTCTATTGATCGAACACATCAATGATTTACATTACATTATTGTAACTAGGCGAGGGTCAATCTGGATAGTCCTGACGAGCAAATCTTGCTTGTGCTTTTCAAGGAAGCATTGCAGCAGTATCGGTGTTACCTGAGGAAATCACACTTTGATGGCAAGTCTATAAACGAATTTCTGGTGAAGTCTCCTGTGCTAAATTTAGAAGACATTGAATGGAAAAACCTTGTTATGCACTGGTCTCGTTCCCAGGATGAGGTACTGTCTATGAAATCACATGACAATTTGAACTTCTACTTTTCTGCATGTGCTTTACGGATCTTTTTTGCAGGAAATCTGCTCGAAGAAGAATTCCGGTTTGAAAAGAACAACAGGATATCGCAAATATGATGTACGCTGCTTTGCTCTTGTTAGTACCTGTTGTCCTGTATCACTATACTTGCATACATACCTGGTTCATTATATGACAGCAGTATGCATGATAGCTTGCTTATCAATTGTTCGCTCCAAATTATCTGATCTGTATGAATGGTTACATTAGTGTAGAATATATCCAATGTCAATGAATTTTTTTAGCTCTGCATTGTTATTATAAGTACATGATGTCCTTTATCAGTGTACTTATATTGACAGGTAGTTGTTCATGTACCATCACTGTGCAGCTTATTTTCCTTTATCCTCCATTTTCTACACATCAGATCTATATTTACTCTTGCCATAAGGTTGGTACTGAAGAAGTTTAGCTGTGCATTGCTCTTGGCTTGTGCCTTTTGCTTGTATCACTGCACATACATTTATAGCTACTTGGTTATGTAGCATCACTCTTCATCTTATCTTAAATATTTTCCATTTTTTCATATATTATCACATCTATATATACTCTTAACAAAATGTAGAATAAAGGCAATGCTTATGAAGAAGATTTTGTGGTAAACTTCTTGAATTGCCCCCCCCCCATCAGCATGGACAAGGGCTTTATAGAGCCCGTCTTCACCAGTAATGTAAGTTTGTCCTTCTCAAGCCTTCAAACTTTGTTGCGTACATTTGGTTATGCATGAATGCAACAACTGTTTATTTTTGGTGTTTGCATAAAATTGCATGTTTAAAGTTTATTATGTACTTCCTCCGTTCCTAAATATAAGTCTTTCTAGAAATTTCAATATGGACTACATTCGGAATAAAACGAGTGAATCTACACTCTAAACTATGTCTATATACATCCGTATGTAGTTCATATTGAAATCTCTAAAAAAGTTATATTTAGGAATGGAGGGAGTAGTTCATAAACAAAAGTTTGTCCTTCTCAATTTAAGTTTTCAGTTGTACAACCAAGTTCCTTCTTCATACCATGTAAATTAAACTATACAGAGCAAGTGATCTTCTTTTGCACTGCATGTATGCTTCTGTTCTTCATCCGTAATCCAGTGGTGTGGTGAACCTACCCACTACAGCACAATCTCATATTATGCAATGTCTTAACTATGAACAATGTCATATCATTCTACTATTATTTAAACCGTCTCTTTATTTGCCACTCTGAAATGTGATAAATTGACAACACACTAACCATTGATACTTATGAGTTCTTGATCTGTAATCCAGTGATGTCGTGAAGCTGCCAACTCCTTCACAATGTCATTTCCTGCCGTGTCTTGACCTGAACAATACCATATTGTGTTAATGCATTTTTCAACGGTGTCACTTTATTCGTCAGTAAGAAATGTGATGAATTGTCAGCACTGCTATTTTTATGTGCAAAAGCTGTCATCTGTCTGCTTGTTTATCTTTCAGAGTGAGGAAGATATATGTGTTGAACAAGCGCAGTCTCATCATCTTGCTCAGGTGCTTGCACTGCAGCTCGCCAGCAGGGCTAACCTTTCTTGAACTCTATTGAAGTGATGTCGGTTTTGTATATTATTTTGTCAGCGTGTTTATTTGCACTGGTGGCGATCTTTGATGCCCAGTGTATGTAATCTGCTGTCTGCTTGTGCTTTATTATCATGGTGGCGAACTTTGATGCCCAGTGGATGTAATATGCCGTAATTTCTTTATTGTATAGTCTAGGTTTTTTCTTGTTCACGATGCTGCAGTTATTTTACTGTATATATATCATGTCTTCGTAGTAAAGCGGCCAAACTATAAAATTACGGTACATAATTGGGCCGTCATGCAATCACGATGTATGATCCGCATCATGGGCCCCGTCAAACTGTCCCACTAGTAGATTCGGGCCTTTAATAGGCTGAGTAATCCCCGGCCCTCCTTTCGCAAGAAAACTCAATGGGTTTTTAATAGGCTGAGAAGTAGGTTGGGCCTGAAACGTGCCGAACAGCTCACGGGCCGGCAGCAGCCCGAATTGGACCCCGACCCATGATTGTGCGAATCAAATCACGGGCTTTTAACAGGCCAAAATTGTCCCGGTCCTTGTTTGGCCCAATCAGATATCGGCTGCGAGCAAACCGGATGCAAACCGGGCCGTAGTTAGGCCCAACTATATGACGGGCTTTTAACAGGTCGTAATTAATATAGGACCGATATGTTAAACGGGCGCTTAACAGGCCCAAACTAGTATCAGGCTGATCTACTAAATGGGCCTTATCTAGTGGGCCCAAAAGCATAGCGTCCAGTTAACGGGCCGAATCTGATATGGGCCATAATTGAGCTTGAAGCCTCTTAAAGGGCCAGACCTGATCTGGGCCGTGATTTGGCCCAGAACGTGGGAGGCTTTTAACGGGCCGGATCTCATATGGGCCATTATTAGGCCCGGAACGTGGCAGGCCATTAATGGACTGGATCAAATATGGGCTGGCATTTGGCCCAAAACATGGCAGCCAGTTAATGGGCCGGCCTACTAGGGTCCTCAAAATCTTGTGGGCCTACAGCTGGGCCGACCCATTAGTGTCGGCAAAATCTCGTGGGCCTTTAGCTGCGCTGGCCCATTATGATCTGCAAGAATTTTTGTGCGCCTTTACCTGGGCCGGCCCATTATGGCACACAAAAATCTTGTCGGCCTTTACCTGGGCCGGCCCATTATGGGCCGCGAAATCTCGTGGGCCTTTAGCTAGGCCAGCCCATTATGGTCCACAAAATCTCGTGGGCGTTTAGCTGGGCCGGCCCATTATGGTCCGCAAAATCTTGTGGGCCCTTAGTTGGGCCGGCCCATTTAAACTCGATGGGCCGTGCCACGTGTCGATGTATCATAGGCGCCTTCTGCCCAATGAGTGGATGACATCTATCCCAACGATGAGCTAACACGTGTTTCCTCCAGCCAATGATGATTTTACACGTGGAAAATCCCCATTGGTCGGGGCTGTTAACGGGTTATCAGATCCAAAACCCAACCCGATAGCTTAACGACGTTCCGTTACGGTGGATGCCACGTGTCGGTCACCCTTGATGAAAGCACTTCTGTGACACGCGATTTATCGTCATGGAAGTGGACACTTCCGTGATGATAATTTTCGTAATGTCATGGAACACTTCTACGACAGCACAGGTATGACTATCTTGATTCTGTCATAAATTTCTCTTAGATGTACATGCATGACAGAAAACACGACCTACTGTGACAAACATGTATCATCATAGAAGTGTATATTTTTGTAGTGCACATACCAAGCAACAATCTCCCAAAGCAGTTTTGTGAATGGAGCTTTGAGCAAGGAGATCAAAAATCACAGCAAAACGAGCTAGAACTCGTGTTTGAGCTGGATGAGGATTTTTTTCGGAAGAAGATGGAGTGTGTGGGTGCTGGCATAAGTGCAGGGGGTCCACCAAGGGCCCACGAGACAGGGGGGCGCGCCCAGGGGGTGTGGGCGTGCCCTTCACTCTCGTGGCCAGGTGGCAAACCCCCCTGCAGTGTTTTCAGTGCCTAAAATCCTCAAATAATTCATAAAAAATCATACTAAATTTGCAGGTCATTTGGAGCACTTTTATTTTCGGGATAATTTTTATTGCACAGATAATTCAAAAAACAGATAGATAATACTATTTTTGCTTTATTTATTTTAAATAACAGAAAGTAAAAAGAGGGTACAGAAGGTTTTGCCTTCTAGTTTCATCCATCTCATGATCATCAAAATGAATCCACTAACAAGGTTGATCAGGTCTTGTTAACCAACTCATTGCGAATAAGACGGAACCGGAGAAATTTTGAAGTGACACTAGGTTACCTCAACGGGGATATGAGTATCCCCAACAATAAGAATATCATACTTTTTCTTGACAGTAGGGAGAGGAAATTCAAAACCCCCAATAATAATTGATGGAATTTCTCAATAGTATTTATGCTATGAACTTGAGGTTGTTTCCTCGGAAAATGTACCGTATGCTCATTTCCATTAACATGAAAGCTGACATTGCCTCTGTTGCAACCAATGACAGCACTTGCAGTATTTAAAAAGGGTCTACCAAGGATAATAGACATACTATCATCCTCGAGAATATCAAAATGACAAAGCCTGTTAAGATAGTAACATTCGCAACAAAAACAGGCACGTCCTCACAAATGCCAACAGGTATAGCAGTTGATGTATCAGCCACTTGCAAGGATATCTCAATGGTTGTCAACTTAATTAAAGTCTACAGTACAAGGAAAGAGGCATAACACTAACACCGGCTCCTAAATCACATAAAGCAGTTTTTAACATAAATTCTTTTTATGGAGCATGGTATAGTAGTTACTCCGGGGTCACCAAGTTTCTTAGGTATTCCACCCTTAAAGGTATAGTTAGCGAGCATGGTGGAAATCTCAGCTTCAGGTATTTTCCTCTGATTAGTAATGATATCCTTCATATATTTGGAATAAGGGTTTGTTTTAAGCATATCAGTTAAGCGCATGCGTAAGAAAATAGGTCTAATCATTTCAGCAAAACGCTCAAAGTCCTCATCATCCTTTGTCTTGGATGGTTTAGGAGGAAAGGGCATGGGTTTCTGAACCCATGGTTCTCTTTCTCTACCATATTTCCTAGCAACAAAATCGCTCTTATCATAACGTTGGTTTCTTGATTGTGGGTTATCAAGACCAACAACATGTTCAATTTCTATATCATTGTTATTACTAGGTTGAGCATGTACATGAGCATCGTTATTAGCATTATCATCAGGTTCATGTTCATCTCCGGATTGTGTTTCAGCATCAGAGATAGAAGTATCATTATAATTCTCAGGTGTTTCTACATTAGGTTCACTAGAAGCGTGCAAAGTCCTATCCTTCTTCTTTTTCTTCTTCTTAGAAGAACTAGGAGCATCTAGATTATTATTCTGAGAATCTTGTTCAATTCTCTTAGGGTGGCCTTCAGGATACAAAGGTTCCTGAGTAATTTTACCAGTTCTAGTAGCCACTCTAACAGCAAAGTCATGTTTATTATTTAATTCAACTAGCAATTCATTCTGAGCTTTAAGTACTTGTTCAGCTTGAGTAGCAATCATAGAAGCATGTTTACTAGTGAGTTTAAGTTCATCTTTAACTCTAGCTATATAATCATTCAAGCGTCCTATCATATAAGCATTATTCTTCAATTGTCTACCAACATAATCATTGAAATTTTCTTGTCTATTCATGAAATCATCAAATTCATTTAAGCACGGACTATGAAATTTAGTAGATGGGATTTCATCTTTATCATATCTATAGAGAGAATTTACCTTTACTACCTGTGTTGGGTTATCAAGACAATGTGTTTCTTCAATAGGCGGTATATTAAGACCATGTATCTCTTCAATAGGAGGTAAATTCTTAACGTCTTCAGCTTTAATACCTTTATCTTTCATTGATTTCTTTGACTCTTGCATATCTAGGACTGAGAAATAGAACACTTCGCTTCTTCGGAGTAGGTTTAGGAATAGGCTCAGGAGTTGGCTTAATTAGTTCAGGGATTGGCTCAGGAATTGGCTCAGGAAGAGTCCAATTATTCTCATTAGTCAACATATTGTTCAATAATAATTCAGCTTCATCGACTGTTCTTTCCTTGAAAACACAACCAGCACAACTATCCAAGTGGTCCTTGGAAGCATCAGTTAGTCCATTATAGAAGATATCAAGTATTTCATTTTTTCTTAAGTGGATGATCAGGCAAAGCATTAAGTAATCGGAGAAGCCTCCCCCAAGCTTTTGGGAGTCTCTCTTCTTCGATTTGTACAAAATTATATATTTCCCGCAAGGCAGCTTGTTTCTTATGAGCAGGAAAATATTTAGCAGAGAAGTAATAAAGCTTATACTGAGGACTACGCACACAACCACGATCAAGAGAATTAAACCAAGTCTTAGCATCACCATTTAATGAGAACGGTAGTATCTTAAGTATGTAATAATAGTGAGATGTCTCATCATTGGTAAACATGGTAGCTATATCATTTAACTTGGTAAGATGTGCCACAACAGTTTCAGATTCATGCCATAGAAAGGGTCGGATTAAACTAAAGTAATAATCTCAGGATCAATAGAGAATTCATATTCCTTATCAGTAACAAAGGTAGGTGAGGTGGCAAAAGCAGGGTCATGTTTCATTCAAGCATTTAGAGTCTTCTATTTTAGCTTAGCTAACAATTTCTTAAGATCTAATCTATCATTGCAAGCAAGAAAATCTCTAGCAGTTTCTTCATCCATAACATAACCCTCAGGAACAACAGGCAATTCATAATTAGGAGGAGAACCTTCATCACTTTCATCAATAATTTCATTTTCAATAATTTTATTCTCCCTAGCCCTAGTAAGTTGTTCATCAAGAAATTCACCTAATGGCACAGTAGTATCAAGCATAGAAGTAGTTTCACCATAAGTATCATGTATAGCAGAAGTGGCATCATCAATAACATGCGACATATCAGAATTCATAGCAGTAGAAGGTTTAAGTATCATAAGCTTATTCATAACAGAAGGAGAATCTAGTGCAGAGCTAGATGGCAGTTCCTTACCTCCCCTCGTAGTTTAGGGATAAATTTTAGTTCTTTGATCTTTCAAGTTCTTCATAGTGATCGGCAGATATAAATCCCAAGTGACTCAGAGAATAGAGCTATGCTCCCCGGCAACGGCGCCAGAAATTAGTCTTCATAACCCACAATTGTAGGGGATCGCAACAGCTTTCGAGGGTAGAGTATTCAACCCAAATTTATTGATTCGACACAAGAGGAGCCAAAGAATACTCTCGAGTATTAGCAGTTGAGTTGTCAATTCAACCACACCTGGATAACTTAGTATCTACAACAAGGTATTTAGTAGCAAAGTAGCATGATAGTAATGGTAACAGTGGTAAAGGTAAAGATAGTAAAAGTAATGTTTTTGGGTTTTGTAGTGATTGTAACAATAGCAATGGAAAAGTAAATAAGCGAAGCACAGTATTTGAAAAGCTCGTAGGCAATGGATAAGTGATGGATAATTATGTCGGATGCGATTCCTCATGTAATAGCTATAACATAGGGTGACACAGAACTAGCTCCAATTCATCAAGGTACTGTAGGCATGTATTCCGAATATAGTCATACATGCTTATGAAAAAGAACTTGGATGACATCTTTTGTCCTACCCTCCCGTGGCAGCGGGGTCCTAGTGGAAACTAAGGGATATTAAGGCCTCCTTTTAATAGAGAACCGGACCAAAGCATTAACACATGGTGAATACATGAACTCCTCAAACTACGGTCATCACCGAGAAGTATCCCGATTATTGTCACTTCGGGGTTGTCGGATCATATCACATAATAGGTGACTATAGACTTGCAAGATAGGATCAAGGATACACATATATTCATGAAAACATAATAGGTTCATATCTGAAATCATGGCACTCGGGCCCTAGTTACAAGCATTAAGCATAGCAAAGTCATGGCAACATCAATCTCAGAACATAGTGGATACTAGGGATCAAACCCTAACAAAACTAACTTGATTACATGATAAATCTCATCCAACCCATCACCGTCCAGCACGCCTACGATGGAATTACTCACGCACGGTGGTGAGCATCATGAAATTGGTGATGGAGGATGGTTGATGATGACGATGGCGACGAATCCCCCTCTCTGGAGCCCCAAACGAACTCCAGATCAGCCCTCCCAAGAGAGATTAGGGCTTGGCGGCGGCTCCATATCGTAAAACATGATGAAACTTCCTCTCTGGTTTTTTTTCTCCGCGAGATGGGATATATGGAGTTGGAGTTGAAGTCGGTGGAGCTGCAAGGGGCCCACGAGACAGGGGGGCGCCCAGAGGGGGTGGGCACGCCCCCACCCTCGTGGACAGGGTGTGGGTCCCCTGGTCTTCATCTTTTGCGAGCAATTTTTATATTTTCTGAAACTTGTCTCCGAGGATTTTCAGGTCATTCTGAGAACTTTTGTTTTCTACACATGAAACAACATCATGGTAATTCTGCTGAAAACAGCGTCAGTCCGGGTTAGTTCCATTCAAATCATACAAGTTAGAGTCCAAAACAAGGGCAAAAGTGTTTGGAAAAATAGATACGTTGGAGACGTATCAGGCAGTACCATCGCTAGGTCATCGTCAGCCACCACCATCTCTTGCCCATCGTCAACCACCAATCGGTTTCCCATCATCAGCCTCCACCATCGTGAGGTCATCGTCAGACAAAATAGGCTGCACCTCCTCAACCCCACTATTCTCCTCTTCTTCCCCACTCTATTCCGGATCATCCTCGCTGTTGCTTTTGCTGTAGCCAGCGTCGTTGCTGCTTTCTCTATAGCCAGAGTCGTTGCTACTGCTCCCATTGCCTGACCAAATGCAACAATGTTTTTTAACAATTAGTGTGAGACAAATCCAAATGGAGAGGAAAAAGAGGTAGAGTGTACTAGCATCGTCGTCGTTCTGGTGGCGCATGCGGCACATAGTCGTGTTGAACACCTTCACGGTGAGTGTGGCGTTGCTGTCGTACCTAAGGACAAGGAAGTACCCGTGCCGCGGGTCGTAGGCACAAACGAACTGCTCCCAGCCACGACACAGGTACATGTGGTCGTACCAGAACACCACCTCCACGTTCCACATCCTGTGAAGCTTGTTGCCGGCCTGTCGCAACTTCACATTCTTTGGCCGATGGCCGTCCAGTATCTTCATAAAAGTGTCAGGCAGCCTCTGCGGCGTGGGTCAAGAAGTGATGTAGCAAACAGCAGAGTTATGATAAAGAGATTGGTGAAGGGGAGATCTCCTTTTATATACCTGCCTCTTGGAGGAATTCTTGAGTATGATCGTGAAGAACTCGAAACCTTCCAAGTCGTACTCTGGTGTGGCAGAGTGCAGCCTGTGGTGGCGGCCTCCCCCCATCTCTGATAAGCAGCAGAAGAGACCAATTACTACCCTTACAACATTATCATACAACATTACAACAGCAGTAGTTTTGAGCGGAAGATAATCAACTACACCAAGTTATCATTTCACATTCAAAAATCAATGAACTTGTGGACATATGATATGGCAACAGCTAGAACCCTTCGAAACTAGGGATTTCTTTGGACATGAAACAAAACTAAAAATGTAAACCAAATTGATGATGATACCAACAAGAAAACATTACCACTACCAACGATATTGATGGTGATATTCAAAGATAACACAAGGTTCAAGTGTAACCAATATTTTTTCATTTATTTTTGGTAGAAAAATTATTTTAATTTTGGTGAAATATAGACAACTACAATTTTTCTTGACATGCCATGGACCTTATGTCTTCTACTGTCACACTTCAACCAATATCATAATACATTTAATAATTTTTTTGCCAAGTGACAATTACGTTACGGAATTAAAATGGACAACAGTTCACATAGGGGTAAAAAATATCATTGAATGATCAGTTCCTCACTCCATATCACATAAAAATTGCCGTTTTTGACCATTAAATGTTATTATAATATTTGTATAAAACATGAAAATTAGGAGATTCAA
>NC_041393.1:213275495-213350317 GCF_002162155.2 Triticum dicoccoides | reverse complement strand
ACTAAAACTACAAATGATCCTTTAATTAACAGGAAAATTTCATTTGGTTTTTATTAAAGAAAAAGTTTCATTTAGGTCCAGTGAGCAAATGATTGAACAACAAGTTGCACTTAGTTGGAGTAACATTTGGTTTTAATTTACTTGGAGTAGTGTCTAGAGCAAGAAGAGATAAGAGGGTACTCCAGTACTACAACAAGCAGTCTAGTAGCATTACTCCATTAGCACTACATCATCTTGTCACATTAGCATTACTCCAACAGCAGCAATCCACTAGCATTACTCCAACAGTACTCAGACAAACACCAGCATATTCAAACAGAAGACACGAGGCGCGGATCGACGCGGATTGAGCGAAGTGGATGGGGGAGATCACCTCGCGGTAGAGCATGTGGTTAAAGGAGCAGTGGGCGAGGTCGGGGTGGCGCGGGGCGGAGGAGAGGGTCACCGGGGCGGCGCGGCGATGGGGTTGGTGCAGGGTGGAGAGGGGGTCACCGTGGCGGCTTGGGCGGCATGGCGACGTAGGTGGCGCGAGGCGGTGGTGGCACGGGGGCGGGGCGGCCGGCGACGGGGGTGGCGCGGGGCAGCGGCGGATCGGGCACGGGGCGGAGAGAGAGAGAGAGGTGGGGCACAAGCATGTTTGCTTTTTAGTTAGGGCATGGTTCTTTGCCGTCTGCTAGCAAACGGCAAAGAGCCTAGCTAACGGATGTTAGTTTGGGCACTTCCTTTGCCATCGGCTAGCACACGACGGCAAAGAAAGTGGCCATTAGGTGGATCTCACTAGTGGGCCACCCTCCCTCTTTGCCGTCTGCTAGCTGATGGCAATGCTTCTATGTCGTTTGCTAGTAGACGGCAAAGAGACAGCTGACGGTAAACAATATCTTTGCCATCCGCTTCTTCTTTGCCGTCAGTTTTCTTTAACCTTATGGCAAAGACCTTCTTTGCCATCAGCTAGCTGACGGCAAAGAGCCAGCTAACGGCAAAGTTCCTAATTCCAGTAGTGATAGCTGCCTCAGAAGTAGCGCATGAAGGAGTCTGGATGAAGGAGTTCATATCTGATCTGGGTGTAAAACCCAGTGCATTGGGTCCAATGACAATATTTTGTGACAACAATGGAGCAATTGCCTTAGCCAAGGAATCCAGGTTTCACAAGAGAACCAAACACATCAAGCAACGCTTCAACTCCATTCGTGAAAAGGTCAAGGATGGAGACATAGAAATTTGCAAAATACACATGGATCTGAATGTGGCAGACCCGTTGACTAAACCTCTTCCACAGGAAAAACATGATCATCACCAAGACTTCATGGGTGTTAGATTCATTACTATGTAATATAGATTGAGGACTCTAGTGCAAGTGGGAGACTGTTGGAAATATGCCCTAGAGGCAATAATAAAGTGGTAATTATTATATTTCCTTAATCATGATAAAGGTTTATTATTCATGCTATAATTGTATTGATCGGAAACTTAAATACATGTGTGAATACATAAGCAAATACCAAGTCCCTAGTAAGCCTCTACTAGACTAGCTCGTTGATCAAAAGATGGTTAAGTTTCCTGACCATAGACATGAGTTGTCACTTGATAACGGGATCACATCATTAGGAGAATGATGTGGTGGACAAGACCCATCCGTTAGCTTGGAATATGATCGTTTAGTTTATTGCTGCTGCTTTCTTAATGTAAAATACATATTCCTTCGACCATGAAAACATGCTACTACCAGATACCGGAGGAATACTTTGTGTGCTATCAAACTTCACTTCGTAACTGGGTGATCATAAAGGTGCTCCACAGGTATCTCCGAAGGTGTCTGTTGGGTTGGCGTGAATCGAGATAGGGATTTGTCACTCCGTATGACGGAGAGGTATCTGATACGTCTCCAACGTATCTATAATTTTTGATTACTCCATGCTACTTTGTCTACTGTTTTGGACTATATTGGGCTTTATTTTCCACTTTTATATTATTATTGGGACTAACCTATTAACCAGAGGCCCAGCCCAGAATTGCTGTTTTTTGCCTATTTCAGTATTTCGAAGAAACAGAATATCAAACGGAGTCCAAACGGAATAAAACCTTCGGGAACGTGATTTCCTCACCGAACATGATCCAGGAGACTTGGACCCTACTCCAAGAAGTTCCAGAGGCGGTCATGAGGGTGGAGGGCGTGCCCCCTGCCTCGTGCGGGCCCCGTAACTCCTCTAACATACCCCTTGCACCCATATATACCTACGTACCCTAAAACTTCCAGAACAGAAGATAGATCGAAAGTTTCGCCGCCGTAAGCCTCTGTAGCCACCAAAAACCAATCGGGGCCCTGTTCCAGCACCCTGCCGGAGGGGGATCCCATCACCGGAGGCCATCTTCATCATCCAGGCGCTATCCATGACGAGGAGGGAGTAGTTCACCCTCAGGGCTGAGGGTATGTACCAGTAGCTATGTGTTTGATCTCTCTCTCTCGTGTTTCCTCTATGGCACGATCTTGATGTATCCCGATCCTTGCTATTGTAGTTGGATCTTATGATGTTTCTCCCCCTCTACTCTCTTGTGATGATTTGAGTTTCCCCTTTGAAGTTATCTTATTGGATTGAGTCTTTATGAGAACACTTGATGTATGTCTTGCCGTGATTATCTGTGGTGACAATGGGATATCATGTGCCACTTGATGTATGTTTTGGTGATCAACATGCGGGTTTCGTGACATTGGGAACCTATGCATAGGGGTTGGCACACGTTCTTGACTCTCCGGTAGTAGCTTTGGGGCACTCTTTGAAGTACTTTTATGTTGGTTGGATGAATCTGAGATTGTGTGATGCATATCGTATAATCATGCCCACGGATACTTGAGGTGACAATGGAGTATCTAGGTGACATTAGGGTTTTGGTTGATTTGTGTCTTAAGGTGTTATTCTAGTACGAACTCTTTTATAGATTGATCCAAAAGAATAACTTTGAGGTGGTTTCGTACCCTACCATAATCTCTACGTTTGTTCTCCGCTATTAGTGGCTTTGGAGTGACTCTTTGTTGCATGTTGAGGGCTTGTTATATGATCTATCTATGTTGTTATTGTTGAGAGAACTTGCACTAGTGAAAGTATGAACCCTAGGCCTTGTTTCCTATCATTGCAATACCGTTTACGCTCACTTTTATCGCTCGCTACCTTGCTATTTTTATTATTTCAGATTAAAAATACCTTTATCTACCATCTATTTTGCACTTGTATCTTCATCTCTTCGCCGAACTAGTGCACCTATACAATTTACCATTGTATTGGGTGTGTTGGGGACACAAGAGACTCTTTGTTATTTGGTTGCACGGTTGTTTGAGAGAGATGATCTTCATCCTACGCCTCCTACGGATTGATAAACCTTAGGTCATCCACTTGAGGGAAATTTGCTACTGTCCTACAAACCTGTGCACTTGCAGGCCCAACAACGTCTACAAGAAGAAGGTTGTGTAGTAGACATCAAGCTCTTTTTTGGCGCCGTTGCCGGGGAGGTGAGTGCTTGAAGGTATAACTTTAGATCTTGCAATCGAATCTTTTTGTTTCTTGTTTTATCACTAGTTTAGTTTATAAAAGAAAACTACCAAAAAAATGGAGTTAAGGTTTTCTCATATGCTTCACCTTTTTAATATCTTTCGTGAGTATGATGGAAAGGATAATTGTGCTCAAGTGCTAGAAGAAGAAATCTCTAAAATGTTTGGCACTAAATCTTTGAATGATGAGCATGATTGCAATGTTGTTAGTACGAATTCTTTGAATATCCATGATGGTAATGATGATTGCACTAGTTATGATGAAAATGTCTCCTATAAACATGTCAATTTTTGTGGAGTGCATTCGGCTTGCAAGGACACACAAAATAGGGAAGATAGATATTGCAAGAGGCATAAGTACTTAGAAACTAAATTGTTGCAAGAAAGGCTAGACGCATGTGCTGAAAATTTATTTTTTCTTAGCCATACTTGTGAACTTTGCAATGAACGTGATCATTTTAGTACCCAATGCAAATTGTTTCATGATCGTATCGTGTCCAAAAATTGTGATGACTTGATTTCCCTTGCACATCATAATGAGCTTAGTTTACTCTTGGGTTATGAAGAAATAAAACATATAACTAAGATTATTCCAGAATTTTCCCTTGATAGAATTCTTCATTTTGATCTAGAAGAAATTTATATGTATTGTGCGGTGAATTGCATTGAAAATCCTTATATTGCCAATTACATAAAGAAAAGAAAACGAATAGAGGATGAAGAGAATACTAATGAAAGGGAAGAGGCTTCCCAATCTGCTCCTATTATTTCTTATGATGAATCAGGTAACGAGGAGGAGCTTTCTATTCAACCAATCTCATCAATAAGGAGCTCAAAGAGGAAGGTTGAACCTACACATAATGTGAAGAAGAAAAATAAAAGAAGGAGCAACAAAGGTAAAAAGGTATCCCTCCCAAATGATGTTGCTCCTACTACTCATTGTGATGATGATGATTGCTATACTATTGGTACTATCCATATTTTTTAATGATGAGAGTGATTATGCTCATGATATGAAAGGGCCCAAGCTTGGGGAAGCTATGTTTGATGAGGATGAAATATTTGACAATATATTTGCTGAAATTAATGATTGTCCCAAGCTTGGGGATGCTACGTTTAATGAAGATGATATTTTTAGCATCCCAAGTTTTGATATGCAAATTTGTTATGATGATAGCATACCTCCTACCTATGATGATTATATTGATGAAAGTGGGTTCGGAAGAGTGTCAACTTTAGGAAGTAATGATCCCACTATTTTGGAGGATGTTCAATCTGTCTATGATGAATATGAAAGTGGATTTGGAAGAGTGTCAACTTTATTTAGTGATCCCACTATCTTGGGAGAGGTTTCAATCGATTATGATGAGAACAAAGTTGCTACTTATGATGATTGTTGTGATGAAACTTATGCTATAAAAAGTAGTGATGATTATATTTACAAACCTTGTCATGATTATGATTACCCTTTTCTGAACATTACTCTTTTAATGTGGAAACAATTTTTAGTGTTCAAGTCTCTTATGATACTCCCACTATTCCGAATGAGAAGAATTTTGCTTATGTGGAGAGTAGTAAATTTTCTATGCTTGTAGATCATGAAAAGAATGCTTTTGGTGCTGGTTATATTGTTGAATTCATTCATGATGCTACTGAAAATTATTATGAGGGAGGCACATATGCTTGTAGGAATTGCAATAATGTCAAGTTTCCTCTCTATGTGCTTAAATTCTTGAAGTTATGATTGTTGTGTCATCCTATGCTAGTTGATTATTGTTCCCATAAGTTGTTTTCTCACAAAATCCCTATGAATAGGAAGTGGGTTAGGCTTAAATGCACTAGTCATATGCTTCATGATGCTCAGGTTATGTTTTAATTCTTATCTTTTATGTGAGCATCATTGCCATCATCATGCCTAGCTAAAAAGGCATTAAAGAAAAGCTCTTGTTGGGAGATAACCCAATATTTACCCTTACTGTTTTTGTGTGTCCACATGATTATGCTACTGTATTAATCATGTTTTATAGCTTTTGTTTCAATAAAGTGCCAAGTAGAACCATTGGGAAGACGTGGGTGAAGTTTATGTGATCTTGCAGTAAAAACAGAAACTTTAGCGCTCACGAGAATAGCTGCCATTTTTTACTGGAGAGTGATTTTAGGTTGATTCTTTTTGAAGATGATTAATAGACAAATTACTCAGGTCCAGCAATTTATTTCAGAATTTTTGTGGTTCCATAAGTATACATTTGTTACAGATTACTACAGACTGTTCTGTTTTTGACAGATTCTGTTTTCATTGTGTTGTTTGCTTATTTTGATGCATCTATGGCTAGTATTAAGTGGTATGAAACTTAGAGAAGTTAGAATACAATAGGTTTTACACAAATATGAATTTAGAATGAGTGCATTACAGTACCTAAGTGGTGGTTTTATTTTCTTATACTAACAGAGCTTACGAGATTTGTTTTGAGTTTTGTGTGGTTGAAGTTTTCAAGTTTTGGGTAAAGATTCGATGGACTATAGAATAAGGAGTGGCAAGAGCCTAATCTTGGGGATTACCAAGGAAAACCAAGGTAATATTCAAGGAAAACCAAGCAACTAAGCTTGGGGATGCCCCGGAAGGCATCCCCTCTTTCGTCTTCGTTCATCGGTAACTTTACTTGGAGCTATATTTTTATTCCCCACATGATATGTGTTTTGCTTGGAGCATCATTTTATTTTGTTAGTTTTGCTTGCTGTTAGTTAGAATAATGTTTTTAATCTTTAGTTTCAATAAAAAAGTCAAGGATAGCCTTTGCCATGCTTATTTTTCTAGTTTGCATGTTGCTGTTTGAAAACAGAAAGTTTACCGCTGTTGCAAAAATTCCCTAGAAAAGTCAGAGAATGGTATAACGTTGAATCTTTTTGCATATAAATCTCTGTTAAATTTATTACAGTGGGAATTTATTTCATAATTTTTGGAGTCGGGGAAGTATTGATACTCTTGCATTCTTTACAGACTGTACTGTTTTGGCAGATTGCTGTTATGTTTGCATTGTTTGCGTATGTTTCCTTGTTTAATGATTCTATTTGAGGATAGGAGTATTAAATATGCAGAGGCATTTAGAATTCAATGTTGTATAATAATGTTAGTGATTTGTTACAATAGAAGATGATAAGGTTTTGCGTTGGTTTATACTAACCTATCTCACGAGTTCTTGTTGAGTTTGTTGTGAATGAAGTTTTTGATAAAAAGAGAAACCGTGATATGAGAGGAATTAAGGAGACACAAAAGTTCAAGATTGGGGATGCCCAAGGCACCCCAAGATAATATTTCAAGAAGTCTCAAGCATCTAATCTTGGGGATGTCCCGGTAGGCATCCCACCTTTCTTCTTCAACAACTATCGGTTAGTATCGGTTGAGCCTAAGTTTTGGCTTCTTCACATGAGTTGTGCTATCCTTGCATTGTAGTTTTCTTTAGCTTTGCTTGCTTTTTGAAGAAGTATCAAGATCTGAAATTCTTTAATGAGAGAGAGCCATACACAAATTGGAATTTGCTAGAATACTCTATGTGCTTCACTTATATCTTTTGAGCTTGATAATTTTTGCTCTAGTGCTTCACTTATATCTTTTAGAGCACGGTGGCGGATTGTTTTAAAGAAACTATTGATCTCTCATGCTTCACTTAGATTATTTTGAGAGTCGTTAATAGCATGGTAATTTTCTTAAATATAATGTACTTAGTATTCAAGATTTGTGAAACTTTCTTTTGAGTGCGTTGAATACTAAGAAAAGTTTGATGCTTGATAATTGTTTTGAGATATGGAGGTGATAATATCGAAGCAATGCTAGTCGGGGTGATTATGAATTTAAAGAATGCTTGTGTTGAAGTTTGTGATTCCCATAGCATGCACGTATGGTGAACCGCTTTGTGATGAAGTCAGAGCACAATTTTATTTATTGATTGTCTTCCTTATGAGTGGCAGTCGGGGACAAGCAATGGTCTTTTCCTACCAATCTATCCCCCTAGGAGTATGCGTTTAGTGCTTTGGTTTTTGATGACTTCTAAATTTTTGCAACAAGTGCATGAGTTCTTTTGATTAATGTTGAGTCCATGGATTATACGCACTCTCACCCTTCCACCATTGCTAGCCCCTCTAACACCGCGCACTTCTCGCCGGTATCATACACCCACCATATACCTTCCTCAAAACAGCCACCATACCTACCTATCATGGCATTTCCATAGCCATTCCGAGATATATTGCCATGCAAGTTTCCACCGTTCCGTTCATATGACACACATTACTTTTGTCATATTGCTTTTTGCATGAACATGTAGTTGATATTGTATTTGTGGCAAAGCCACCGTTCGTAATTCTTTCATACATGTCACTCTTGATTCATTGCATATCCCGGTACACCGCCGGAGGCATTCATATAGAGTCATATTTTGTTCTAAGTATCGAGTTGTAATTGTTGAGTTGTAAGAAAAATAAAAGTGTGATGATCATCATTATTAGAGCATTGTCCCAGTGAGAAAAGGATGATGGAGACTACGATTCCCCCATAAGTCGGGATGAGACTCCGAACTTTATGAAAAATAAAAGAGGCCAAAGAAGCCCAAAAAAAAAGAGGCCAAAGAAGCCCACCAAAATAAAAAAAGAAAGAAAAGAAAAAATGAGAGAAAAAGAGAGAAGGGACAATGCTACTATCCTTTTTCCACACTTGTGCTCTAAAATAGCACCATGATCTTCATGATAGAGAGTCTCATATGTTGTCACTTTCATTTACTAGTGGGAATTTTTCATTATAGAACTTAGCTGTTATATTCCAATGATGGGCTTCCTCAAAGGTGCCCTAGGTCTTGGTGAGCGAGCAAGTTGGATGCACACCCACTTAGTTTCTTTTGTTGAGCTTTCATATACTTATAGCTCTAGTGCATCCATTGCATGGCAATCCCTACTCACTCACATTGATATCTATCAATGGGCATCTCCATAGCTCGTTGATACGCCTAGTTGATGTGAGACTATCTTCTCCTATTTTGTCTTCTCCACAACCACCATTCTATTCCACCTATAGTGCTATGTCCATGGCTCACGCTCATGTATTGCGTGAAAGTTGAAAAAGTTTGAGATTTCTAAAGTATGAAACAATTGCTTGGCTCATCATCGGGGTTGTGCATGATTAAATACTTTGTGTGATGAAGATAGAGCATGGCCAGACTATATGATTTTGTAGGGATAACTTTCTTTAACCATGCTATTTTGAGAAGACATGATTGCTTTAATTTTTATGCTTGAAGTATTATTACTTTTATGTTAATATGAAATTTTGTCTTGAATCTTTTGGATCTGAATATTCATGTCACAATTAAGAAGATTTACATTGAAATTATGCCAAAGTATCACACCGCATCAAAAATTATTTTTTATCATTTACCTACTCGAGGACGAGCAGGAATTAAGCTTGGGGATGCTTGATACGTCTCCAACGTATCTATAATTTTTGATTACTCCATGCTACTTTGTCTACTGTTTTGGACTATATTGGGCTTTATTTTCTACTTTTATATTATTATTGGGACTAACCTATTAACCGGAGGCCCAGCCCAAAATTGCTATTTTTTTGCCTATTTCAGTATTTCGAAGAAACGGAATATCAAACGGAGTCCAAACGGAATAAAACCTTCGGGACCGTGATTTCCTCACCGAACGTGATCCAGGAGACTTGGACCCTACTCCAAGAAGTGCCAGAGGCGGTCACGAGGGTGGAGGGCGCGCCCCCCTGGGCGCGCCCCCTGCCTCGTGGGCCCCCTGTTGCTCCACCGACGTACTCCTTCCTCCTATATATACCTACGTACCCCGTCAGATCATACATGGAGCCAAAAACCTAATTCCACCACCGCAACCTTCTGTATCCGTGAGATCCCATCTTGGGGCCTATTCCGGAGCTCCGCCGGAGAGGGCATCTACCACGGAGGGCTTCTACATCAACACCATAGCCTCTCCGATGAAGTGTGAGTAGTTTACTTCAGACCTTTGGGTCCATAGTTATTAGCTAGATGGCTTCTTCTCTCTTTTTGGATCTCAATACAATGTTCTCCCCCTCTCTTGTGGAGATCTATTCGATGTAATCTTCTTTTTGCGGTGTGTTTGTTGAGATCGATGAATTGTGGGTTTATGATCCAGCTTATCTATGAACAATATTTGATTCTTCTCTGAATTCTTTTATGTATGATTGAGTTATCTTTGCAAGTCTCTTCGAATTATCCGTTTGGTTTGGCCAACTAGATTGGTAGTTCTTGCAATGGGAGAATTGTTTAGCTTTGGGTTCAATCTTGCGGTGTCCTTACCCAGTGACAGAAAGGGTTGCAAGGCACGTACTGTATTGTTGCCATCGAGGATAACAAGATGGGGTTCTTATCATATTGCATGAATTTATCCCTCTACATCATGTCATCTTGCTTAAGGCGTTACTCTGTTTTACTTAATACTCTAGATGCATGCTGGATAGCGGTCGATGAGTGGAGTAATAGTAGTAGATGCAGAATCATTTCGATCTACTCGTCTTGGATGTGATGCCTATATACATGATCATACCTAGATAATCTCATAATTATTCGCTTTTCTATCAATTGATCAAAAGTAATTTGTTCACCTAGCGTAGAATACTTATGCTCTTGAGAGAATCCAGTAGTGAAACCTATGGCCCCCGGGTCTATTCTCATCATATCAATCTCCATTACTTTATTTACTTGCTTTGTTTTTACTTTGCCTTTTACTTTTTACTTTGCATCTCTATATCAAAAATACCAAAAATATTATTTATCATCTCTATCAGATCTCACCCTTGTAAGTAACCATGAAGGGATTGACAACCCCTAATGACGTTGGTTGCGAGTAGCTATCGTTTTGTGTAGGTACGAGGGACTCGTGCGTGATCTCCTACTGGATTGATACCTTGGTTCTCAAAAACTGAGGGAAATACTTACGCTACTTTACAGCATCATCCTCTCCTCTTCGGGGAAATCCAACGCAGTGCTCAAGAGGTAGCAGTATCTCTGGGCCCTGTCGGTTATACAACATCACAAGAAGCTTGCAAGCAAAGTGACTAAGGAGTTAGTTTAAAGATGATGTATTATGGAACGAGTAAAGGGACTTGCCGGTAACGAGATCGGACAAGGTATGGAGATATGATACGTCTCCAACGTATCTATAATTTTTTATTGTTCCATGCTATTATATTATCTGTTTTGGATGTTTTATATGCATGAATATGCTATTTTATATTTTTTTGGGACTAACTTATTAACTTAGAGCCCAATGCCAGTTTCTGTTTTTTCCTTATTTTTGAGTTTTACAGAAAAGGAATATCAAACAGAGTCCAAACGGAATAAAACTTTACGATGTTTTTTCTTGGACCAGAAGACACACGTAGGACATGGAGATGATGTCAGAGCAGTCCCAAGGTGGCCACAAGCCTGAGGGGTTCTCCCTGAGGGCTTGTGGGCCTCTTACAGCTCCTCCAACCCTAATTCTTGGCCTATAAATTGAAAAATATTCCCAAACAACCAGAAGCGTCCACCAAAAGACTTTTCCTCCACCCCTGGTCTCTGACCTCGTGAGATCCCATCTGGAGGCCTTTTCCGGTACTCTGCTGGAGGGGGATTCGATCACGGAGGGCTTCTACATAAACCCTATTGCCTTCCGGTGAAGCGTGAGTAGTTTACCATAGACATACAGGTCCATAGCTAGTAGCTAGATGGCTTCTTCTCTCTCTTTGATCTCCAGTACAATGTTCTCCTCGATGTTCACGGAGTTCTATCCGATGTAATATTCTTTTGCGGTGTATTTGTCGAGATCCGATGAATTGTGGATTTATGATCAGATTATCAATGAATATTATTTGAATCTTCTCTGACTTCTTATATGCATGATTTGATATCTTTGTATTTCTCTTCGAATTATCGGTTTGGTTTGGCCAACGAGATTGGTATTTCTTGCAATGGGAGAGGTGCTTAGTTTTGGGTTCAGTCTTGCGGTGTCCTCACCTAGTGACAGTAGGGGTAGCGAGGCACGTATTGTATTGTTGCCATCAAGGGTAAAAAGATGGGGTTTTCGTCATATTGCTTGAGTTTATCCCTCTACATCATGTCATCTTACTTAAAGTGTTACTCTGTTCTCTTGAACTTAATACTCTAGATGCAGGCAGGAGTCGGTCGATGTGTGGACTAATAGTAGTAGATGCATGCAACAGTCGGTCTACTTGACATAGACGTGATGCCTATATTCATAATCATTGCCTTGGATATCGTCATAAGTTTGTGCTTTTCTATCAATTGCTCGATAGTAATTTCTTCAGCCACCGTATTATTTTCTTTCAAGAGAGAAGCCTCTAGTGAAACCTATGGCCCCTGGGTCTATTTTCCATCATATATTTTTGGGTCTATAAAACCAAAAACCGAAAAATACCTCGCTGAGTTTTATTTACTTTTATTTTTGTTTTATGTTTTAGAAATCTTTTATATCTATCTCTATCTGATCTCACTTTGTAAGTGACCATGAAGGGATTGACAACCCCTTTATCACATTGGGTGCAAGTGTTTGATTGTTTGTGTAGGTGCATAGATTGAGACTTGCTTGTATCTCCTACTAGATTGATACCTTGATTCTTAACTGAGGGAAATACTTATCTCTACTTTGCTGCATCACCCTTTCCTCTTCAAGGGAAAAACAAACGCAAGCTCAAGAAGTAGCAGGAAGAATTTCTGGTGCTATTGCCGGGGAGATCTACATCAAGCCTACCAAGTACCCATAACAAACTCTCATCTCTTGCATTACATTATTTGCCATCTGCCTCTCGTTCTCATCTCCCCCACTTCTAAAACGTTTTCTGAAAAACACAAAAAGATTTTCCCTTTTATTCGCCCTTCTTCCGTTCGCCTTTTCGTTTGCTTTTTGGTTGCTCATGTGCTAGATTGCTTGCTTTGTCACGATGACTCAAGAGAATACCAAGTTGTGTAATTTTTCCAATACTAATAATAATGATTTTATTAGTACTCCAATTGCTCCCGCCACTAGTGTGGAATCTTATCAAATTAATGCCGCTTTGTAGAATCTTGTTATGAAAGAACAATTTTCCAGCATTCCTAGTGAAGATGCCGCATCCCATCTAAATACTTTTATTGAGTTGTGTGATATGCAAAATAAGAAAAATGTGGGTAATGATATTGTTAAACTGAAGCTATTTTCGTTCTCACTACGAGATCGTGCTAAAACTTGGTTTTCACCTTTATCTAAAAATAGTATTGATTCCTAGTGAAGGTGCTTTTATTTCCAAGTATTTTCCTCCCGCTAAGATCATCTCCCTTAGGAACGATATAATGAATTTTAAGCAACTTGATCATGAACATAATGCACAATCTTGGGAGAGGATGAAATTGATGATAAGAAATTGCCCTACTCATGGTTTAAGTTTATGGATGATCATACAAAATTTTTATGCCGTATTGAATTTTGCATCTAGAAATATTTTAGATTCGGCCACAGGTGGTACTTTTATGGAAATCACATAAGGTTAAGCTACTAAACTCCTAGATAATATCATGGCTAATTATTCTCAATGGCATACCGAAAGATCCTCTACTAGTAAAAAAGTGCTTGTGATTGAAGAAATTAATGTTTTGAGTGGAAAGATGGACAAACTTATGAAGTTGTTTGCTAGTAAGAGTGCTCCCATTGATCCTATTGATATGCATTTGTCTAATTTGATTGAGAACAGTACTCAATATATGGATGTCAATTTTGTTGGTATGAACAATTTTGGTAATAACGCGTATAGAGGTAATTTCAACCCTAGGTCGTTTCCTAGTAATTCCTCTAATAATTATGGTAATTCCTAAAACAATTCTTATGGAATGTATAATAAGATGCCCTCTGATCTTGAGAACAATATTAAAGAATTTATTAGTTCTCAAAAGAATTTCGGTGCTATGGTTGAAAGAAAATTGCTTAAGATTGATGATTTGGCTAGGAACATGGATAAAATTTCTCTTAAGATTGATTCTTTGAAAATTAGATCTATTCCTCCCAAGTATGATATTAATGAATCTCTGAAAGCTATTAAAATTTCTATTGACGAATGCAAAGAAAAAACCGCTAGTATGCATGATAAGCAAGATTTGTTTGTAAAAGCATGTTCTTCTATTTCTTGTGAAAATAATGATGTAGATCTTAAAGTGATTGATTTTACCCCTATTTAATCTTTGTTTTCTAATATAAATCTTGATAAAGATGGGACTGGAGATGAGTCAACTTTATCTAAAAGTCGTCCCAATGATTCGGAGTTTATAGATCTTGATGCAAAAATTGATAAAAGTAGGATTGGAGAGGTCAAAGCTTTAAGTAGCAATGAACCCATCTTTTTGACTTCAAGTGTTTCAACTATGATAATTGTTCTTTGATATATTGTATTTCCTTATTGCAAATCCATGTTGAATTCTCCTCATGCTTATAATCAAAATAAAACTTTTACTAAACATATCGTTGATGCTATGATGAAATCTTTTGAAGAAAATTTTGAGTTGGAAGTTTCTATCCCTAGAAAGCTTTATGATGAGTGGGAACCTACAATTAAGATTAAAATTAAGGATTTTGAGTGTCATGCTTTGTGTGATTTGGGTGCTAGCATTTGCACGATTTCCAGAACTTTATATGATGTGCTAGGTTTCCGTGAATTTGATGATTGTTCTTTAAATTTGCATCTTGCGGATTCTACTATTAAAAAACCTATGGGAAGGATTAATGATGTGCTTATTGTTGAAAATCGGAATTATGTGCCTGTAGATTTTATTGTGCTTGATATAGATTGCAATCCTACATGTCCTATTATTCTTACTATACCTTTTCTTAGAACGATTGGTGCAATTATTGATATGAAAGAAGGAAACATTAGATTCCAATTTACATTAAGGAAGGGCATGGAACACTTTCCTAGAAAGAAAATTAAGTTGCCATATGAAAGCTACTTATGGATTGCATACCAAAGATGGCAATACCTAGATCTATGCTTTATGCCTAGCTAGGGGCGTTAAACGGTAGCGCTTGTTGGGAGGCAACCCAATTTTACTTTTGTTCTTGCTTTTTTGTTTCTGTTTTTGAATAAATTTATTATCTAGCCTCTGGTTACATGTGTTTTCATGTTTTAATTAGTGTTTGAGCCAAGTAAGACCTTTGGGGTGGCTTACGGTGTTAGTTGATTTGATCTTGCGCCCAGTAACTTATGCGCCCAGTAAAAGAATTCTAAAAAATCACAGAAGAGTGATTTTGATCGTAATTTCTAACACAAGATTTATATACAAATTACCCAGGTTGTCTTAGTTTTTCATAATTTTTGGAGTTATAGAAGTATGTGAAGTTTCTTGATTACTACAGACTGCTCTGTTTTAGATGATTCTGTTTTCATTGTGTTGTTTGCTTATTTTGATGAATCTATGGGTAGCATCGGGGGTATGTCTAATGGAGAAGTTGGAATATAGTAGATATTACACTAATATAAATAAAGAATGAGTTCACAAAAGTACCTAAAAGTGGTGATTTATTTTCTTATACTAATGGATCTCATGAGTTTTTTGTTGCATTTTGTGTTGTGAAGTTTTCAAGTTTTGGGTAAAGATTTGATGGACTATGGAATAAGGAGTGGAAGAGCCTAAGCTTGGGGAAGCCCAAGGCACCCCAAGGCACTACTAGGGAAAAGCCTAGCAGTAGCGCGCGTATTAGGTGTATTAGTAGCGCGGGGTGCCGCGCTACTGATACGCGCTACAACTAACATGTATATGTAGCACATGGGGACCCACGCTACTGCTATACATGGCTAGCAACAGCGGGCTTTAGGGCAACATGCTACTACTAATATCTGCAGCACTTTAGTTCAGGATGCGCTACTAGTAAGGGCGCGTTGCTGCTAACTCTACTCCCCTCGCTAACGTTAGTTTTATTAGTTTTTTCTGCATATTTGTTTTATATATGAACATGCTTTATACAATAATCGTTAGCATCATACACATATAAATGTAATCATAGCATCAAATCATGTCATCATCATAATCATCATCCAACACAAAGTGGTCTCTCGTCATCATCTCGAAAATAGCAATATAAGTTCTTGCAATTATATCATCATCCATCTAAATAATGATATACGCGAGAAGAGCTATCACTATGAGTGAGAGCGGAACTATGAATTACATGAGTTCGTACCCCTCTCTCGCACTAGCGTGAACGTAAACTAACTATTGGCTGTCGCTCGGTGTCGGTGTACTAGAGTAGGGGTACCCTAGTACCCCGAACTTGTGCACGGGCAGTTGCAGCGCCCCGCGGCAAGGCTTGCCGGGTGACCGCCAAGACCCTCCGTGGTTCCCTTGAAGACCATTCAAGAACAAAGTACTCAAACCAAGGCCCCGGCAAGAAGAGCTTGCCGGGAAGGCCAACCAAGGCCCCGGCAAGAGGAGCTTGCCGAGAAGGCCAACCCAGGCCCCGGCAAGAGGATCTTGCCGGGAAGGGACAAGACCCCGGCAAGAGGAGCTTGCCGGGAAGGCCACACAAGGCATACCAAGAAAGCTTGCCGCGACACGCCCTGCGTCCCGGCAAGGCCCGGTGAGCGACAAGCTCCCAAACACGACAAGACGACGACCGCGGCAAGGAGCTTGTCGTGGGAAACCCCCACTTCGTACCCGCGCTCCAGCACACCTGCTAACGTGTCGCTCTAGGACTCTCCCAAGCACACGTGGCAGGAGGCCGCGTAGCTAGGGGTGCGCGGTGGCAAGCGGAGATGAAGAGAAGGCCATCGTGGCAAACGGTGGCGCTCCTAACGGTCACTTTTTGCACTGTTTAGGCAACTCAGACAGGCATTCAATGACCTTGTCCCCTGCCGTCAGAGTTACGTAGGGTGCACTGTGTCCACAGTAGCGGTAGCTGCACCTACCGCATCCTTTTCCATTTTTACCCTTCTGGCCTACGTTGCCACCTATGGGTGACCCCTTGGAAGTATAAAAGGAGGCCCAAGCGCAACGTAGAGGAGGTTCGGCCGATTCGGCTCATCCGAAACACCAAAAACACTCCCACGCTCAGTCTGGCAGCGTTCATCGCTCCTGAGCAAGAATTCAATACACACAAACAAGCAGCAGTAGGGTTTTACGCATCCGTGCGGCCCGAAGATGGGTAAAACCGCTCGCGTGTACCGCCTCGATCTGCTCTTTGTGCAACCTCCGCCTCCCTCTGAATCGAAAGGGGCCCTGTCCCCATAGGTGTTGGTGGATCAGCCTCCCCGACATCTTTGGCGCGCCAGGTAGGGGGGCTTCGGCGGCAGCTGTTCCGTCCACGTCAAGGCTCAGTTGTTCTTCACCGTCATGGCTCCTAAGAAGCGGGCGAGCAAAAGAACGACGCCAGTGCGACAACAGAAAAGCTAAGTCATGCGAAACTTTAGATATTTCCTTTCTATATAAGGTTATCTGCCTCGGAGATCTTGTTCTTTGTATGGAAAACCTGTGCGCGGAGGAATCGACTCGTAGCTAGTTGCGCCCTTACTTTGTTTCGAGTCCGCTCAACAACTTAAGTGAGCTGCGACTAGTTGCGACAAGATTTCTTGTCAGTAGCGGCACCGCCAGCAGGCTGCTGACGTCCCGCACTCAGCGCTCGCGGCTAAGGTGCCTGCGCCGACAAGTTCCCTAAAAGCGTAGGGTGAACGTACAAAGAGAGGTTAAACAGGAAGATAGCATGCACTATTTATTTTGAGATTTCTGCATAGACCTGTATGCCAAGGAGCCTTCTCGGGGCTAGTTGCGCTCCATGTTGCCTCGAGTCCGCTCGGCAACTTGCACGGTCGCGCTAGAACCAAGAAGGTAAACCTTTCCGGGAGGCGATGTTCCCGAATAGCCGCTAAGGGCCCGTTCCCTCAAGCGCTGCTGGCTGGATCGTACGCACCAGAAAGCATTCCAGCAGGCATAGGGAATATGGAGCAAAAGTCAAAATTCGCAAGCGAGTTAAGTGCACTTTAGATGCTAATCACTTGTCATGTTTAAACGCAGTTATGGCCCGGGGGCTCGCAACGCCCTTCGGACCAATCTTCTTGGTGTCAAGAACGACGAAGTTCTTCGCCATAAGCCTTTCCGGCAACGATCTTGCCGGGAGCCGGTGTCAAGAACGACGAAGTTCCTCGCCATAAGCCTTTCCGGCAACGATCTTGCCGGGAGCCGGTGTCAATAACGACGAAGTTCTTCGCCATAAGCCTTTTCGGCAACGATCTTGCCGGGAGCCGGTGTCAAGAACGAGGAAGTTCTTCGCCATAAGCCTTTCCGGCAACGATCTTGCCGGGAGCCGGTGTCAAGAACAACGAAGTTCTTCGCCATAATCCTTCTTGGCAACAAGCTTGCCGGAAGCCGGCATCGAGAACGTCAAAGTTCTCTGCTGAAGATAAAAGCCTTCCTGGCAACAAGCTTGCCGGAAGCTGGCATCGAGAACGTCAAAGTTCTCTGCTGAAGATAAAAGCCTTCCTGGCAACAAGCTTGCCGGAAGCCGGCATCGAGAACGTCAAAGTTCTCTGCTGAAGATAAAAGCCTTCCTGGCAACAAGCTTGCCGGAAGCCGGCATCGAGAACGTCAAAGTTCTCTGCTGAAGATAAAAGCCTTCCTGGCGACGAGCTTCCCGGAAGCCGGCGTCGAGAACGTCAAAAGTCTCCGCGAGAAACATAAGACCTCCCGGCAACTGTCGGTGTAGCGAAAACCAGGACTACACTAACCGCCGGGCATGGGCCACGACTGTATGCAATTACGCTAAAGAGGGTCCATCTTCGCCGACAAGCGCTACATCGGCAAGCAAGACTCAAGCTACCTTCCCGGCAAGCCAGTATCGCTGGGGGCTGCGAGTGCTAAGAATCGTCCACGGCAAACCAGAGTTGCCGGGGGCAGCAATATCAGATAAGTCTTTCATCCCTCATCATGCATCCTCTTATGGACTGGGGAATGCGAAACCGCGTTTCTTCCCGAAAACTGCCGTGCTCCCTCAACTCTAGGCCCTGGGGCTCGTTCCCGGGGCCAAGTTTGGTCGTAGTCGCGGCAGCAAAGGGATGAAATGAGGAGACCGCACCCACCTCGTTCCTGCCTCCGTCAAAGGCGTGAGAAAGGTCGAGCGATGTGGGAAGGCGGCAGGGACTGTTGCCGGGAGATGAAATGTTTGTCCGAGGGATACCAAGGATTCGCTCCTTGGTGTGAGTTCAACTCGCGAGACAAATAACCCGGCAAGCATCTGCTTTTCATTAAATAAACATCCCACTCAGGAGGCAGGTCAAGGAGGCAAAAAGGGCAAAAGGAGCGCCTAGGCGAGCTACGGGTGCCAGAAGACACCAAGAGAACATCCCGGGGGCCGTCCGAAGGCTGGACGGCGATGGCGGCGCTGGAAGCGGGGCTCGAAGACGGGGCGGCAGGACGTCAGCACGCTGTCGAGGGCACCACGCCCTCGTACTCCGACCTGATGGCCTTGTCGCCGGCCCTCTTCCCCTTCCGCAGCCTCCCTACGCCAGCCGCCCAAGGAGACGACCCCAGGGAGTTCAAGAAGCCGGCGACATGGATGATGGGGTCGCCGGGGCCGCGTGAAGCGGCGCACGACGCCTAGTCGGACCCGCCACCCTGCCGCCTACTACCCTCATCGTCGATGTCGCTCTCCTCCTCGTCACTCTCGCTCGAGGAGGAGCCTTCGCTATCGGAGGAGCTGTCCACGCAGCACTTCGCCCGAGTGCCGAAGCACCCGAAGACCTTGACGGAGAGGAGATCGCCCTCCATCAACTTAAAATGGAGGGTAAACCCCTCCATCAGGCTGTGGATACGGGCGAACGTCTTCCACCCTTGATCAAGATACATCACATTAGGGGCTGGGAATACAACGCGGACTCGCGTGCCGCTGATCCCACAGCCCCTCATGTGCAGTCTCAGTGTCTCGGGCGGGTCCAACTCCATCGCGCTCGCAAACGGAGCTGGAAGCCAAAGGCGACGACGAGGCGCCCGGCGCAGCTTGACGAAGAACTCGCAAGGGTCGTCCCCTATATGGACCGCCGTGGGGGGAGGAGCCGCCGGCGGAGGCGAAGCTGGCGCGCCGCCCCGCCCGCCTCTTCCCCGAGCGCCTCGACCTCGTCCGCAACCTCGCCCCCTCCCTCTTCCCCTTATGGCTGGCTCTGCCACCACGGGCGCGAGAGAGGGAGAGATGCACTGTCTGGCGGGGACCCTCGCCGCCACCGATGAAGGGCCTGGGTTCCCTTTCTCCATGGAGAATGGGAGAAAGGGGAGCAGAAGCTGAAGAAAGGAGGAGATGAGAGAGTGCGGGTTTCTGAGCTCCCCTCCCGCTCTTTATAAAGAAGCAAGGTGGGGGGGCTCGGCCGCCCCGCTCAGCGAATCAAGGCACGGGAAGAGCAGCGAGTCGGGGCCAACCCGCTGCCTCTGCTCGCGACGGCCCAGTTTCCCACTTCCACCGTCCGCGACCCCAAGCGCATGGGAGCCGCGTGGAGGCGATGCAGAACCAAGGCGACGGATGAGGCGGCCTTGCTCCGCCCCGTGAACGCGGGGAGTGGACGTCCCGAAAACCGCGCACCGGCCCCGTCCAGTAAATGCACCACGCCCCCACGCCTACCTCCGTTTAGGGAGGAGGGCGTGAATCGTCCCCATCATCGTGGCCTGACGCATGCTCGAGGGGCTTAGCCCCGCGCACGCCGCCCGCGTCACCCACGACGCCGCGTTTAACGCATGCCGTTCTGGGCGTGCGCGGTGGGAGCGGAGAGATATGCGGCGTGACCTAGGCCGCGCGTGCCCGTGCACTGTTTTGGGCCTGGCCCAACAGCGCTCGGCACCGTGTATGGCCCAGGCCCGGGGGCTCCTGTCGGCGTACTAGAGTAGGGGTACCCTAGTACCCCGAACTTGTGCACGGGCAGTTGCAGCACCCCGCGGCAAGGCTTGCCGGGTGACCGCCAAGACCCTCCGTGGTTCCCTTGAAGACCATTCAAGAACAAAGTACTCAAACCAAGGCCCGGCAAGAGGAGCTTGCCGGGAAGGCTAACCAAGGCCCCGGCAAGAGGAGCTTGCCGAGAAGGCCAACCCAGGCCCCGGCAAGAGGATCTTGCCGGGAAGGGACAAGACCCCGGCAAGAGGAGCTTGCCGGGAAGGCCAGACAAGTCATACCAAGAAAGCTTGCCGCGACGCGCCCTGCGTCCCGGCAAGGCCCGGTGAGCGACGAGCTCCCAAACACGACAAGACGACGACCGCGGCAAGGAGCTTGCCGCGGGAAACCCCCACTTCGTGCCCGCGCTCCAGCACACCTGCTAACGTGTCACTCTAGGACTCTCCCGAGCACACGTGGCAGGAGGCCGCGCAGCTAGGGGTGCGCGGTGGCAAGCGGAGATGAAGAGAAGGCCATCGTGGCAAACGGTGGCGCTCCTAACGGTCACTTTTTGCACTGGTTAGGCAACTCAGACAGGCATTCAATGACCTTGTCCCCTGCAGTCAGAGTTAGGTAGGGTGCACTGTGTCCACAGTAGCGGTAGCTGCACCTACCGCATCCTTTTCCATTTTTACCCTTCTGGCCTACGTTGCCACCTATGGGTGACCCCTTGAAAGTATAAAAGGAGGCCCAAGCTCAACATAGAGGAGGTTCGGCCGATTCAGCTCATCCGAAACACCAAAAACACTCCCACGCTCAGTCTGGCAGCGTCCATCGCTCCTGAGCAAGAATTCAATACACACAAACAAGCAGCAGTAGGGTTTTACGCATCCGTGCGGCCCGAAGCTGGGCAAAACCGCTCGCGTGTACCGCCTCGATCCGCTCTTTGTGCAACCTCCGCCTCCCTCCGAACCGAAAGGGGCCCTGTCCCCATAGGTGTTGGTGGATCAGCCTCCCTGACACTCGGAAACCGGAAACCGATACACCTGTGCCTGACACTCCGGCCACTCATCGTATACTCCTGGCATAGCACTTCTTTGCCATCAATGATCTATGCACCTGCATCGTCACATGAGTCAATGATATGCAACATATATAGTTGAGCAACAGAAAGAGACATACTTGGCAAAAATAGAAGCAACATATCATAAGCATAAATAACAAAGTTCATCGTACCCAAAATGCCCTAACTAGAGTGTCCTTGCTAGTCGACGAGGACGATTTAATTACATCACAAATAAAGTTTCGTCGTGCATAAATCAAAGTTTCGTCATACATAAAGTATGGACTAAACAGACACATTGTCATATATCGACAATCAATCAAGCATGTTGTGCCATCCATCCAAGTCAGAGAGATAGTCCCCGAGCTTAGTGAAAGGCTTCAGGTCAAGACGCTGAGCCGCTACGCGTGTTTGGACGTCTTGCTGCGACATTTCCCCTTCCTCGTAGAACAACCCTATTTTCTCAGGGACCTCCTTCATGATGATTTGGGCAAGTTCATGCTAGATGAGATAGAACTCAGCTCAAAGTTGATGATCGTCGATATCTCCTACAGTCCTTGCCCATTGCAGAATATTGGCATCCCCGGCTGTAGGTGACATGCGAAGGTTCTGCCGATCCTGGCTGTTCTCCAGCATCTGGTGTATAACATAGAATCCATTATTAAGACTATCACTCGGTTGCTTGATGCAGCAGAAGTCGGTCTAATGGCTGAAGGCGGCCATGCTGTTCCTAGTCTTGTTGAACTTGACCTCTCCACCCCGTACGCCATAGAAAAAGATAGCACTGTCGAGAACAGACTTGATGTGGGTGTAATCCTTTTTGTTAATATTCTTCAATGTGTCCAAGTGAAGAGCGTGGGAGTATCGGGGGTAAAGGATGATGAGGACGGCACGCCCATTGCTGCACAAAATAAGTACACCTCAAATTAATTAGCCTCCATCGTGCAAATGAATGATTGAAATCGAAGGAAGGATATCCGCGTGGATGACTTACAGGGGATGATAAGGCAAGAGAATCGTCTCCTTGTCCTTATTGGCGAGCATAAAATTGACGAGGTAGTCCCAGACACGTCTCCGTCGTATCTATAATTTTTTTATTGTTCCATGCTAATATTCTACAACTTTCATATACCTTTGGCAACTTTTTATACTATTTTAACCACACTTGTGCTTCATAGTAGCACCATGTTCTTCATATAGAGAGTCTCTTGAGTTATCACTTTCATATACTAGTGGGAATTTTCATTATAGAACTTGGCTTGTATATTCCGATGATGGGCTTCCTCAAATGCCCGAGGTCTTCATGAGCAAGCAAGTTGGATACACACCCACTTAGTTTCAGTTTGAGCTTTCATACACTTATAGCTCTAGTGCATCTGTTGCATGGCAATCCCTACTCCTTGCATTGACATCAATTAATGGGCATCTCCATAGCCCATTGATTAGCTGCATCGATGTGAGACATTCTCCCTTTTTGTCTTCTCCAAACAACCTCAACCATCATATTCTATCCCACCTATAGTGCTACGTCCATGGCTCACGTTCATGTATTGCGTGAAAGTTGAAAAGGTTTGAGAACGTCAAAAGTATGAAACAATTGCTTGGCTTGTCATCGAGGTTGTGCATGATTTGAATATTTTTTGTGGTGAAGATGGAGCATAGCCAGACTATATGATTTTGTATGGATAACTTTCTTTGGCAATATTGTTTTGAAAAGACATGATTGCTTTATTAGTACGCTTGAAGTATTATTGTCTTAATGTCAGATCATAGACTATTACTTTGAATCACTCGTGTCTTAATATTCATGCCATGATTAGATTATATGATCAAGATTATGCTAGGTAGCATTCCTCATAAAAATTATCTTTTTATCATTTACCTACTCGAGGACGAGCAGGAATTAAGCTTGGGGATGCTGATACGTCTCCGTCGTATCTATAATTTTTGATTGTTCCATGCCAATATTCTACAACTTTCATATACTTTTGGCAACTTTTTATAGTATTTTTGGGACTAACATATTGATCAGTGCCCAGTGCCAGTTCCTGTTTGTTGCGTGTTTTTTGTTTCATAGAAAACCCATATCAAACGGAGTCCAAACGGGATAAAAATTTACGGAGATTTTTTTGGAATATTTTTGAATTTTGGGAAGAAGAATCAACGTGAGACGATGCCCGAGGGAGGCACGAGGCAGGGGGCACGCCCTGGACCCTCGTGGCCACCATGTAAGCCAGTTGGTGCCCTTCTTTCGCCGCAAGAAAGCTAATATCCGGATAGAGATCGTGTTAAAATTTCAGCCCAATCGGAGTTATGGATCTTCGAGAATATAAGAAACGGTGAAAGGCCAGAATTTGAAAAGCAGAAACAGAGAGAGAGAGAGAGAGAGAGAGAGAGAGAGAGAGATCCAATCTCGGAGGGGCTCTCGCCCCTCCCGGGCCATGGAGGCCATGGATCAGAGGGGAAACCTGTAGGATGTGGGGTTCCGGCAAAACCCTTAAGGTTCAAACTCTGGGGTGCACGCGAAGATCTCTCCCCTACCGATCCACGTTCCAACGCCTTGCTGAGAGTCTAAGCTAGCAAGATGAACAACACGAGGGACACGAGGTTTATACTAGTTCAGGCCACCATTGTGGTGTAATACCCTACTCCAGTGTGTGGTGTGGATTGCCTCAGGGGCTGGTGGTGAACAGTACAGAGGAAGAACGGCCTCACGAGGGGTGTTCTTGTGGTGGCGTTCTGCCTGGGAAGGACTCGATCCAAGATGCCTTCATACTGTGATGGCTAGCCCTATATATAGAGTCCCTGGTCCTCTTCCCAAATATTGAGCGGGAAGGGCGCCAACAACGGTCATTTTTAAGGGGAACATCTAGTACAACTTAAGCTGACTAAAGTTGGTCTTCGGCTGCCAAAGGCACTGGCGATGACACTGTCTTGGGCTCCACGGTGACCTCCATCCTGCCGCTCTGTTGGTCTTGGTCTCGTTGCACCGAAATGGTAGCCTTTGCCTAATGCCTTGGTCTGTGCTTGCCCCCTTTGCACCAAAGAGGAAACAAGGACACTGTACAGGCCAGCGCCCGCTTGGCGCCTGCCTGGTCTCGATCGTCATGGCTTGCGTCACGAGCACCTCGAGACGTACCCTTGCCTTGATCTCTCTGCCGCCTCGCGAGCCTTCCTGGTGAGGCTGTTCCTGAGGTAGCCTTTCGTCGTCCGCCCCGCGAGGCTTGGACCCTCGCGTGGTTCTTGAGCTTGAGTCGATGAAGATGGGTCATACTGGGCCACCACTCGAGCCACACCGCAGGCCATAGGCAAGCAAGTATGGGGACCCCTATTCCCAGAACGCCGACATTAGCCGCCGGGCCCAAGGCGCGCTCAGACTTGGCTTAGCGGAGAAACGAAGGGCCAAGTGCAGAGCGTCGCGGGCCCCAACAGCATGCGGCCTTGGGCACCATGTGGCGGTTGATTGGACATGGGCGCCTCCGCTTCCCCATGTTGCCTCGGCAACCGCTCGACTTGACAAGTCCCTGTATGCAAAATGTGTCATGATTACCTATGATCATGGAGGCTGACGGTTGGCCTCCTTCGACTATAAGTATGGAACGGCGTGAGACCTCCCAGTTCATCTCTGCTTACTCTGTTTCTTATTCCTTGCTCCCCCTCCACCAGCTCGTTGTATCTCATGGCGCCTACGAAGAAATTTTCGTCCGCAGAGAAGGGGAAGGCTCGCCAAGAGGGGCCTGGCTCCCCTCCGTCCAAGCGCGGCTGAGGTCGCCCCTGCAAGCACCCCGCGACTCCTGCGGTGGCCGCTAGTGGTCGTGGCGGTGGTCCCTTGCTTGGTGGAGGCCGCTTGATCGATGGGGGGAGGCGCGCCACGGCTGCGCGGCCTCCTTACCCGCGCCTCCACTCGACGGAGGTGTTGCCAAAGTTTGTCGTTTGGTCGGAGGATCTGGCCGGTACCTGGCTTCAGCTCCCCCGCTTCTTCGCCGGCGAACTGCCGGACGGTGCTACTGGGGGACTCTAGCTTCAGGCGGACGGCTGCTGCAGCAGAGCCTCTTGGGTGGTGGTGGAGGTTTCCATTGTCGGGAACATTGCTTTGGCCCACGGCTGGTAGACGTTTGCCCGCGCGCGTGGCCTGGGCCAACGGTGCATCCTGCACTTCAAGTTCGACGGCGATGCCACCCTCTTCGTGAAGGTGTTCGGGGAAGATGGCCGCCGCGTCGGGTGCTAGCCCGAGGGTGATGACGACGACTGGAGGCTCGGCCTCGGCGACGGCCGCGGTGAAGATGAAGACGGGCCCATTTCAGGCGGTGCCCACAGCTTGCCAAGCTTCGGCGACTCCCCTTCTGACAGTAGCTCCTCCAGCGGCGGTCGCGATCAGCCTCCGCGCCGCCGCGCCTGCTTCAAGGGGGGTGGCGGATCATACCATTGTCGAACCTCGGTGAACTGTGAGGAGGGGTCCGTTTGAGCTCCGGAGGGTGACGCGAATCTTCTTCTGTGGGTTGTCGCGAGCCACACTTATTTTGCCTTTTCTCCCTTTCCTGCATAGAGAGAGAGAAGTGTGGAGCCCCGTGGGGGCGTGATAGACTGTTGCTTTCAATTATCATGTCGTTTCTATTATTTTCATGCCGCACTACGGTACTGCACGCTCATGCTAGAAATAACTTAGATCGGGGGGGGGGATGCGTAGCGGCCTTCGCCTGGGGAGGCTCCAGCCAGAGGCCTTGTCGTGCGTCTTGAGGCCTGCAAAAATTAGCCGGAGGGACAGGCTCCATCGCTCAGTCGTGAGGGCGACCAGCCCAGGCTCTGCGTTCGTGTCGCGATTCCCGTGGGGCATGGACCGGGAGGAGTGCTCCCGCTGTGAACTTAGGTTGGGAAACCTCACGAAATGAAGCCAGAAGATACTCGCGAGGGTGCCCGCGCAGCCCCCCTCGGGAGGTTTGTGAAAGGAAAGTCGAGTCAGGCGAATAGCAAAGACAAGAAAACACAAGCCAGGGACGGCGCTCAACACCGAAAGCAACTCCAACTAAAGTCCCAAACAAAGATGAACTAGCCAACTACAGAAAGCAAATGAAAAGCCGCGTCCGGCACCTAATCTAGTCTTCGACGTCTTCTCACCAGCGTGGAGCTAAGTGCTGCCACTAGGCATGGGCGGGAGCACCCGAGGCCCGGGGGCGGCACTCCGGAGACTCTGGGCATGTACAGCCCCAACTCATTATTACGTGAGTGTCACGGGCGGCGAGCTTCACAGGCATTGGCCTTCTTCACAGGCACCGGGCCTTTTCTTGGGGGAGTCGAGCTTCACAGGCATTGGCCTTCTTCACAAGCACCGGGCCTTTCCTCAGGGCGACAAACTTCACAGGCATTGGCCTTCTTCACAGGCATCGGGCCTTTTCTCACAGGCACTGGGCCTCGTTTCAAGGGTAGAACCTCTGAAGGTGCTGAATGTTCCACGCGTTCGGGATTGGCACTCCCTCCTGGGTCTCCAAGCGCGCGGAGCCGGGCCTGGAAACATGAACAACCTTGAACGGGCCCTCCCACATGGGCGAGAGCTTGTGCAGCCCTTCCTTGGAGAGCACCCGCCTGAGTACGAGGTCCCCTACATCGAGAGTCCTGGGGAGGATGTTGCAGCAGTGCTACCGCCGTAGCGCCTACTGGTATCTTGCCACCTGAAGCACGGCCTCCCGACGGCGTTCCTCCCCCTGCACGAGGTCCGTCCCACGCATGGCATCCTGCTGCGCTTCGTCGAATGCCAGGACCCGCGCGGAGTGACGCTTGACCTCGTGAGGGAGGACCGCCTCTGCTCCATAGACGAGGAAGAATGGGTCTCGCTAGTCGACTTGGTTGCAGTCTTGCGGATGGACCACAAAACGGACTGGAGCTCGTCGTACCATCCCCTGCCGCAGGCCTCCAGCTTCTTCTTGAAGGTCCTGGTTTTGAGGCCTTTCAGGACCTCTGCATTGGCACGTTCAGCTTGGCCGTTGCTCCGAGGGTGCGCCGCCGAAGCGTAGCATATCTGCGTTCCAAGGTTAGCACAATATGTTTTGAATAGATTGCTGGTGAATTGTGAACCATTGTCGATGATGATGCGGTTAGGCACTCCGAATTGGCTCACGAGGCCCTTGATGAACTTGACTGCTGAGCCGGCTGGGATGGTGTGGACAGCTTCCACCTCAGCCCACTTGGTGAACTTGTCAATGGCAACGTAGAGGTAGCGATAGCCCCCAGGCGCCCGGGGAAATGGGCCCAAGATGTCCAGCCCCCAAACTGCGAATGGCCTTGAGAGGGGGATGGTCTGCAAGCCCTGGGCTGGCTGATGGATCTTCTTGGCGTGGAATTGGCAAGCTTCACAAGCTTTCACCAGCTCGATGGCGTCGTTGAGTGCTGTAGGCCAGTAGAACCCGTTGCGGAATGCCTTGCCCACGAGGGTTCGTGACGACGAGTGGTGCCCACGATCTCCAGCGTGTATGTCTGCCAGCAGCTCTTTCCCATGTTCCTTGGAAATGCAACGTAGGGACACGTCGTTCAGCCGCTTCCGGTAGAGCTCTCCGTCTTGAATGCAGTAGGCCGTGGCCTGCCACGCCACGCGCTCTGCATCCTCCTCCTTCTCTGGCAGAGTCCCTTGCATTAAGTAACTCTTGAGTTCCACGGTCCAACACCCCTCCTGAGGCTCCATCGCCAGGAGCAAGCGTGCTCCTAAGGTCCGGCCATAGGCCGGAGCTCCTGAGGCAGGTGGTTGAGGGAGCTCCTCCTGAGGTTGCAATGTGCTTGATGATGGCGGCGCTGCTAAGGGTTTGAAGAGTCTTTCCTCAAAGACATCGGGCTCTTGAGGCAGCCGCCGGGACGCCCCCCTGGCGATGTCATCAGCCTCCTGATTGGTGCCCCGTGGCACATGCTGCAACTCCAACCCCCAAAACTGCCTCTCCATTCTACGGACCTCCGCGAGATATGCCTCGATGTGCTCGTCCTTCGGATCGTACACCTTGTTGGAGAAGTTGAAGAGCATCTGTGAATCACCTTTGACGATGAGGCGCTTTAACCCCAAGGCCGTCGCAGCCTTCAAGCCTGCTATCAAGCCCCCGTATTCTGCGATATTGTTGGAAACCTTCTCCCCATGTTGGAAACGGAGCTGCACGGCGTAATAGAGCTTGTCTTGAGTGGGGGATATAAGCACCGCGCCAGCCCCCGCGCTGTGTCGTGAGAACGCCCCGTTGAAGTACATGACCCAACCATCCGGTGCCTCACTTCCTGGGGAAAGTGACCGATCCTCGCCGGCCTCGAGCCCCGACGGCTTTGTCCATTCCGCCACAAAATTTGCAAGTGCGGTCCCTTTGACGACCCTCGTCGTGCTGAATTCCAACTGGAATGCTTGCAACTCGATGTTCCATTCGGCAACCCTTCCCGCTAAGTTGGGGCTTCTGAGTACTCTTTCCAATGGATACGCCGAGACAACCTTGATGGGGTGACCTTGAAAGTAGTGTCGCAGCTTTCGAGAGGCCACTAACAGCGCGAGCAAGAGCTTCTGGGGCATGGGGTACCGTGCCCTTGCATCCCGCAGCACCGTGCTGACGAAATACATGGGATGCTCGACGAGGGTGGGCGCAGCGACGGAGCCCGCATCCTCCGGTGAGTCGAGTGCCTCCCGAGGCGTAAGAGCCCCCGGCTCCTGATTGATCAATGGGGTCCCCCAGCCATGGAGGCGCCTTCCTGCTGAGGCTGACATGTATCTATCGAGGTCGTGACCCTCGCGAGGACTTCCTGGCTTTGAGCTGCCGTGACTGGGGTCGCCACTGGTGCGGCCTTGGCCCGGGGCTCCTACCGGACCACTACCAGAGATGCGCTGGCGGAGTATGGTGCGGCGGCGAGATAAAGCACCAGGGGCTCCTACGGGCATGGTGCTACCATCACAGGAGGGCTGGTCAGGTACTTCTTGAGATCTTGGAACGCTTCATCAGCCTCTTGAGTCCATTCGAACGGGCCTTTCCTCTTCATCAGCTTCAAGAAGGGCAGAGCGTGTTCTCCTAGCTTGGAGATAAAGCGCCCTAATGCGGTTACTCATCCGGTGAGCTTCTGCATTTCCCTGAGGGTTTGCGGCGGACTCATGTCTTCTATTGCCTTGACCTTCTTTGGGTTAGCCTTGATCCCTCTGTGGGACACGAGGAAGCCCAGAAGCTTGCCGGAAGGAACACCAAACACGCACTTCTCTGGGTTGAGCCGCAGGTCCACTTCACGGAGGCTCACGAAGGTTTCTTCCAGGTCCTGTATCAGGGTCTTCGCCTCCCGAGACTTCACCACTATGTCATCGACATAAGCCTCGGCGTTTCTCCCGAGCTGCCGGCCCAAGGCAATGTGCATCAGTCGCTGAAAGGTTACGCCTGCGTTGCGCAATCCGAACGGCATGCAGGTGTAGCAGTACACCCTACACGGGGTTAGGAAAGCCGTCTTCTCCACATCTTCTACCGCCATCTTGATTTGGTGATAGCCCGAGAAGGCATCCAGGAAGCACAACAGGTCGCACTCTGCGGTTGAGTCCATGATATGATCGATGCGGGGGAGCGGCAACAGATCTTGAGGGCAAGCCTTGTTGAGGTTGGTGAAATCGACGCACATGCGCTCCTTTCCTCCCTTCTTTGGCACAACAATGGGGTTCGCCAGCCATTCCGGATAGCGAACCTCGCGAATGACTCCCGCGGCTTCTAGCTTGCGGGTTTCTTGGACGATGAAGGCCTGCTTCTCGGTGGACTGTCGTCTTGCTTTCTGCTTCACGGGGCGTACATTGGGGCATACGTTCAGGTGATGCTCGATCACCTGCCGGGGGACTCCTACCAGCTGCTTGGGTTCCCACGCGAACACTTCCTTGTTCGCGCGCAGGAATTTCACTAGAGCCTCCTCTTGTTCGGGGTCGAGATTGGTGCCAATGGTGAAGGTGGCGCCAGAGGACCCATCCTCATTGACTGGTACCTGCTTGGTCTCCGCCTTGTCTTGGGTGAAAAACTACTTCTTCTTGGTCAGTGCAGCCCCCATGGCCTCGAGGGTGTCGGCGCTGGCGGGCAGCGCCACTGCGGCCGCCTTGAAAGCGAGCTTGAGCGCCTGCAGGGCATCTTTTGCGTCTCCGGCTATGGTGAGGACGCCGCTGCTCCCATGCATTTTCATGAGGTTGTAAGCCGGGTGAGTTGCTGCCATGAACTGGGCCAAGGCCGGGTAGCCGAGGATGAAGTTGTACGGGAGGCCAATGGGGGCAACGTCGAAGTCGTCCAGCTCCGTGCGGAAGTTGGCTTGGGTGCCAAAGGTCACCGGGAGGCGGATCTGCCCCAAGGAGCCGGTGGAACTGCCCCCGACGCCCGAGAAGGGCTTGCTGGGTTGGAGTCGCTCCAGCGGCACGTGGAGGAGGCTGAAGGCCTCGACTGAGAGCACATTGAGACCAGCTCCAGCGTCGAAGATGGTAGGAGTGTAGAGCATCGGGAGCGCACCCCGAGCAAGCGGTGTTGGTAGGGTGATCATCCAAGCCGAAGGTGAAGTCGGCTTTGGGTGCCACCCAACCCGGAGGAGCTTCGCGCCGCGCGAGGGCAGCGCCGATCTGGCAGACGAATGGCTTGACGTGGTGACTCATGGGTGGGGCTTGCGATACGTTCATGATTCGCTTTTAGTGGGTTGCTTGAGTGACAGAAGCATAAACCTGAGTAAGGGGGTTGTTGCGTATGGGATAAAGAGGACTTGATGCTTTAATGCTATGGTTGGGCTTTACCTTAATGATATTTAGTAGTTGCGGATGCTTGCTAGAGTTCCAATCATAAGTGCATATGATCCAAGAAGAGAAAGTATGTTAGCTTATGCCTCTCCCTCAAATAAAATTGCAATAGTGATTACCGGTCTAGTTATCGATTGCCTAGGGACAAATAACTTTCTCGTGACAAAAAACTCTCTACTAAAACTACCTTAGTTGTGTCTTCATCTAAACAGCCCCTACTTTTTATTTATGTGCTTTTTATTATCTTGCAAACCTATCCTATCACACCTGCAAAGTACTTCTTGTTTCATACTTATTCTAGGTAAAGCAAACGTCAAGCGTGCGTAGAGTTGTATCGGTGGTCGATAGAACTTGAGGGAATTTTTGTTCTACCTTTAGCTCCTTGTTGGGTTCGACACTCTTACTTATCGGAAGAGGCTACAATTGATCCCCTATACTTGTGGGTTATCAAGACCTTTTTCTGGCGCCGTTGCCGGGGAGTCATAGCATGGGGTGAATATTCTCGTGTGTGCTTGTTTGCTTTATCACTAAGTAATTTTTATTTGCTGTTCTTAGTTGTTTTGTATCTTTAGTTATGGGTATTAAACGCAAAATACCAAATAAATTAGTTGTACCTACTACACCAATGGTTGAAGAACCACTCACAATCTATCACACTCCTAAAGCTTTTTATTTGGATCATCTTTGATCCCTTTGTGCTCGTGTTGAAACCCCAACTAGCTTAGTTGAGGGCAAATATTTAGATGAGCATGCTTGTTATGTGTGACACCGTATATCTGAAAAAGGGAAACTTTTACTGGATCAAATTCATCGTTTGCAATGCTATGCTTGGAATTTATGTGAAATATATGATTTTACTTGTTGTTCTGAAAACCCTAAGAAACACCTTCCCTACCAATGTGAGTTTAGTGAAAATGGAATCGTATATTCGTATGCTAAGGGTGTTTATAATTACTATGATGTTCAGCAAATTGAAGAATTTGTTTTTTTTAAGGGTGCTTACGAAATTGCTTCTTTGATTGAAAAGCATGATGCTACTCTCTACAAATCTGAATATTTTGCCATACTTAAATATTGTTATGATAATTATGCTTCTAATGCCTATGTTAAACCATATATTGAGGACTCCTCCGCTGTCCAAGAAGACTCTAATATTTTGCAAGTCTATGGAAGAAGATATTGATGAAACTGTGAGCTCATTGGATGAAAAAGATGACGAGGAGAGCGAAGAACAAAAGGAGGAAGAGTGGATTAGTTGTGTCTTCATATAAACAGCCCCTACTTTTTATTTACGTGCTTTTTATTATCTCGCAAACCTATCCTATCACACCTACAAAGTACTTCTAGTTTCATACTTGTTCTAGGTAAAGCGAATGTCAAGTGTGCGTAGAGTTGTATCGGTGGTCGATAGAACTTGAGGGAATATTTGTTCTACCTTTAGCTCCTCGTTGGGTTCAACACTCTTACTTATCGAAAGAGGCTACAATTGATCCCCTGTACTTGTGGGTTATCAGTCCCTCGCATATTCACGGTGCTTTGCGCAGACTTCCAAGAAGCTCCCGTGCATGAAGTACGGGTCAGCGACACAGATATAACGTATCTGCTCAATCCCGATGATGTAGTTCATGTACAAGGCATAAAGGCGGACAAACGTAAAATCCAGCTTCTTCAAGTGAAACATGTCGAAGACGTAATCGAATCGAAGGAAGAACTTCTCCGCGGGGATTGTGTCGATGTACAACCTTTGCCGTGGAACATTAACCACGTAGAGTGGGTATCCTGGATTTTCCGAGGCGATTAGGCTTTTCTCTCTCCACAGCACATCGTCATGAAGTCTCCTTAGATCACCATGTATGGCATGTACCGATGCCTTAGGTAGGATTGGTTCACCAGTGATATGGTATTTCGCCGCACCGGGGACAGGTATACGGTCTTGAACCCAAGGCTGCGGTGGCGACTAGATCATAGCAGCAGCTTTATTGCTGCCTTTCCTCGCTCTCTTCCGATGCTTCTTTGGTGGAAGGTCGTCTATAGTATGTTCAAGCTCCGGAGGCGGCAATTCAGGCACCGACTATTGATGCTCAAACCCTGAGTACTCATACTACTGAGCCATCGATCCTCCCTCATCAGTGGCGCCAGTATTGAGATAATGTTGAGTGTCATTGTCATCCTCATCCTAACCTATGACGACGTCATCAGCGACTAATGGAGTCTTTATGTCACCCAGTCCGCTATCACCCAACACGACAGGCAACTCTAATTGGGTAGGTGGGGTGCTGATGTTCATACCTTGCGGAGGCTGTGTGGTTGTAGGTGTGCTCTCGGCCGCCTCTAGACGAAGCAGAATCTTTGGCCACAATAGGACCCACGTCTTGCAATCGCCAAGACGCCACGGGGTCTCGTCGTTATCTCCCCCTAGTACTGGAGGCACCAAATTCTCGTGTCCCGGTTTGACACTGGCCACGGAAACTCTCAAGAAGTCTGGGGCGATCGGCCGGCTGTGGAACAATTGTTCCTTCAGATTTTTTATCGTCGCCTTCCCCACGTCCACCTTCTGGCCGTTGATGTCATACAATATGGTGCACGGGGCGTCGGCCTGCAAAGACATGTTTGCGATGTGAGACATCCAAAAGGCAACGGAAACGGGAGATTATACATTTATTGAAGAGGGATGGTGTGACAGGTACCATGAGGGTGTCGAGCTCAGCCAAAGACGAAGCAGGTGCGGGAGCTGGTGCATGAGCAAGTGCTGGTGCAGGTGCTGGTGCTGGTGCAATGCTAGTCGAGCTGCTCCCGAAGAAGTCGGCAAGGGGAAAGTTTGCTGCATCTTTTTCTGGATTTCGCCTGCTCCAACCGACGATAGCCGGAACCAAGACTTTCAGCTCCTGTTTTACGGTAGCTACCGCTGTTGCGACTGTATTAGCTGAATTCTTCTCAACCGCAATCTCAACCTTCTTGTCGATGCTTTCTTCAGTTAACCTTCGTCTTTCCTTTCTCTCCTTCGTGGTCTCAGCGTAGTACTTCTTCCATGTGGCGCTGTCTCCAACACCGTGCACGCATCCATACGACGGTTGAGTGTCCACCGGGAGTTGTTTCAATATGTTCAACGCCTAGTTGAATGGGGTGTCCCACTTGGGCCTCGCAACGCCTCAGACGACGAGTCGCTTTCGGCCGCAATCTTGTGCTGCTCTCCCTGCAAAAGGAACAAGGATCATTTACAAATATGACTAAACATGCAGTCGAATTGATCAGAAACTAAAATTACCAGTAGTCTCATGAACTCCGTCGTGACCGGGTCCGTCTCGAAAACCTTCTTGAATGGTTCCCAACGGTACCGGGCCCTGGGGACGTCATACTCTTGCGGGACGATGACTCCGCCAAGGGGTCTGGGATGCCCAGACTTTCGCGTTCCGCATCCTCCTTGGCCCATATGGACCTCTTCCTCGCGTAACCATGGATTTCGAGGCGGTGGTGCCCCATGTTCCTCTGTTGAACCCCCTTCATGTGCTTTGACTTTTTTTGGCATCTTCGGTAGCGCAAGCCGCCTTGAATGCTTGAAACTACTCTAGCGTGATTGTCGAATTTTCTTTCACAATCTCAAGGTAGGGTTCCTTTTTGTCGATGTCGCATTTCACCCTTCCTTTCCAGGTAGCCAACATGTCGCTACACTTGGTCATGGCGCGTTTGTTTATCCGCTTCGTTGCCAGGTCTTTCTGTGGATCTTTATATTAGATTTCATCCCGGCCCGGGAACAAGAATATCTAGTGCAGCAGGGTTAGGATGGATTTCTTCATATTTGGCCTGTTCTTCAGTTTCTCATCATTGATGGTGGCGCACGCCCGTACGATGCATCCTATCTGATTGCCGTAGCAGGAGCACGCTTCCACAGACAGTTTTGGCTCAAAATTGCCATCATCCACCTCCATGACCACTAGTCTAGTAGTGAGGAGCTGGTTTAGGCGTTGACATCTCCTCTTCGCTTTCGGTTCTATGGCTTTGCCAGTCTCGGTGCCGGTGTCGGCGCTGGCCTCAGTGCTGGGCTTGGTGCCGGTCTGGGTCTCAACACTAGTCTCTGCGTCGGTCTCAATGTTGGGCTTGGATGAGACAGGTGGGCCCAGCAACAACAACCGTTGATCATTGGCAAGGCTCAATAATTCATTTGCCGCCAGGTAGACATCATCGCAATCACTAGAACCCTATCCTTCATTGTTGCTATCCATGTTTCCTACGATTATATCTAGTCAATCAATTCTAGACCTAATAAAATGAATAATGACATAAAAAAGGCCTATGTTTTGTAGGAACGTTGATTCCTTCCCGGTGCGGCAAATCTCGGGCACTCGATATGTCCTAGTTTGTAGCACAAGTCATCCTAAAATTCACGGAAAATTTCGGCATGACCTTTGCTAAAAAGTGGACAAATCGAGCACCTAAAATTTGCCGGAACGGAAATGAATCAACATTCCGGCAAAACATAGGCCACTAGGCTTCATTCCCTGGAAACAACAAAAGGCCACTTGGGCACAATCAAACCACTTCAATGAAAAGATATAACATGAACACTTCACTGAAAAGATATAATCAACAATAAAAGTCTAGGAAGGGATCATCTTTAAAATAAAACTTCCCTAAATTCTTTTCCTTGAAAAATTGTGGTCTTTTCAGAAATCAAAAACCTTTGCAAAATGACCTCACTAAACACTTCTTTGCCTAGGACAGAACCCAAATTATGTTGATCTAGCTATTCCTCTCTCTCTCACACACATTTTTTCTCTAACCCTTCTCTGCCTAGGACAGAACCCAATTAAACTACAAAGGAACTCCATTTCTCTAACCCTTCTGACCTAATGCTTTAAAATTAATTTTTCTCTAACCTAACCTAATGAACCTAATTAACCTACCTATTTAACCTAGTTAGTTAACCTAGTTTACCTAGATAATTAACCTAATTAAACTAGTTAACCTAGCTAGTTCTCCGTCAAAGCCCTAAACAAATTTTTGCACTAACCTTGATAATTAACCTAATTAAACTAGTTAACCTAACTAGTTCTCTGTCAAAGCCCTAACTAAATTTTTGCACTAACCTAGATAATTAACCTAATTAAACTAGTTAACCTAGCTAGCTAGTTCTCTGTCCAGTGTTTGTGCTATGCATGAGAGAGAGACATGAGGGGTGGGGGCTTATAGAGGATGGCTCTGGTGGTGGGGAGGGAGGCAGGGGCATCTCCGGTGACGGTGAGGGAGGCAGTTGTGGCAAGGGAGGATTCGGTGGCGTCGAAGGCGGCTCTAGTGGCATTGATGAGGCCGCGCGGCTCCGATGGTGTTGGGGGCGGCTCCGGTGGCGTCGACGGCGCGGCGCACTGGTGGCTCCGGGGGTGTCGACGTCGGCAGAAGACGGCGGCGAAGTGGGGTGACGGCGAATTGGGGAGACAGTGGCGAAGTGGGGTGAGGGATTTTGGGGAGAACTGATGGCCGGGGGAAACGTTTTTTGGGTTAAGTCAAACGTAGCGGTAGCACGTCTTGCAAAACGCTCTATAGCTAAGATAGCTATAGCGGTTTTTACAAAACGCGCTACTTCTATAGCTATGTAATTTCCTTTTATTTTCTTATTTCCTTTTCTGTTTCTATAGCGGGGATCTAGGAAACGCGCTGCTGCTATAGTAGCTATAATGCCTCTTATGAACAGACGCTACGGCTACGCCTTTCTCCTTTTTCGCTTTTCATTTATTTTGCTTTACATTTTATTTTTTTCCTTTCTCCTTTTTCTATTTCTTTCATTTTCATTTACTTTTCTATTTGTTTAAAAAAATTCCATTAGAAGTAGCGCTTTTCATAGAAAACACGCTAGTACATAGATTCTAGCGGTAGCGCGCTTTTTGCAAGCCCGCTACTACTATGTGTAGCCTATCGGCTTAGTAATGAGAATATTAGGAGTACCTCTTTTACATATACACGCGCTACTGCTACATTTTTATCTATAGCACCCTTTTCCCTCACGCGCTACTGCTATCTAGCACTAGCGCCCTTTTTTAACCCGCGCTACTGCTAAAGTTGTGTGTATAAGGTTTTCCCTAGTAGTGAGATAATATTCAAGAGCAATCAAGCATCTAAGCTTGGGGATGCCTTGGATGGCATTCCCTAGTTTGTCTTCAATCCATTGGTAAATTTACTTGAGGCTATATTTTTATTCACCACATTATATGTGTTTTTCTTGGAGCGTGTTGTATGATATGAGTATTTGCTTTATAGTTTGCCACAATCATCCTTGCTGTACACACCTTTTGAGAGGGACATACATGAATCGTGAATTTATTAGAATACTCTATGTGCTTCACTTATATCTTTTGAGTTGGGCAGTTTTTGCTCTAATGCTTCACTTGTATATTTTTAACAGCACGACGGTGGCTTTATTTTATAGAAATTGATGAACTCTGATGATTCAATTATATTATTTTGAGTGTCTCTTTAACAGCATGGTAATTTGCTTAGGTTATGAATTTAGTCCTAATATGATAGGCATCCAGATGAGATATAATAAAAACTTTCATAAAGAGCATTGAATATATGAAAAGTTTGATTCCTTGCATTTGTTTTGAGATATGAAGATGGTGATATTAGAGTCATACTAGTAGTAAATCATGTATTCAAAGAAATAATTGCGTTAAGGTTTATGATTCCCGTAGCATGCACGTATGGTCTTCTAGTTATGTGATGAAGTTGGAGCGCAATTTATTATTGATTGTCTTCCTTTGTGTGAATGTCGGGAGCGCGCGATGGTTAACTCCTACCAACTGCTCCTCTAGGAGCATGCATAGTAGTACTTTGCTTTGAGGGCTAATAGATTTTTTGCAATAAGTATGTGAGTTCTTTATGACTAATGTTGAGTCCACGGATTATACGCACTCTCACCCTTCCACCCTTGCTAGCCACTCTAGTACCGCGCAACTTCCGCCGGTGCATTAAACCCACCTTATACCCTTCCTCAATAAAGCCACCATACCTTAATGCATTTTCATAGCCATTCCGGGATATATTTCCATGCAACTTCCACTGCTCCGTTTATTATGACACATACCATCATTGCCATATTGCTTTGCATGATCATGTAGTTGGCATAGTATTTGTGGCTTGGCCAACGTTCGTATTTTTATACATGTCACTCTTGGTCATTGCACATCCCGGTACACCACCGGAGGCATTCATATAGAGTCATATCTTTGTTCTAGTATCGAGTTGTAATTCTTGATTGTAAGTAAATAAAGTTGTGATGATCATCATTATTAGAACATTGTCCCATGTGAGGTTATAAATAAAAGAGGCCAAAGAGCCCAAATAAAAGAGGCCAAAGAGCCCAAAATAAAATAAAATAAAAGCAAAAAAAAGAGGCCAAAGAGCCCAAAATAAAAAAAATGAGAAAAAGAGAGAAGGGACAATGTTACTATCCTTTTCCACACTTGTGCTTTAAAGTAGCACCATGTTCTTCATGAGAGAGAGTCTCCTATTTTGTCACTTTCATATACTACTTGTGGGATGATACGTCTCCAACGTATCTATAATTTTTTTTACTGTTCCATGCTATTATACTATCTTTTTGGATGTTTTATATGCATTATTATGCTATTTTATATTATTTTTGGGACTAACCTATTAACCTAGAGCCCAGTGCCAGTTCCTGTTTTTTCCCTGTTTTTGAGTTGCGCAGAAAAGGAATACCAAAAGGAGTCAAAACGGAATAAAACCTTCACGATGATTTTTCTTGCACCAGAAGACAACCAGGAGACTTGGAGATGAAGTCGGAGGAGCCACGAGGCGGCCACAAGGACGGAGGGTGCGTCTAGGGGGTAGGGCACGCTGATACGTCCATTTTGCATCATGCTTTTATATCAATATTTATTGCATTATGGGCTGTTATTACACGTTATATATCAATACTTATGGCTATTCTCTCTTATTTTGTAAGGTTTACCATGAAGAGGGGGAATGCCGGCAGCTGGAATTCTGGCTGAAAAGGGAGTAAACATTCGAAACCTATTCTGCACTGCTCCAAAAGACCTGAGACTCCACGAAACTTATTTTTGGAATTAATAAGAATTATTGAGCGGAAGAAATACACTAGGGCCCCACACCCTGTCCAAGAGGGTGGGGGGCGCGCCCACCCCTATTGGGCGCGCCCCCTTGTCTCCTGGGCCCCCTGGTGGCCTCCCGGTGTCCTTCTTCTGCTATATGAAGGGTTTATCCTGGAAAAAATCGTGGGCAAGCTTATGAGACGAAACTCCGCCGCCACGAGGCGAAACCTTGGCGGAACCAATCTAGAGCTCCGCCAGAGCTGTTCTGCCGGGGACACTTCCCTCCGGGAGGGGGAAATCATCACCATCGTCATCACCAACGATCCTATCATCGGGAGGGGGTCAATCTCCATCAACATCTTCACCAGCACCATCTCCTCTCAAACCCTAGTTCATCTCTTGTATCCAATCTTGTATCCAAAACCACAAATTGGTACCTGTGGGTTGCTAGTAGTGTTGATTACTCCTTGTAGTTGATACTTATTGGTTTACTTGGTCGAAGATCATATGTTCAGATCCTTAATGCATATTATTACACCTCTGATCATGAACATGAATATGCTTTGTGAGTAGTAATGTTTGTTCCTGAGGACATGGGTGAAGTCTTGCTATTAGTAGTCATGTGAATTTGGTATTCGTTTGATATTTTGATAAGATGTATGTTGTCTTTCCTCTAGTGGTGTCATGTGAATGTCGACTACATGACACTTAACCATTATTAGGGCCTAGAGGAAGGCATTGGGAAGTAATAAGTATATGATGGGTTTCTAGAGTGACAGAAGATTAAACCCTAGTTTATGGGTTGCTTCGTTAGGGGCTGATTTGGATCCATATGTTTCATGCCATGGTTAGGTTTACCTTAATACTCTTGTTGTAGTTGTGGATGCTTGCAATAGGGGTTAATCATAAGTGGGATGCTTGTCCAAGTAAGGGCAGTACCCAAGCACCGGTCCACCCACATATCAAATTATCAAAGTAACGAACGCGAATCATATGAGTGTGATGAAACTAGCTTGACAATAATTCCCATGTGTCCTTGGGAGCGCTTTTCTCATTATAAGACATTGTCCAGGCTTTTCCTTTGCTACAAAAAGGATTGGGCCACCTTGCTGCACCTCATTTACTTTTATTGCTTGTTACTCTTTACAATTTATCTTATCACAAAACTATTTATTACCCACAATTTCAGTGCTTGCAGAGAAAACCTTACTGAAAACCGCTTATCATTTCCTTCTGCTCCTCGTTGGGTTCGACACTCTTACTTATCGAAAGGACTACGATAGATCCCCTACACTTGTGGGTCATCAAGACTCTTTTCTGGCGCCGTTGCCGGGGAGTGTAGCGCTTTTGGTGAGTGGAACTTGGTAAGGAAACATTTATTTAGTGTGCTGAAATTTTTTGTTACTTGTCACTATGGAAACTAATCCTTTGAGGGGCTTGTTCGGGGTATCTTCACCCCAACCAGAAGAGCAAAGAGTTGCTCCTCAACCTATTGAACTTTATGAAAATATTTATTTTGAGATTCCTTTGGGTATGATAGAGAAACTGCTAGCTAATCCATTTACAGGAGACGGAACATTGCATCCCGATTTACACCTTATCTGTGTGGATGAAGTTTGTGGATTATTTAAGCTTGGAGGTATTCCCGATGATGTTGTCAAAAGGGAGGTCTTCCCTTTATCTTTGAAGGGAGATGCATTGACATGGTATAGGCTATGTGATGATACGAGATCTTGGAATTATAAACGAATGATGTTGGAATTTCACCAGAAGTTCTATCCTATGCATATTGTTCATCGTGATCGTAATTACATATATAATTTCTGGCCTCACGAAGGAGAAAGCATCGCTCAAGCTTGGGGGAGGCTTAAGTCAATGTTATATTCATGCCCCAATCATGAGCTTTCCAGAGAAATGATTATTCAAATTTTCTATGCTCGGCTTTCTCTCAATAATCGCACCATGCTCGATACCTCCTGTGCTGGTTCTTATATGCTGAAGACTATTGAATTCAAATGGGACTTATTGGAAAGAATGAAACGCAACTATGAAGATTGGGGTTCCGATGATGGTAAGGAGTCAGGTATGACACCTAAGTTTGATTGTGTTAAATCTTTTATGGATAGCGATGTTTTTCGTGGATTTAGTGCTAAACATGGACTTGACTCTGAGATAGTAGCTACTTTTTGTGAATCTTTCGCTACTCATGTTGATCTCCTTAAGGAGAAGTGGTTTAAATATAATCCTCCCATTGAAGTAAAAGTAGTTGCACCTATTAAAGTTGAAGAAAAGACTATTACTTATAGTGATCCTATTATTCCTACTACTTATGTTGAGAAACCACCTTTTCCTGTTAGGATAAAGGATCATGCTAAAACTTCGACTGTTGTTCGTAAGAGTAATACTAGAACTTATACACCTCCTGAGCAAATTAAAGTTGAACCTAGTATTGCTATGGTTAAAGATCTCTTGGATGATAATTTAGATGGGCACGTCATTTACTTTTGTGGTGAAACTGCTAATATTGCAAAACCAGATGCTAAGATACATAGACCTGTTATAGGCATGCCTGTTATTTCTGTTAAAATAGGAGATCATTGTTATCATGGCTTATGTGATATGGGTGCTAGCGCTAGTGCAATACCCTATGATTTATATAAAGAAATTATGCATGACATCGCACCTGCTGAGTTAGAAGATATTTATGTTACTATCAAGCTTGCTAATTGAGACACTATTTCACCAATTGGGATTGTTAGAGATGTTGAAGTCTTGTGTGGGAAGGTTAAATACCCTGCTGATTTTCTTGTTCTTACTTCCCCTCAAGATGACTTTTGTCCCATTATATTTGGTAGACCCTTCTTGAACACTGTTAAAGCTAGGATTGATTGCGAAAAGGACGTTGTTACGATTGGCTTGGATGATATGACTCATGAGTTTAATTTTGCTAAATTTCGTAGACAACCCCGTGATAAAGAATTATCTAGTAAAGATGAAATAATTGGTCTTGCTTCTATTGCCGTGCCTCCTACTGATCCGTTAGACCAATATTTGCTAGACCATGAAAATGATTTGTTCATGAAAGCAAGAAGGGAAATAGATGAAGTGTTCCTTAAACAGGAACCTATTCTGAAACATAACTTACCTGTTGAAATCTTAGGGGATCCTCCTCCACCCAAGGGTGATCCCGTGTTTGAGATAAAACCATACCTGATAATCTTAAATATGCTTATCTTGATGCAAAGGAGATATATCATGTTATTATTAGTGCTAACCTTTCAGAGCATGAAGAGGAAAGATTATTGAAAACTCTGAAGAAGCACCAGGCTGCTTTTGGGTATACTTTGGATGATCTTAAGGGCATTAGTCCCACTCTATGTCAACACAAAATTAAAGTGGAAAAGGATGCCAAACCAGTTAGAGATCCTCAACGAAGATTAAATCCTAAGATGAAAGAAGTGGTAAGAAATGAGATATTAAAGCTCCTCGAGGAAGGTATAATTTATCCCCTTGCTGATAGTGAATGGGTAAGCCATGTCCATTATATGCCTAAAAAGGGAGGTATTACTGTTGTTCCTAATGATAAAGATGAATTGATTCCGCAAAGAATTATTACAGGTTATAGGACGGTAATTGATTTTCGTAAACTAAAAAAAGCTACTAAGAAAGATCATTATCCTTTACCTTTTATTGATCAAATTCTAGAAAGACTATCTAAACATACACATTTCTGCTTTCTAGATGGTTATTCTGGTTTCTCTCAAATACCTGTATCAGCGGAGGATCAATCAAAGACTACTTTTACTTGCCCTTTCAGTACTTTTTCTTATAGACGTATGCCTTTTGGTTTATGTAATGCACCTGCTACCTTTCAAAGATGTATGATGGCTATATTCTCTGACTTTTGTGAAAATTTGTGCAGTATTGATGGATGATTTCTCCATTTATGGATCTTCTTTTGATGATTGCTTGAGCAACCTAGATCGAGTTTTGCAGAGATGTGAAGACACTAGTCTTGTTTTGAATTGGGAAAAGTGCCACTTTATGGTTAATGAAGGCATTGTCTTGGGGCACAAGATCTCCGAGAGAGGTATTGAAGTAGATAAAGCTAAAGTTGATGCTATTGAAAAGATGCCATGTCCCAAGGACATAAAAGGTATAAGAAGTTTCCTTGGTCATGCCGGTCTTTACAAGAGGTTCATTAAGGACTTTTCTAAAATCTCTAGGCCTCTGACTAATTTATTGCAAAAAGATATTCCTTTTGTCATTGATGACGATTGTGTAGAAGCATTTGAAATTCTTAAGAAAGCTTTGATCACTACACCTATTGTTCAGCCACCTGATTGGAATTTACCTTTTGAAATTATGTGTGATGCTTGTGATTATGCTGTAGGTGCCATTCTAGGGCAAAGAGTTGATAAGAAATTAAATGTTATCCAGTATGCTAGTAAAACTCTTGATACTGCCCAGAGAAATTATGCTACTACTGAAAAAGAATTCTTAGCAGTTGTGTTTGCATGTGATAAGTTTAGACCTTATATTGTTGATTCCAAAGTTACTATTCACACTGATCATGCTGCTATTAAATATCTTATGGAAAAGAAAGATGCTAAGCCTAGACTCATTAGATGGGTTCTCTTGCTCCAAGAATTTGACTTACATATTATTGATAGAAAGGGAGCTGAGAACCCCGTTGCAGACAACTTGTCTAGGTTAGAGAATGTTCTTGATGACCCAATACCTATTGATGATAACTTTCCTGATGAACAATTAGCGGTCATTAATGCTTCTCGTACTGCTCCTTGGTATGCTGATTATGCTAATTACATTGTTGCTAAATTTATACCACCGAGTTTCACATACCAGCAAAAGAAAAAGTTCTTTTATGATTTAAGACATTACTTTTGGGATGACCCACACCTTTATAAAGAAGGAGTAGATGGTGTTATTAGACGTTGTGTACCTGAGCATGAATAGGAACATATCCTACATAAGTGTCACTCTGAATCATATGGAGGACACCACGCTGGAGACAGAACTGCACATAAGGTATTGCAATCCGGTTTTTATTGGACTACTCTCTTCAAAGATGCTCGTAAGTTTGTCTTGTGATGAATGTCAAAGAATTGGTAATATTAGTAAACGTCAAGAAATGCCTATGAATTATTCTCTTGTTATTGAACCATTTGATGTTTGGGGCTTTGATTATATGGGACCTTTTCCTGCCTCTAATGGTTATACACATATTTTAGTTGATGTTGATTATTTTACTAAGTGGGTAGAAGCTATTCCAACTAGTAGTGCTGATCATAACACTTCTATTAAAATGCTTAAAGAAGTTATTTTTCCGAGGTTTGGAGTCCCTAGATATCTTATGACTGATGGTGGTTCAGATTTTATTCATGGTGCTTTCTGTAAGATGCTTGCTAAGTACGATGTCAACCATAGAATCACATCTCCTAATCACCCACAGTCTAGTGGTCAAGTAGAGTTCAGTAATAGAGAACTCAAATTAATTTTGCAAAAGACTGTTAATAGATCTAGAAAGAATTGGTCCAAAAAACTTGATGTTGCATTATGGGCTTATAGAACTGCATTTAGTCCTATGGGTATGTCTCCATATAAGATGCTTTATGGAAAAGCTTGTCATTTACCTCTAGAACTTGAACATAAAGCATATTGGGCTATTAAAGAGCTCAACTATGACCTCAAACTTGCAGGTGAGAAGAGGTTGTTTGATATTACTTCACTGGATGAATGGAGAACCCAAGCCTATGAGAACGCCAAGTTATTCAAAGAAAAAGTCAAACGTTGGCATGACAAAAGAATACAAAAGCGTGAGTTTAACGTAGGAGATTATGTGTTATTATTCAACTCTCATTTAAGATTTTTTGCAGGAAAGCTTCTCTCTAAATAGGAAGGTCCCTACGTTATCGAGGAGGTCTATCATTCTGGTGCCATAAAGATCAACAACTTCGAAGGCACAAGTCCGAGGGTGGTAAAGGTCAAAGAATTAAACATTATATTTCAGGTAATCCTATTAATGTTGAAACTAATATTATTGAAACCGTAACCCCGGAGGAATACATAAGGGACACTTTCCAGAACGTTCTAGACTCCGAAAAGGAATAGGTATGTGGTACGGTAAGTAAACCGACTCCAAAACAACTCCAATGGCAATTTTTATCAGTTTTGGATTATTTAAGAATTTTAGGAAGAAAGAAGTAGTCCGAAAGGGAGACGAGGCCCCCACGAGAGTGGAGGGCGCGCCCACCCTTACTGGGCGTGCCCCCCTGTCTTGTGGGCACCTCGTGTGCCTCCCGGAGTCTGCTTTCTTGCAAGTTACGTATTTTAGTCGGTAAAAAATCATTATATATACTTCCGAAGGTTTTGACCACCGTATCATGCAATTATCCTCTGTCTTTGTTTCGAGTTGTTTCTGTTTCAGAGCTAGAGCACTATGGCGTCACCCTCCCTCAACAATGAAGACAAGGATGCTTGGCTATTGAAGATAGAGCTGAAAAGAGAAGAATCGGAGGAGACCCACAAGGATGAAGGGATCCAAAAGGCCATGGAGGTTCAAGTTTCGGCAGTGGAAGAAGACACCCCTCAATTTTTACCTAACCTCTTTACTCCAACAGAGATTGAAGCTTTCAAGATGATAGAGTTAGCTCGCATACAGAACAAGTATCTCACACAGGAGAATATTCTGTTGAAGGATCATATCACTAGACTGAAGGGCATTATCCGCAAGCTGGAGGAGCTTTTACGCTCAATGTGCGATTATCCACCGTCATCATCACCACCTTCATCACCTCCGAGGACATAATCACATGGTTATGGGCACTCCCCTTGGCAACTGCCAAGCTTGGGGGAGGTGCCCCGGTATCGTATCACCATCACACTCCTATCTTTACCGTTTTATTTAGTGCAATCCTTTTAGTAGTATCCTTACCTAGTAGATTAAAGTTTTGATATCAAGTAGTTTTGAGTTTGCTTTGTGATCTCTTTATGTAATCGAGTTCGTGAGCTATCTATAATAAAGATTAGTGTTGAGTCAAGGGCTTTGCTATCTTGCTATGATCTTGAGAAAAGTAGAAAGAATAAAAAGAATTAAAGAGTTCCTGTTGATCTTATGGATAGTGACAACTTCACACATAGAAAGTATGAGGCTTAAAAGTTGTTGAGAGTTGACAAACATAGTTTTGGTCATCGTTGCAATTAATAGGAAGTAATAAGGAAAGAGAAGTTTCACATATAAATATACTATCTTGGACATATTCTATAGTTGTGAGCACTCATCAAGTATGACATGCTAAAAGAGTTGACGTTTGACAAGGAAGACAACGTAATGGTTTATGTTTTCTCACATGTCAGTTAAAGTATATTGTCATTGACCTTCCGAACATTTTGAGCTTGCCTTTCCCCCTCATGCTACTTGTGCTTCCAACTATCCTTAAAACCCAGTTTTGCCATGAGAGTCCACCATATCTACCTATGGATTGAGTAAGATCCTTCAAGTAAGTTGTCATCAGTGCAAGCAATAAAAATTGCTCTCTAAATATTCATGACTTATTAGTGCGGAGAAAATAAGCTTTATATGATCTTGTTATGGAAGTAATAAAAGCGACGGACTGCATAATAAAGGTCCATACACAAGTGGCAATATAAAGAGACGTTCTTTCCTACTAAGATTTTGTGTATTCAACCCTAAAAGCGCATGACAACCCCTGCTTCCCTCTGCGAAGGGCCTATCTTTTACTTTATGTTTCTACTTTATGCTTTTCACTTTATGCTTGAGTCAAGGTGGCCTTCACCTTTCCCTTTTCATTTTATCCTTTGGCAAGCTCCTCGTGTTTGAAATCTCATGATGTATATATCCAATTGGGTGTTCGTTAGCATGGACGGTTATTGTTGACATCACCTAAAGGTGAATGCATTGGGAGGCAACACAATAAGCCCCTATGTTTCTCAGTGTCCGGCTGATACTCTATAACCACAAGTATTGCGTGAGTGTTAGCAATTGTAGAAGATTATATGATAGTTGACTATGTGGACTTGCTGAAAAGCTCTATTCTTGACTCTTTGTGATGTTACGATAAATTGCAATTGCTTCAATGACTGAGATTATAGTTTGTTAGCTCCAATGAATTTTCTGAACCATGCTTGACATTGTGAATTGATTATTACTTGAGTATAAGAATTCATATGTCAAAATCCATATATGTTGCTGTTATAAGAATGATCATGATGCCCTCACGTCCGTATTTTATTTTATCGACACCTCTATCTCTAAACATGTGGACATATTTTTCGATTTCGGCTTCCGCTTGAGAACAAGCGAGGTCTAAGCTTGGGGGAGTTGATACGTCCATTTTGCATCATGCTTTTATATCAATATTTATTGCATTATGGGCTGTTATTACACGTTATATATCAATACTTATGGCTATTCTCTCTTGTTTTGTAAGGTTTACCATGAAGAGGGGGAATGTCGGCTGCTGGAATTCTGGCTGAAAAGGGAGTAAACATTGGAAACCTATTCTGCACTGCTCCAAAAGACTTGAGACTCCACGAAACTTATTTTTGGAATTAATAAGAATTATTGAGCGAAATAAATACACCAGGGGTCCCACACCCTGTCCAGGAGGGTGGGGGCGCGCCCACCCCTACTGGGCGCGCCCCCTGTCTCCTGGGCCTCCTGGTGGCCTCCCAGTGTCCTTCTTCTGCTATATGAAGGGTTTTATCCTGGAAAAAATCATGGGCAAGCTTATGAGACGAAACTCCGCCGCCACGAAGCGGAACCTATTGGGGAACGTAGCAGAAATACAAAAAATTTCCTACGTGTCACCAAGATCTATCTATGGAGAGACTAGCAACGAGAGAGAGGGGAGTGCATCTACATACCCTTGTAGATCGCTAAGCGGAAGCGTTCAAGAGAACGGGGTTGAAGGAGTCGTACTCGTCGTGATCCAAATCACCGGAGATCCTAGTGCCGAACGGACGGCACCTCCGCGTTCAACACACGTGCAGCCCGGTGATGTCTCCCGTGCCTTGATCCAGCAAGGACAGAGGGAGAGGTTGGGGAAGACTCCGTCCAGCAGCAGCACAACGTCGTGGTGGTGGTGGAGGAGCGTGGCAATCCTGCAGGGCTTCGCCAAGCACCGCGGGAGAGGAGGAGGACTTCGGAGAGGGGGAGGGCTGCGCCAGAACTTGGGTGCGGCTGACCTCCCACCCCCCACATATATATAGGGGAAAGGGAGAGGGGGACCGGCCCCCTCAGATCCAATCTGAGGAGGGGGCGGCGGCCAGGGGGGTTGCCTTGCCCCCCAAGGCAAGGGGGCGCCCCCTTTAGGGTTTCCCCCAAACCCTAGGCGCCTTGGGCCCTGGTGGGGGGGTGCACCAGCCCATTTGGGGCTCGTCCCCTCCCACAATTGGCCGATGCAGCCCTCTGGGGCCGGTGGCCCCACCTGGTGGCCCCCGGGGCCCTCCCGGCGGTCCCGGTACGTTACCGATAGCACCCGAAACTTTTCCGGTGACCAAAACAGGACTTCCCATATATAAATCTTTACCTCCGGACCATTCTGGAACTCCTCGTGACATCCAGGATCTCATCCGGGACTCCGAACAACATTCGGTAACCACGTATATCTATTCCCTATAACCCTAGCATCATCGAACCTTAAGTGTGTAGACCCTACGAGTTCCGGAACCATGCAGACATGGCTGAGACAACTCTCCGGCCAATAACCAACAACGGGATCTGGATACCCATGTTGGCTCCCACATGTTCCACGATGATCTCATCGGATGAACCACGATGTCAAGGATTCAATCAATCCCGTATACAATTCCCTTTGTCTAGCGGTATTGTACTTGCCCGAGATTCAATCATCGGTATCCCGATACCTTGTTCAATCTCGTTACCGGCAAGTCTCTTTACTCGTTCCGTAACACATCATCCCGTGATCAACCCCTTGGTCACATTGTGCACATTATGATGTTGTCCTACCGAGTGGGCCCAGAGATACCTCTCCGTTACACGGAGTGACAAATCCCAGTCTCGATTCGTGCCAACCCAACAGACACTTTCGGAGATACCCGTAGTGCACCTTTATAGTCACCTAGTTACGTTGTGACGTTTGGTACACCCAAAGCATTCCTACGGTATCCGGGAGTTGCACAATCTCATGGTCTAAGGAAATGATACTTGACATTAGAAAAGCTTTAGCATACGAACTACACGATCTTTGTGCTAGGCTTAGGATTGGGTCTTGTCCATCACATCATTCTCCTAATGATGTGATCCCGTTATCAACGACATCCAATGTCCATGGTCAGGAAACCGTAACCATCTATTGATCAACGAGCTAGTCAACTAGAGGCTTACTAGGGACATGGTGTTGTCTATGTACCCACACATGTATCTGAGTTTCCTATCAATACAATTATAGCATGGATAATAAATGATTATCATGAACAAGGAAATATAATAATAACTAATTTATTATTCCCTCTAGGGCATATTTCCAACAGTCTCCCACTTGCACTAGAGTCAATAATCTAGTTCACATCGCCATGTGATTAACACTGATAGGTCACATCGCCATGTGACCAACATCCAAATAGTTTACTAGTGTCACTAAACTAGTTCACATCATCATCTGATTAAGACTCAATGAGTTCTGGGGTTTGATCATGTTTTGCTTGTGAGAGAGGTTTTAGTCAACGGGTCTGCAACATTCAGATCCGTATGTATTTCACAAATCTCTAGGTCATATTGTAAATGCTGCTTCCACGCTCCATTTGGAGCTATTCCAAATGGTCGCTCCACTATATGTATCCGGTTTGCTACTCAGAGTCATTCGGATAGGTGTTAAAGCTTGCATCGACGTAACCCTTTACGCCGAACTCTTTGTCACCTCCATAATCGAGAAACATTTCCTTATTCCTCTAAGGATAATTTTGACCGCTATCTAGTGATCCACTCCTGGATCACCTTTGTACCCTCTTGCCAGACATGTGGCAAGGCACACATCACGTGCAGTACTCAGCATGGCATACCGTATAGAGCCTATGTCAAAAGCATAGGGGACGACCTTCGTCCTTCCTCTTTCTTCTGCCGTGGTCGAGCTTGAACTCTTAACTTCATACCTTACAACTCAGGCAAGAACTCCTTCTTTGACTGATCCATCTTGAACAACTTCAGGATCATGTCAAGGTATGTGCTCATTTGAAAGTACCATTTAGCGTTTTGATCTATCCTTATAGATCTTGATGCTCAATGTTCAAGCAGCTTAATCCAGGTTTTCTATTGAAAAACACTTTTCAAATAACCCTATATGCTTTCCAAAAATTCTACATTATTTCTGATCAACAATATGTCAACAACATATACTCATCAGAAATTCTATAGTGCTCCCACTCAGTTCTTTGGAAATACAAGTTTCTCATAAACTTTGTATAAACCCAAAATCTTTGATCATCTCATCAAAGCGTACATTCCAACTCCGAGATGCTTACTCCCGTCCTTAGAAGGATTGCTGGAGCTTTGCATACTTGTTAGCGTCTTTCAAGATTGTCAAAACCTTCTGGTTGTATCACATACAACCTTTCCTCAAGAAAATTGTCGACGAAACAATGTTTTGACATCCTATCTGCAAGATTTCATAAATCATGCAGTAATTGCTAATATAATTCCAACAAACTCTTAGCATCGCTACGAGTGAGAAAGTCTCATCATAGTCAACTCCTTGAACTTGTCAGAAAATATCTTAACGACAAGTCGAGCTTTCTTAATGGTGATACTTACCATCATTGTCTGTCTTCCTTTTAAAATCCATCTGTACTCAACATCCTTACGACCATCGAGTAGTTCTGCCAAAGTCTACACTTTGTTTTCATACATGGATCCTCTCTTGGATTTTATGGCCTCGAGCCATTCATCGGAATCCGGGCCCACCATCGCTTCTCCATAGCTGTAGGTTCATTGTTGTCTAGCAACATGACCTCCAAGACAGGATTACGTACCACTCTGAAGCAGTACGCATCCTTGTCGACCTACAAGGTTTGGTAGTGACTTGATCCGAAGTTTCATGATCACTATCATAAGATTCTACTTCAATTGGTGTAGGTGCCACAGGAACAACTTCCTGTGCCCTGCTACACACTAGTTGAAGTGACGGTTCAATAACCTTATCAAGTCTCCACCATCCTCCCACTCAATTCTTTCAAGAGAAACTTTTTCTCTAGAAAGGACCCATTTCTAGAAACAATTACTTTTGCTTCCGGATCTGAATTAGGAGGTATACCCAACTGTTTTGGGTGTCCTATGAAGATGTATTTATCCGCTTTGGGTTCGAGCTTATTAGGATGAAACTTTTTCACATAAGCGTCCCAGCCCCAAACTTTCAAGAAACGATAGCTTAGGTTTCTCTAAACCATAGTTCATACGGTGTCATCTCAACGGTATTACGTGGTGCCCTATTTAAAGTGAATGCAGTTGTCTCTAATGCCTAACCCATGAACGATAGTGGTAATTCGATAAGAGACATCATGGTATGCCCCATATCCAATAGGGTGCATCTATGATGTTCGGACACACCATCACACGATGGTGTTCCAGGCGGTGTTTAGTTGTGAAACAATTTCCACAATGTCTCAATTGTGTACCAAACTCGCAACTCAGATATTCATCTCTATGATCATATCATAGACATTTTATCTTCTTGTCACGAAGATCTTCAACTTCACTCTGAAATTACTTGAACCTTTCAATAATTCAGACTTGTGTTTCATCAAGTAAATATACTCAACATCTACTCAAATCATCTGTGAAGTAAGAACATAACGATATCCACTGCATGCCTCAGCACTCATTGGACTGCACACATCAAAATGTGTTACTTCCAACAAGTTGCTTTCTTGTTCCATCTTACTGAAAATGAGGCTTTTCAGTCATCTTTCCCATGTGGTATGATTTGGATGTCTCAAGTGATTCAAAATCAAGTGAGTCCAAACGGTCCATTTGCATGGAGTTTCTTCATGCATATACACCAATAGACATGGTTCGCATGTCTCAAACTTTTCAAAAACGAGTGAGTCCAAAGATCCATCAACATGGAGCTTCTTCATGCGTTTTATACCAATATGACTCAAATGGCAGTGCCACAAGTATGTGGTACTATCATCACTATCTTATATCTTTTGGCATGAACATGTGTATCACTACGATCGAGATTCAATAAACCATTCTTTTAGGTGCAAGACCATTGAAGGTATTTATTCAAATAAATAGAGTAACCATTAGTCTCCTTAAATGAATAACCATATTGCGATAGACATAATCCAATCATGTCTATGCTCAACGCAAACACCAAATAACAATTATTTAGGTTTAACACCAATCTCGATGGTAGAGGGAGTATACGATGCTTGATCACCTCAAGCTTGGAAATAGTTCCAACACATATTGTCATCTCACCTTTAGCTAGTCTCCGTTTATTCCGTAGCCTTTTATTTCGAGTTACTAACACTTAGCAACCGAACCAGTATCTAATATGCTGGTGCTACTAGGAGTACTAGTAAAGTACACATTAATATAATGTATATCCAATATACTTCTGTCGACCTTGCCTGCCTTCTTATCTACCAAGTATCTAGGGTGGTTCTGCTTCAGTGTCCGTTCCTCTCATCACAGAAGCACTTAGTCTCAGGTTTGGGTTCAACTTTGGGTTTCTTCATTGGAGCAGCAACTGATTTGCCGTTTCATGAAGTATTCCTTCTTGCCCTTGCCCTTCTTGAAACTAGTGGTTTCACTAACCATCAACAATTGATGCTCCTTCTTGATTTCTACTTTCGCGGTATCAAACATCGCGAATACTTCAAGGATCATCATATCTATCCCTGATATGTTATAGTTCATCACGAAGCTCTAGCAGCTTGGTGGCAATGACTTTGGAGAAACATCACTATCTCATCTGGTAGATCAACTCCCACTCGATTCAGGTGATTGTTGTACTCAGACAATCTGAGCACAAGCTCAACGATTGAGCTTTTCTCCCTTAGTTTGCAGCCTAAGAAAATCATCGGAGGTCTTATACCTCTTGACGTGGGCACGAGCCTGAAATCCCAATTTCAGCCCTCGAAACATCTCACATGTTCCGCGACGTTTCGAAATCGTCTTTGGGGCCTCAACTCTAAACAGTTTAACTGAACTATTACGTAGTTGTAAAAACGTGTATGTCAAATGTCCGCAATATCTACAGACGATGTTCGAGGTTCAGCACGCCGAGTGGTGCATTAAGGACATAAGCCTTCTACGCAGCAATGAGGACAATCCTCAGTTTACGGACCCAGTCCGCATAATTGCTACTATCAACTTTCAACTAAATTTTCTCTTGGAACATATCTAAAACAGTAGAACTAAAGCGCGAGCTACGACATAATTTGCAAAAAACTTTTGACTATGTTCAGGATAATTAAGTTCATCTAATGAACTCCCACTCAGATAGACATCCCTCTAGTCATCTAAGTGATTACACGATCCGAATCAACTAAGCCGTGTCCGATCATCACGTGAGACGGACTAGTCATCATCGGTGAACATCTTCATGTTGATCGTATCTACTATACGAGTCATGTTCGACCTTTCGGTCTCTTGTGTTCCGAGGCCATGTCTGTACATGCTAGGCTCGTCAAGTCAACCTAAGTGTTTCGCGTGTGCAAATCTAGCTTACACCCGTTGTATGTGAACGTTAGAATCTATCACACCTGATCATCACGTGGTGCTTCGAAACAACGAACTTTCGCAATGGTGCACAGTTAGGGGGAACACTTTCTTGAAATTATTATGAGGGATCATCTTATTTACTACCGTCGTTCTGAGCAAATAAGATGCATAAACATGATAAACATCACATGCAATCAAAAAGTGACATGATATGGCTAATATCATTTTGCTCCTTTTGATCTCCATCTTCGGGGCTACATGATCATCATCGTTACCGGCATGACACCATGATCTCCATCATCATGATCTCCATCATCGTGTCTCCATGAAGTTGTCTCGCCAACTATTACCTCTACTACTATGGCTAATGGTTTAGCAATAAAGTAAAGTAATTACATGGCGTTGTTCAATGACACGCAGGTCATACAATAACTTAAGACAACTCCTATGGCTCCTGCCGGTTGTCACACTTATCGACATGCAAGTCATGATTCCTATTACAAGAACATGATCAATCTCATACATCATATCAATCATCACATTCTTTTGGCCATATCACATCACATAGCATACCCTGCAAAAACAAGTTAGACGTCCTCTAATTGTTGTTTGCATGTTTTACGTGGCTGCTATGGGTTTCTAGCAAGAACGTTTCTTACCTACGCAAAAACCACAATGTGATATGCCAATTGATATTTACCCTTCATAAGGACCCTTTTCATCGAATCCGATCAGACTAAAGTGGGAGAGGCTGGCACCTGCTAGCCACCTTATGCAACAAGTGCATGTCAGTCAGTGGAACCTGTCTCACGTAAGTGTACGTGTAAGGTCGGTCCGGGCCGCTTCATCCCACAATACCGTCGAAACAAGATTGGACTAGTAACGGTAAGCATATTGAACAAAATCAATGCCCACAACAACTTGTGTTCTACTCGTGCATAGAATCTACGCAATAGACCTAGCTCATGATGCCACTGTTAGGGAACGTAGCAGAAATTCAAAAAAATTCCTACGTGTCACCAAGATCTATCTATGGAGAGACTAGCAACGAGAGAGAGGGGAGTGCATCTACATACCCTTGTAGATCGCTAAGCGGAAGCGTTCAAGAGAACGGGGTTGAAGGAGTCGTACTCGTCGTGATCCAAATCACCGGAGATCCTAGTGCCGAACGGACGGCACCTCCGCGTTCAACACACGTGCAGCCCGGTGACGTCTCCCATGCCTTGATCCAACAAGGAGAGAGGGAGAGGTTTGGGAAGACTCCGTCCAGCAGCAGCACAATGGCGTGGTGGTGGTGGAGGAGCGTGGCAATCCTGCAGGGCTTCGCCTAGCACCGCGGGAGAGGAGGAGGACTTCGGAGAGGGGGAGGGCTGCGCCAGAACTTGGGTGCGGCTGCCCTCCCACCCCCACATATATATATGGGCAAGGGAGAGGGGGGCCGGCCCCCTTAGATCCAATCTGAGGAGGGGGCGGCGACCAGGGGGTTGCCTTGCCCCCCAAGGCAAGGGGGCGCCCCCCTTTAGGGTTTCCCCCAAACCCTAGGCGCCTTGGGCCCTGGTGGGGGGGCGCACCAGCCCATCTGGGGCTGGTCCCCTCCCACACTTGTCCCATGCAGCCCTCTGGGGCCAGTGGCCCCACCTGGTGGACCCCCGGGACCCTCCCGGTGGTCCCGGTACGTTACCGATAGCACCCGAAACTTTTCCGGTGACCAAAACAAGACTTCCCATATATAAATCTTTACCTCCGGACCATTCCGGAACTCCTCGTGACGTCCGGGATCTCATCCGGGACTCCGAACAACATTCGGTAACCACGTATATCTATTCCCTATAACCGTAGCGTCATCGAGCCTTAAGTGTGTAGACCCTACGGGTTCGGGAACCATGCAGACATGGCCGAGATAACTCTCCGGCCAATAACCAACAGAGGGACCTGGATACCCATGTTGTATCCCACATGTTCCACGATGATCTCATCGGATGAACCATGATGTTGTCTCCCACATGTTCCACGATGATCTCAATCAATCCCGTATACAATTCGCTTTGTCTAGCGTTATTGTACTTGCCCGAGATTCGATCGTCGGTATCCCGATACCTTGTTCAATCTCGTTATTGGCAAGTCTCTTTACTCGTTCCGTAACACATCATCTCGTGATCAACCCCTTGGTCACATTATGCACATTATGACGATGTCCTACCTAGTGGGCCCAGAGACACCTCTCCGTTACACGGAGTGACAAATCCCAGTCTCGATTCGTGCCAACCCAACAGACACTTTTGGAGATACCCGTAGTGCACCTTTATAGCCACCCAGTTACGTTGTGACGTTTGGTACACCCAAAGCTTTCCTACGGTATCCGGGAGTTGCACAATCTCATGATCTAAGGAAATGATACTTGACATTAGAAAAGCTTTAGCATACGAACTACACGATCTTTGTGCTAGGCTTAGGATTGGGTCTTGTACATCACATCATTGTCCTAATGATGTGATCCCGTTATCAACGACATACAATGTCCATGGTCAGGAAACCGTAATCATCTATTGATCAACGAGCTAGTCAACTAGAAGCTTACTAGGGACATGGTGTTCTCTATGTACCCACACATGTATCTGAGTTTCCTATCAATACAATTATAGCATGGATAATAAACGATTATCATGAACAAGGAAATATAATAATAACTAATTTATTATTGCCTCTAGGGCATATTTCCAACATAACCTTGGCGGAACCAATCTAGAGCTCCGGTAGAGCTGTTCTGCCGGGGACACTTCCCTCCGAGAGAGGGAAATCATCACCATCATCATCACCAACGATCCTCTCATCGGGAGGGGGTCAATCTCCATCAACATCTTCACCAGCACCATCTCCTCTCAAACCCTAGTTCATCTCTTGTATCCAATCTTGTATCCAAAACCACAAATTGGAACATGTGGGTTGCTAGTAGTGTTGATTACTCCTTGTAGTTGATACTTATTGGTTTACTTGGTCGAAGATCATATGTTCAGATCCTTAATGCATATTATTACACCTCTGATCATGAACATGAATATGCTTTGTGAGTAGTTACATTTGTTCCTGAGGACATGGGTGAAGTCTTGCTATTAGTAGTCATGTGAATTTGGTATTCGTTTGATATTTTGATAAGATGTATGTTGTCTTTCCTCTAGTGGTGTCATGTGAACGTCGACTACATGACACTTCACCATTATTAGGGCCTAGAGGAAGGCATTGGGAAGTAATAAGTAGATGATGGGTTGTTAGAGTGACAGAAGCTTAAACCCTAGTTTATGCGTTGCTTCGTTAGGGGCTGATTTGGATCCATATGTTTCATGATATGCTTAGGTTTACCTTAATACTCTTGTTGTAGTTGCGGATGCTTGCAATTGGGGTTAATCATAAGTGGGATGCTTTTCCAAGTAAGGGAAGTACCCAAGCACCGGTCCACCCGCATATCAAATTATCAAAGTAACGAACGCGAATCATATGAGTGTGATGAAACTAGCTTGACGATAATTCCCATGTGTCCTCGGGAGCGCTTTTCTCATTATAAGACATTGTCCAGGATTGTCCTTTGCTTCAAAAAGGATTGGGCCACCTTGCTGCACCTCATTTACTTTTATTGCTTCTTACTCTTTACATTTTATCTTATCACAAAACTATTTATTACCCACAATTTCAGTGCTTGCAGAGAAAACCTTACTGAAACCCGCTTATCATTTCCTTCTGCTCCTCATTGGGTTATGTGCTCTTACTTATCAAAAGGACTACGATAGATTCCCTACACTTGTGGGTCATCACGCACCCTCCACCCTTGTGTGCCCCTCATGCACCTCCTGACCTACTTCTTTCACATATATATTCCAATATATCCCCAAACCAACAGAGGCATCCACGAAAACACTTTTCCCCCACTGCAACCTTCTCTACCCACGAGATCCCATCTAGGGGCCTTTTCCAGCGTCCTGCCGGAGGGGGTTTCGATCATCGAGGGCTTCTACATCAACCCCATTGCCCTTCTGATGAAGCGTGAGTAGTTTACCATAGACCTACAGGTCCATAGCTAGTAGCTAGATGGCTTCTTCTCTCTCTTTGATTCTCAATACCATGTTCTCCTCGATGTTCTTGGAGATCTATTCGATGTAATACTTTTTTGCGTTGTGTTTGCCGAGATCCGATGAATTGTGGATTTATGATCAGCTTATCTATGAATATTATTTGAATCTTCTCTAAATTCTTATATGCATTCAATATCTTTGTAATTCTCTTTGAACTATCGGTTTGGTTTGGCCAACTAGATTGGTTTTCCTTGCAATGGGAGAAGTGCTTAGCTTTGGGTTCAATCTTGGGGTGTCCTTTCCCAGTGGCAGTAGGGGCAGCAAGGCACGTATTTTATTGTTGCCATCGAGGATAAAAATATAGGGTTTATATCATATTGCTTGAGTTTATCCCTCTACATCATGTCATCTTGCCTAATGCGTTACTATGTTCTTATGAACTTAATACTCTAGATGCATGCTGGATAGCGGTCGATGTGTGGAGTAATAGTAGTAGATGCAAGCAGGACTCGGTGGAATGTTGTTCAGAGTCCCGGATGAGATCACAAACATGACGAGGAGCTCCGGAATGGTCCGGTGGTAAGACATATAGGATGATGGTATTTGGTCTTTGGAAGAGTTTCGGAATGCACCGGATAATTATCGGATCACCGGAAGGGGTTCTGGGAGGCCAGGGGGGTTGTTGGGCCTAACGGGAGAAAAGGAGGGAGCACACCAGGCCACAAGGGGGCTGGCGCACCCACCTCCTGTCCGCCAGCCCTAGGGAAGGAAAGAGGAGTGGATGGCCCCCTCCTGCCTTTCTCCATGCAAGGGAGACGGAAGGGGAGGTGCCATAAGGCAGCCGACCCCTTCCCCCCCCCACGCACCAAGAAGGAGTGGGGCACCTAGGGCAGGCACCCTAGGGCGGCCGCGTGCCCCCTTGGGGTGAGTTTAGGGTTGCCTCTCCTCCCCCTGCCACCAATATATATGAGAGGAGGGGAGGGGCACCATACACCATGAATCCCCAAGTCGTGTGCTGGTGCCCCCTCTCCCTCTATTTAGTCCTCCGCTATAAACCGTTGTGCTTGGCGAAGCCCTACGGAGATAGCTTCACCACCACACTCCCGGAATCAGAGAATTTGCCGTCAGCCAGTTCTTTGTCGTCGGCTAGAGGAAAACAAAGAAGGTCTTTGCCATTCGCTCATGAAAAGCACACGGAAAAGAACTTGCCGACGACAAACTACGCCTTCACTGTCTGCCAGTTCTTTTTCGTCCGCCCGCGGACAGCAATGTAGCTTTTGTCGGCAGCCAGTTCTTTGTCATCGGCTAGCGGACAACAAACAATATTCGACCTAACGGTGCTAAGGCCCCCACCCCCACCCTAACCCTAAACCTATCTCCCACCCCACCTCACTCTCTGTGTCCCACCCCTTCTCTCTCTCCTCGATCGCACCCTGCTGCCGCCCCCGACCCCACGCCGCTCGCTGCCACCGACGGCTCCCCAGCCCCATGCCCCAATGCCACCGACGCCCCACTGCGCCGGCCGGCCTTCGCCGGCACCGCTGTCGGTGTCAGTAAATTTTTTGCATTGCTTTTTTTCTTTTTTTTTCATTCAACATATATTTTACATAGTCCAACATAATTTAAACGAAAAATAAAAACGACATTAGTCGTCGTCGCTAGGCGCTAGCAGGTCGATCACGACGGCGCCTTCGCCGTCACCGCCATCGTCGCTGCTGCTATTGGCGGTGACGTCATCCCAGTCGATGGGGCCGTCGACCTCGCCGTCGTCCTTGTCCTCTGCCGATGCCATCGCGGCCTCCTCTTCCACCATAGCCGCGGCAGCTTTGATTGTGGCCGCTACCTCGGTAGCCTCCCTTGCAGTCGCCGCCGCTTTCGACGCCCGTAGGGTGGCGTGCCAATCCGGAGTGTCGTCCAGATCATCGTCCTCAAGGAGTACCACTTGTTCCGGTGGCAGCTCCACGGCGGGGAAGCGGCCGATGCGCGTGTGGGCACAGCCGCCGAGGGTGTTGGCTGGCAGCGGGGAGCTCCACGACGGTGCTCCCGCGAGGCCGGGCCGTTTGCCGATGCTAGGGCGCGAATGCGGCTGCTCACGCCAGTGAGGTCGGGGGTGACGCCGGCCTCGGCCGGTTAGAAGGCGGCGATAACATCGTCGAAGACCTTGCCTTTCCATAAGGCATGATGGCCTGTGATGTTGTGGCAGCCACCGATGTGGGTCTAGAGCTCCTCCACCGTCGCGCCGGGGCCGAGCGTCGGATACCCGACCACGCTGATATGCCACTGTCGGGGAAGACGGCAGCCCGGCGGCACAAGGAGGCCGTACCAACACAGCTCCGTCGTCTCTGGATTGCCGAGGCTGAACGGTTAGGCGCTCAGGGCGTCGTCGTCGCCACCGGCACTGCAGTTCCCGCGGTGGTACGACATTGAGAGCGCTGCGCTGGTTTTCTCATCAGTGGTAGGATGTCGGGTGTGAGGTTATGCTTGGCGGTGTGGGCACCGAGGCGGGGTCTTATAGCCGTTCGAGCGACGGGAGGTGGGCGGCCGGGCCGACGACCGGCATTACTGCTCATTAATGTCAGCGTCGGTCGGGATGAAAGGCGAGGCGGTCGTCGTCGGGTGGTGGCAGACGATGCACTTTGACTAGGCAACGCGCGTCGGTTTGACAGGCGACGCAGTCTGTTTAACCGGGTGACTTGTCAAAGCACATTTGTCGTCGGTGGCAGACGACAAATCCTCCCGTTAGCCACCTAACATGGCTAACGTCTCTTTTTTGCCGTCCAAACTCTTTTTCGTCTGCCACCGATGGCAAAGGGCCTTTCCCATCTGCTTTGACGAAGCAGACGACAAAGAACCTGTTTACTGTCACTCTCTTTGTCGGGCACGTTTGCCATCGGTGGAGGACGGCAAAGAGCTTTGCCATCGGCTTTTGGTACCTTTGTCGTCAGCCTTGGCGGATTGCAAATAAGCTGATTCCTGTAGTTCCACCGTCACCACACCGTCGTGCTGTCGAAACTCATGTAATACTTCGCCCCTCTTGCTGGATCATGAAGGCGAGGACGTCATTGAGTTGAACGTGTGCTGAACATGGAGGTACCGTGCATTCCGTGCTTGATCGGATTGGATCGTGAAGTTGTACGACTACATCAACCGCGTTGATAAATGCTTCCGCTTAGCGATCTACAAGGGTATGTAGATGCTCTCCCCCTCTCATAGCTATTCATCTCCGTGGATAGATCTTGCGTGTGCACCGAAATTTTTTGTTTTCCATGGAGCGTTCCCCAACACACCTTAGGTAACATGATTGCCACAATTACATGTATCCAACATCCAAATTTATTACTTTGAGCAATATGCTAATTCTAATGCAGTCTTTCATGTATATAATAAGCAAGTGCACTACTAGGAAAAGGGCTATAGATGGGATGGACACTAATGGCGCACTGTACATGTGGTGCGCCATTACTAAATACTAATGGCGCACCATGTGTTGGTGCGCCATTAGTGTGCAAATAGTAATGGCGCACCACATCCCACGGTGCGCCATTAGTAATTTTTTTTAATTTTTTCAAAACTACTAATGGCGCACGGTGGGAGTGGTGCGCCATTACTATGTTGACATAGTAATGGCGCACCACACCCACCGTGCGCCATTAGTAGTTTTAAAAAAAATGTTACTAATGGCGCACCATGTCTTGGTGCGCCATTACTAGTTTTAACTAGTAATGGCGCACTGCCCACTAGTGCGCCATTACTAAGCTTTTTTCAAAAAAAAATCAAAAAAAATATCAATTTTTTTAATTTTTTTCAAAACTAGTAATGGCGCACCGTGGGTGTGGTGCGCCATTACTAGTCTTGCCCCAACACCGAATGCACCCCCCTGGATCGCCTTTTCAGTTTTAAAAAAATAAAAGAAAATGATGAAAATGTCAAAAAATAAAAGAAAATAAGTTTCCCATGTGATATGTGGTCTAGTTGTTGGGAAAATTTACAAATATGAATTTCGACTTTATTTGCAAAATCTCTCTGGAAATTTGTAAAATGGGCATAACTATTGCATACGAACTCGAATGAAAAAGTTTTTTATATGAAAAATCATCTACTCGAAAAGTTACATCCAAATTTAACCGGGGAAACCCCGTTAAACATTTTCAAAATCCCCAAAAACCTAACAGAAAAAAGTTACGGGGCTTTCAAGATCTAGAGGCAAAAAAATTCAAACTTACTAGTGGCGCACCACATCCACGGTGCGCCACTAGTAACAGAAAAAAAATTGGTTTTGAATTTTTTTTTAATTTTTTTTCAAAAAATGATACGTAATATGACCGGAAAGTTTGAAATATTTTTCAAAATTTCATCATAGTCATGAACATGAACAAAGTCCTAGACATCAACAAGGTATAATAGGATTGATATGCTAGATATATCAACAAGTGCCTGTGAAGTGAGCTGTTGCTGGGGTTGGATAGAACTTTGAAGTTAAGCGTGCTTGGGCTGGAGTAGTGTGAGGATGGGTGACCTTTTGGGAAGTTTGACCACGGAGTGCGATTTGACCTGAGATTAAGCATATTGACCCGAGATTAAGCCATAGTGAACTGAGATTAAGAAAAAAACGAAAAAAAAATTTAAAAAAATTATTTTTTTTTGAAAAATATTGTTACTAATGGCGCACTTCTATGTGGTGCGCCATTAGTATACCAGATACTAATGGTGAACCGCGGGCTATTCTAATGGCGCACCAGCGGGTGCGCCATTAGTATACCAGATACTAATGACGTACCACAGGTGCGCCATTAGTAAAAAATACTAATGGCGTGGTACTAATGGCGCACCGGTAGTGCGCCATTAGTAGGCAAAACCAGTGCGCCATTAGTAGGCCTTTTCCTAGTAGTGGTGTCCTCACTTAGAAACTTCTTTGTTTCAATTTTTTTGTCTTAACTCTTCATTTCAAATTCTTTATATTAACACTATTGTTACAATTCGATGCAAGGAATTATTTTGTATGCACTCATTTGAAAGAGATGTTTTCCCCACGAAAGGAGAAATGCTTTGACACACATGCAATTCACTATTTTTCTTTACATGTCTTATCTCTCCACATTAGATATTTTAGCAAAAAAATATCCTGCAGCAACGCACGGGGATTCATCTAGTTTACCCAGTTTACATAAAATCTATGTTTTAGCATGACTTTCTTCAAAAAAGTCCACTCTACTCGACCATAAGCCTTATGCATGTCAAACTTAATAGCACACAAACCTTCTTTACATTCCATCTTCTTCTTTGTTGTGTGGAAGCACTCATAAGCCACCAAAACATTATTTGTAATTATTCTCCCAGGCACAAAAGCACTCCATGTTGAGTTAATCGCATCTGGTAGTATAACATTCAAACATGCACACACCATCTTTGAAATGACCTTATACACCACATTACACAAACTATTGGCTCTGAATTGGGCCACCTTCTCCGGTGAATTAACCTTTGGTATCATTACAATCACAATATCATTTCATCTTGATGGAATAGTACAAGTATTCATGCTAGAAGAACATCGCTCATCACCTAACATAGACCAGAATTTCCTATAAAAATAGGATGTAGCCTGTCTAGACCGCCTGCCCTTAAATCTCCGAGTGAGAAGACATCATGATTTGGTGCATTATTCATTTCATTAGAAACCCTCCACCGATCAAGTGAGAAGAAATCATGATCTGGTGCTAGAACTTCATGGGTAAAAATGTTAGAAAAGTAAACCATAATATGGTTCTTCAACTATGTACCTTCTTGTCATAGTCATGTATCGTGGAGGAGTTTCTTTAATTTGGTCATTCTCATCCTGGCTGTAGCCACACTGTGAAAAAAAGACGTACCACGATACCCATGCATATGCCAAATTGCTCTTCCTCTTTGCAGCTAAATTTGTTATTATTGATCCATTAGATTTTCTATGTGGGTAAAAACTTCTATTTGTTGTGTCGAGAGTTGACACTTAGAGCACCACACCACGGCTTCTCTATCTCCTTGTAGGATCGAAAGTATGTCTAGAGGGGGGTGATTAGACTACTTGACCGAATAAAACCTAACCTTTTCCAAATTTTAGTTGTAGGCAGATTTTAGCAATTAACGCAAGTCAAGTATCACCCTACATATGCAATTCTAAGAGTGTTGCAGTGCAAAGTAAAAGATTGCACATGTAAGTAAATGGGGGTTTGAAGATGTCAAATGCAATGAAAACACGATGATTTTTTGGCGTGGTTTTGATATGTGGTGCTATCGTACATCCACGTTGATGGAGACGTTAACCCATGGAAGGTAACGGTTGCGCGAGTACACGGAGGGCTCCACCCACGAAGGGTCCACAAAGAAGCAACCTTGTCTATTCCACCATGGCTTCCGTCCATGAATGACTAGCCTCACTTGGATAGATCTTCACGAAGTAGGCGATCTCCTTGCCCTTATAAACTCCCTGGTTCAACTCCACATGATCTTGGAGGCTCCCAAGTGACACCTACCCAATCTAGGATAGACACTACTCTCCAAAAGGTAATAGATGTTGGGTTGGTTTTGAACTCCTTGCTCTTGTGATTTAAATGATAGTCTCCTCAACACGCAATCTCTCTCTCACAGATTTGGCTTGCGTAGGAGAAGGGCTGGAGTGGAAAGCAACTTGAAGAGGCTAGAAATCAAGGTTCGAATGGAAGGCATGGAATCTCTTGATCTCAACACATGAGCAGGTGGTTCCCTCTCGGAACATGAATGGTGGAAGTTGTGTTTCATTCTGAAGACTCTCTTGAGAGTAAGTGGTGGTGGAAGAGTATAAATAGGCAGCACCAAAAATCAAACCATTACATGTCTTTGACCCAACTCGGTGGCACTGATATGAAAATCTCGGTGAGACCGACTAGTGCAAAAGACCGTTAGCGTTTTCGGTGAGACCGGTTATACCATCTTAGTGATACCAAAGTGCAATGGCTAGGGCAGAGCCACGTTGATGACCACAAGTATAGGGGATCAATCGTAGTCCTTTCGATAAGTAAGAATGTCGAACCCAACAAGGAGCAGAAGGAAATGACAAGCAGTTTTCAGCAAGGTCATGTCTGCAAGCACTGAAATTGTCGGTAACATGTAGTTTGATAGATACATAATTTGTAACAAGTAACAACTAGAAATAGTGACAATATGTGCTGCAAGGTAGCCCAATCCTTTTTGTAGCAAAGGACATGCCAAATCAATCTCTTATAGTAAGCAAAGCGTTCTTGAGGACACACGGGAATTTCATCTAGTCACTTTCATCATGTTGGTTTGATTCACGGTCGCTACTTTCATAATTTGATATGTGGGTGGACTGGTGCTTGGGTGTTGTTCTTACTTGAACAAGCCTCCCACTTATGATTAACCCCTCTCGCAAGCATCTGCAACTACGAAAGAAGAATTAAGATAAAATCTAAACATAGCATTAAACATATGGATCCAAATCAGCCCCTTACGAAATAGCGCATAAACTAGGGTTCAAGTTTCTGTCGCTCTAGCAACCCATCATATAATAACTACTCCACAATGCATTCCCTTATGCCCAAAGATGGTGAAGTTTCATGTAGTCGACGTTCACATAAAACAACTAAGCGAATCACGACATACATATCATCAAAATATCAAACGAATATCAAATTCACATGATTACTTATGACAAGACTTCTCTCATGTCCTCAAGAACAAAAGTAACTACTCACACAACATATTCATGCTCAACATATAATCTTCCACCAAATAAACCATCTGGCTTCAACTACAAGATGTAATCAACACTACTAGTCACCCATAGGTACCATTATGAGGTTTTGATACAAAGATTGAACACAAGAGATGAACTAGGGTTTTGAGATGAGATGGTGTTGTTGAAGATGTTGACGGAGATAGGCCCTCCCACGACGGGAGGGTTGTTGGCGATGACCGTGGCTTCGATTTCCCCCTCCCGGAGGGAAGTATCCCCGGTGGAACCGCTCCCCTGGAGAGCAAAAGTGCTCCTACCCAAGTTCCACCTCGAGACGGCGGCGCTCCATCGCAAAAGTCCTCTCCTTATTTTTTCTAGGTCAAAAGACCTTATGTACCAGAAGATGGGCACCGAAGGTGGGCTAGAGAGCCCACTACCCACCAAGGCGTGCCTGGGGGGGGGGGGGGTAGGTGCACCCAGGTGCCTAGTGGGCACCTGGGTGGCCTCCTCCACTATTTCTTTTCTCTAGTATTTTTAATATGTCCCAAAATAAATCTCTGTAAAATTTCAGCTCATTTGGAGATGTGCAAGGTAGTTATCTCTAATATATCTTTTTCAGGTCCAGAATTCCAACTTCCGGTATTCTCCCTCTTTTGTTAACCTTGCATATTATGAGAGAAAAGGCATTAGAATTACTCCACTAAGTGCTATATTGCATAAAAGCACTATAAATAACAGTAGGAAAACATGATGCAAAATGGACGTATCGAATCCCACAACTTAGACCTCACTATAAAGCGCTTTTTTTTGTATGCACAATCTCTTAATGCGAAAGAATGTTACGTTATATTGCCCCTTATGATAGCAACCTTTATTATGCAGTCTATCGCTTTTATTACTTTGCCATCACAAGTTCATACAACGCTTATTTTCCCTTACACTAAAAGATCAAACATATTTAGAAGAAATTTTTATTGCCTTATTCACCGATGACAACTTCCTTGAAGGATCTTCCTCAATCCATAGGTAGGTATGGTGGACTCTCAAAACATGAATTCGGGTTTAAGGTTTTTGGTTGCACAAGTAGTATCTCTACTTAGTGCGGTTTTTTGGCTAGCAAAGATATGGAGCAAGCACCACTTGTTGGAGGATCTATGACAATATAACTTCTGTGTGAATATGAACAAACGTAAATCATTACATTGTCTTCCTTGTAAAATGTCAACAATTTGGCATAAAATATTTAATGGGGGCTCACAATCATAAAAGAAGTCCATGATAGTATATTTTTCATGTGAATCTTCTCTTCCCTTATTAATTCTTTCATGAATTGCATCATTGACCAATGTTGTGTTTGTCAACTTTCAATAAATTTTATCACTTATACTTGTGACGCTCGGATAATTACGCTACAGCAACCCTCCACTAATGTTGCCACGTCACCACGGTTACTGTTGATAAACTCGCATTGTTTTAAACCCCAATCAAATCCAAATTCCAAAAACAAGTCAAATTATAATTTCATCAAACCGACAAAAAAATGTTCGATGAGTTACAAAAATTCACTAACTAATTGTTTTGAAGGAACCAATATTATTTAACATATTAAATTACCCCTAACCTATTTACAGTATCCAAAACAACCTTTTTTTAATCCATTTACATTTATGCAAAAATCAAATGAATTCTATTATTCCCCCAACCATTTTATAATAGTGCCAAATATTGCATGGTATTTATTGAGCCAAGTCTAATATTCAATAAAAGTCAATTGCTAGTGGAAATAAAATGATACAGAAAGAAATAAAGCAAAACAGAAAATAAAATAGCATAAAAGGAAAAGGCCTAACTACTACTGTGCACATGTAGCCCATTGCTAGAGTGCACAACCCAGCCCACCTACACCTCATCTCCTTCCTCTGTTCATCCAGGGCATGGTGGACATCCTGCAGCCGCTCGTGGTCGCGATGGCCACGTGCCGGCCATCCGCCGCGCCCCTATCGACCTACAAGGCGTCGCATCGCACCACAAAACCCTAGCCCGCATTCCCGTTCCCCACACACGCGCCGTTTACTCTCTGCTCGCCTCGCCGAGCGCCTCCATGGCCGCGTCGTCAACATGCACGCGGCCACCGGCCACCGTCGGCAACACCGACGGGTCCAGGAGGTCCTCCAAGGTCGCCTACGTCCGTTCCGGGCATCGATTCGAGCCAAGGCGATGCGTAGTCGTTGCCATCTTCATATTCTCCGCACGGCCGCCACGACCTCGCCGTCGTTGCCGTTGCTTCGGGCCTCCCCCGACCTCCTAACCTCGTCCACAAGAATCAGGGTGAGCTCCTCCCTCGGACCCCCCTTTTTCCCGTTCGATTTGGATGCCGTAGGCCGCCTTCACCATCGTGCCGGATCTTGCGTGTACGCGTACGTACGTGCGTGTGTGCTCTGTGCTGCTGCTATACCTTGCACTGTTGCTGCTTTGGGTTGCTGCTTCGTTTCTACCCTGGTTGCTGGCCGCTGCGTGTTGCTGCTCCTAGGCGCCGCCGCTGCTGTTCTATCTGTTGTTGCCGGTTCTGTCGCTGCTGCTCGCGCGCCGCTCGCCACGCCTGCTGTTGCCGTTGCTCGCCCACACAAGCCCGCGTTCTTGCTTTGGCCCTGCTGCTGCGTTATGCTGCATGCGCCGCTGCTTTGCTACTACTGCTACTTGCTCCTGCTGCTTGCCGCTACTGCTTTGCTCTGCTTACTACTAGCTGTTGCTGCCATTTTTTTTTGAGAAATCTCGCCTGCTTTATTCATTCAAAGGAATTGTCATAGGCACAATGTTCGGGTCATGGGAGTCACCCAACCAAACATGTCTACCTATGTCTAGATTACAAGCAAACTTGGTAAGATTGCGAGCCTCAAAATTGAAATACCTACGCTCAAAAACAAAAGAGCAAGAAACAAAACTATTGCTATGGTTTATTATTTCATGTACTAATGCCGCATTAGGGCCACCCGTCTCTCTGTTTATGTCATTCACCGCCTCTTGGCAGTCCGAGGCCACATATACCTTCTGCTCACAAGATCATCAGCCCATGCTAGCGCTTCACAACAAGCAAATGTCTCCAGCAGCAGCAGATCAGTGATTCCATAATAAACCATAGCTGATGAGCCTAGGTAGTTGCCTTCCTGGTCCCGGAAAAACGCCGCTACTGCTCCTCCTTGCCTAGTCCGCCCAACCGCTCCGTCCACGTTGATCTTCGCTGTGCCTCTGGGTAGAGGTAGCCACCTCTTCGGCTGTTGGGCCGGGATCGATCTTGTGATTTCATGTTCTCTACCAACGCGTAGATTGCCCAACTCTGCAATGTAGTTGTTAATGAATGATGTCGTCTGTTGTGGACTCTGAAATATTGATTCATATGTTGCCTTCCTCCTTGCATACCATATGGACCAAAGTGTGATGACCATCCTCGTGAAATTGTCATGGTCCAAACTCTCATTCAACTCGAACAACCAAATCCTCACATTAGCCTCTAGGTTGTCCGACATATGGGAGACCAGCGTTTCATCTGACAGTGCCCAAACACAACATGACATCGTACATGCAACTAGGGCATGTCGCCAGGAATCCTCACACCCACACAGCGGGCACACGTCTTGCAATGACATATTTCTTCATTTCAAAACATCAGTAGTAGGGAGCGAATGGTGAGAAAGTCTCCATAGAAAAATTCTCACTTTCAATGGGACTTTTAATTTCCATAGTGCACTCCAAGCACTTTCGTCCTTCTCAGAATTGGACGTCCCACTGCCACCATTTAACCACTCCTCCTGCTGGAGCTTAGTCGTCAGCAAGAATCTGTGAGCCGAGCTCACACTAAACTGACCCTTCCTGTCCGGGTTCCATGCCCAGAAATCTTGTATATTGCGTGTGCAAACCGGAATCTTTAATATTGCCTCCACATCAATAGGAAGAAAGACTGTCCGGACCAAGGCCTCATCCCAGGAAGCTGTCGAAGGAGAGAGCAGCTCCGAGACGAGCCTGGGGGGATCCGCGACCAATGAGGTGATAGGGAAAGGGGTCGTGTCCTTTGGTATCCAATTGTCGTTCCATATTTCTGTTGTTTGGCCATTGCCAATCCGGCGTATGATTCCTTGTTTAAGAAAATCCCGTCCTTCCAATATAGCACGTCATATCTAAGAGGGCCTAGATCCCAACTCAGCTATTATGATCATCTTGTCTGGGTAATATGCCGCCTTGAGTAACCTTGCACTCAAACTTGTTGGTTCATTCAAAAGTCTCCAGGCTTGCCGCGCCAATAGAGCAAGATTAAAGATCTCAAGATCTCTGAAACTGAGCCCTCCCAAGTGCTTTGGTTGTGTCATCACATCCCATGAAACCCATGCTGGTTTGCGCCCTCCCTTCCTGCAACCCCACCAAAACTTCCTAATTATGGATTTGATATGATCACATAGGCCTCTTGGGAGCTTGAAACATGACATAGAGAAAATGGGTATTGCTTGGGCCACGGATTTAATTAGCACATCCTTCCCCCCGGCAGACAGACATTTTCTCATCCATCCCTTCACCTTGTCCCATACTCTATCGCTCAAGTATTTGAACGTCCCTTTTTTGGAGTGTCCCACATCCATCGGCATACCCAAATATCTGTCACTCAAAGATTCATTTCAAACTTGCAAGTGGCCTTTGACTGCAACACACACTAGTTCTGGTCAGCCCTTGCCGAAAAAGATTGAGGATTTATCTCTATTTATCCTCTGACCCGATGCCATGCAATAAGAATCCAATAGGTTTGATACTTCTTCTGCTCCATTCACACTTGCCCTGAAAAACAGCAGGCTATCATCCGCGAATAAAAGATGGTTCACCGCCGGTGTTGATGATGCCACCTTAATGCCGCTGAGCTGGGATGATTGGTTCTGGGATTTTAAGAGGCACGAAAGGCCCGTTGCTTCAATCAAGAAAAGGTACGGAAAGATTGGATCTCCCTGTCGGATTCCCCTTGTAGGTTGGAAAGATTCTGACCTCACACCATTGAACATAACAGGAAAAGAAACTGAGCTCACCATATTCATCACAACTGAAACCCAAGGTGCCGCAAAACCCAGCTTCTCCATGATAGACTTCAAGTAAGACCATTCCACCCGGTCATATGCTTTCATCATATCAAGCTTCAAAGCTGCAAATCTGTTATCTTTTGCTCTATTCCTCTTCATGAAGTGCAAACATTCATAGGCTGATATGATGTTATCAGTTATTAGCCTTCCTGGCATGAAAGCGGACTACTCCTCAGATATTATGTCAGACAGGATCAATTTTAACCTGTTTGCTAGCACCTTCGAGGCAATCTTGTAGAACACATTACACGGACTAATAGGACGAAATTGGGATAACAAAGTTGGATTTGATACCTTTGGGATGAGAACCAGCAACGTGTCATTCAAACATGCAGGGCTCTCTTCTCCTTTCAGAATAGCCAACACTGTCCTAGTGACCGTGTCTCCGCAAATATCCCAATGTCTCTGAAAGAAATGAGCTGGGAAGCCGTTGGGACTAAGAGCTTTCGTAGGAAACATCTGAAAAAGTGTGGTTTTAACTTCCTTTGCCTCAAACGGGGCTAGTAGCATTTCATTCATCTCCGGTGTAACCTTCACGGGCACATGATGAAGCACATCTTCCACACCTTGTACTCCCTCTGAAGTATAAAGCTGCTTGTAAAAATCAAGTGCCATTTGTTGCATCTCAGTAAACTCCGTGGTTACTAGCCCATCCGGCTTTTCCAGACTTTATCAAATTCTTCCTCCTCCTCATGGAAGCCCACATATGAAAAAGTGGGAGTTCCGGCCCCGTGCAGAGAGCCACTCAACGCGAGAACATTGTCTCCACATCAATTCCTCGAGCAAGTATAGCTCGATCAAGCGATCATTAATTTTGATTTCTGCATGAGATGGACCCACCCGCCTGACATCATTGCGTAGTCGATCCAATTCCTTCTTTAAACTCCTAATTTCTCCCCTAACACTTCCAAACATGGTCTGTGCCCACTCGCCCAGGTTCCTGGCCAGCGCTTCGAGATTCGTGTGGACTTCACCAACCGATAGATTCGGACTGTTAGCCTCCCATGCAGCCTCAACCGTTGGTTTCAGGTTGGAGTGTGTTTCCCACATCACCTCAAACCGGAACTGTTTTGTTTCCCCCCCCCCGTTAGCTTGCGCTAGCTGTAAGAGGATATTCCAGTGGTCTGAAGTTGCCACCGTTAAGTGTTCCATAGCTGCAGATGGAAATAGCCTACACCAGTCAACCGAGCCAAGGGCCCTGTCTAGTCTTACACAAGTATACGTTCCTCCCGTAACTTTCTTCTCATAGGTCCACTTAGTGCCCTTGAAACCAAGATCCATCAGACCACATACATCAACCGCATCTCTGAATCCTTGTATTTGTGATTGGCTCCTTGAACCAATCCCATCATGGTCATCGTGTCTCAACACTTCGTTGAAATCCCCTATAAAAACCCATGGAATTTCATGGAGGGTGTATAGGTTCTTCATTGTGGTCCAAGTATGATGACGAAGATGGGTTTGTGCTTCACCATAGAAGCACGACAGCCTCCAAGGTTGATCACCCACACCAGTAACCTTACAATCAATATGATACTTCGAGTAACCCAAAATCTCATTCTTTATTTCATCATTCCAAAAAATAGCTAGGCCTCCACTTCTACCAGAGGCATCAACAGCAAAGGATTTATCATAGCCTAAATTACTTTTTAAATTTTCCGCTCTCTCCTCACTGATTTGGGTTTCAATTATACAAAGTACTCTCAGGGCAAACTTATTCGCGAGTTCGCGAAGCTCTTGAATTATCGGGGCGTTGCCAATCCGCCGGTAGTTCCATCTTAACAGATTCATTGCATCTGGCGGTCCTCCGTCGCGGAGGCCGCCGATCTCGCATTCGAGTCTTTCCCCCCATTGGGGGTCTTCTTCGTTGTAGTTGCACCAGTCCTCTCTGCTGAATTTCCTCCCTTGTCAAGCTGCCCCATGAGTTTGGACCGTTTAGGTTCTTGCTTACGGGGAGGGCTAACTAGCACCGTCCCCCCACCTGCCTTTGCCGCCAGTACTAGCTCCAGCGCCGTAACAGCCTTGGGACCCGGCGAGATGGCAACTTGGTCCGACGGGCGCTTCCTATTAGTGTCAGCCACCTCCACTTCCTTCCCCTGCTGCTCCTGACTGCCCTGATAGCTCGGCACCGAGTAGGACGCTGCCGGCCCATCCCTATTCTGGTCCTTCTGATTTCTGTTCGGACGGCGCGTACCCCAGGCAGTAGTCGCAGGTGCTCGCAGGTTTTTGAAGACTAGGGAAGAAGGAGGATGAACCCCATCACCATGCACTTTAAACTCATGGCCCATCATGCCACACACCTGGCACTAATCAGGCAAACGTTCATACTTGACGGCGAAGATCTCCCTCTCACCACCACGGATCAGACATATGGCTTTCTTCAGCAGGTTACGGACATCAAGCCTGGCCCTGACCCTGTAGAAGTTGCCTTCAAAGTCGAAGGAGGACGGCTCTGAATCAATAAACTCTCCAATCATTGGGGCTAAAGCCTTTACTTTCCCATGATAAGCAATAGGGAGCTCGATGATCCGCGCCCAGACCTCAAACGTATAGAGCTCAATCGAGGAGGGCTTGGTGTATCCATCATATGGGGCGATAATAAATGGATTGCCCCGAAAGTGCCACGGTCCGCCCTGTGTGACACGTTCACAATCCCCCAAGAAATCAAATTGCATCTGGAACAAGTTTTCCTCCAAAGTTTTGATCTTTACTGCCTGGCTAAGTCGCATGCCGATTTCATATTGTGGAAGAACTAGTAGTTGCTGAACCCTTTGTCCATATGGACTCGGGCAAGGATCATCCACCGGAGTTTCTCCTCCGCCGGGGCATCATCATCCTCAAATATCACATCATCAAGATCGTCTTCTTTGGGGGCCAACTCCTGCATCATCTCCTCCAGGTTGCCTTTTCCTTTCCGGTCAGATGCCGAAGAACTTCCATGGTTTGCCATCGCGTGTCGCCGGCGGAAACCGATTGACCACGGAGTAAAACCCTAACCCTCTCGCGGTAGAAGCTCGTTATAGGGCCGGGGAGGCAGACTACGCTACCCCCACGGTGGCGCGAGGTCAGATCCCACCCTCTCCAGAGAGAAGGGAGATAAAATCTCAATGTTGTTGGAGGCGGTGAGAGGAGTCGAAACCCTAGATAGAGGGAATTTAGCTGATGCTGCCATTTGCTGCTACCGCTCTTGGCCATGGGCGCCAAGGCCCGGTACATGGCCGTGTGTGTGGCCGGCTGGGTTGTGTCCAGTAGTGGCTGCCCCTTGTCTAATTAGGCTAGGTACTATTAGTTTAGTATACTAATTTAGCCCATTAGCAAATGGCAAGTGGACCCCAGGCTAATTAATCTAGTTAACAAGATTAGTTTCTTTGCTACCTATGGCATGTGGGCCACACACTCCCCTTTTGACCAGCCAAGTTGACTTGGTCAACTCGAATTATTACTAATTCCAGAAATTTTAGAAAATGATCAAAACTTTAGAAAAACATAGAAAATTAACCGTAATTCAGATGAAAATAATTTATACATGGAAGTTTCTCAGAACGACGAGACGAATCCGAATACGTGGTTCGTTCGTCTGTCACATGCTCCTAGCATAGCGAACATGGAACCTTCCCCTCTCTTTCGTTTGTCCCAAACCTGCAAACTTTGGGAAAATTTCCCAAATGTTTCCCCCCTTCGCCGGTAGCATCTAGTACTGCGTTAGGTCACCCTAGCCCCGCTTATTGCCATGTTATGCTTTCTGATGCTTTGATTGCTTTGTTATTTACTGTGTGCCCCCTCCGTTACTTCTTTCCGGTAGACCTTGGGACCGCTGTTGATACCCCTGTGATCGACTATATCGACGACGACCCTCCTTCTTGCCAAAGCAACCAGGAAAGCCCC
>NC_041393.1:213263978-213275277 GCF_002162155.2 Triticum dicoccoides | reverse complement strand
CAAATATCGCCTATTCTTTCCTCTACTGCTTGCATTAGAGTAGTATAGCCTGTTACTATTTTCGATTAATGGGCCGTGATCACTTGGAATGTGATCACGGGTATATATTATACATACATACATACTATAGATGGTGACGAAAGTCGGGTCGGCTCGTAGAGTACCTGCAAGTGATTTGGAGATGGGGGCTGGAAGGACAGGTGGTTCCATCCAGGTAGTGGTGGACATGGGTTCCCGTCGGCCCCCAAGTGTTACTTTGTGGCGGAGAGACAGGGCCGGTTGTGACCACCTAGGTGAGAGGTGGGCCTGGTCCTGGTCGGCGTCCGCGGTTACTTCAAAATAACACACTTAATGAGATCTTGGTATTTGGTCTGAGTCTGGCCACTGGCCTATACGCACTAACCAACTACGCGGAAACAGTTATGTGCACTCGACGTCGTGGTATCAGCCGAAGCCTTGTTGACGTCAGCGACTGAGCGGCGCGCGCCAGGTTAGACTGTGTAACGCAACTTCCTTTGCAATGGAGGTTGCTAGGTCTGCTCACCGGCCGCGTACGCAACGTGCAAGTGTGCAATGGGCGATGGGCCCAGACCCCTGCGCGCATAGGATTTAGACCGGCGTACTAACCTCTCTATTGTGCCTAGGTAGGGTTACGACGTGTTGATTTTCCGAGGCCGGGCATGACCCAGGAAAGTGTGTCTGGCTAGAGGGATCGAGCGTGTTGGGTTATGTGGTGCACCCCTGCAGGGAAGTTTATCTATTCGAATAGCCGTGTCCCTCGGTAAAAGGACGACCCGGAGATTGTACCTTGACCTTATGAAAACTAGAACTGGATACTTAATAAAACACGCCCAGACAAGTTCCAGAGACAACCCGGTAATCTCTTTTCCACAGGGCAACGAGGGGAGGATCGCCGGGTAGGATTATGCTATGCGATGCTACTTGGAGAACTTAAATCTACTCTCTTCTACATGCTGCAAGATGGAGGCTGCCAGAAGCATAGTCTTCGATAAGACTAGCTATCCCCCTCCTATTTTGGCATTTTGTAGTTCAGTCCATCGATATTGCCTCTTTACACATATACCCATGCATATGTAGTGTAGATCCTTGCTTGCGAGTACTTTGGATGAGTACTCACGGTTGCTTTGCTCCCTCTTTCCCCCCTTTTCCTCTTCTTCTCGGATGCCGCAAGTAGACGTTGGAGCCCAGGAGCCAGATGCCACCGTCGATGACGACTCCTACTACACTGGAGGTGCCTACTACTACATGCAGGCCGCTGACAATGACCAGGAGTAGTTTAGGAGGATCCCAGGCATGAGGCCTACGCCTCTTTCGATCTGTATCCTAGTTTGTGCTAGCCATCTTATGGAAACTTTGAACTTATGTCTGTACTCAGATATTGTTGCATCCGCTGACTCGTTTATGTTCGAGCACTTGTATTCGAGCCCTCGAGGCACCTGGCTTGTAATATGATGCTTGTATGACTTATTTTTACTTTTGGAGTTGTGTTGTGATATCTTCCCGTGAGTCCCTGATCTTGATCGTACATGTTTGCATGCATGATTAGTGTACGATTGAATCGGGGGCGTCACAAGTTGGTATCATAGATGACTGCCTGTAGGAATCCCCCTTTCCAACTCCTTGGCCGAAGTTGAGTCTAGTCTTTGAAAAACTTGCTTACTAACATGGCTATGTGGCTCACGGGCCCATGTCGCCAATTAGGTGGTATTAGGATCTTTTATTTCCTGACCTATACTTTGGGACTCTAATCTCTCTTCTATTCGGGTTAAATGAATTTTTCTAACTCTAACTATAGGATCTCGTGATCACTTCCAACTGGAGGGCCCCTTATTACCGGTGATCGCCTGCTACACCAGAAGATTCCGAAGACACTCTATGATGTTCTCTTGAGAGTTAGTGTCATCTCTCTTGCAATTCCCTTCCATCGATAAACCTCTATGGATAGCCGCATACACTTGCCATTCTTACTATCATTCCCCATTGATCTTGTTATTACAAGATACCCTGAAATTCTCTCCATTGATCCGAGAATACCTTATGCCTACTTAATGCTATGGTTGGGTTTTACCTTACTGATCTTTAGTAATTGCGGATGCTTGCTAGAGTTCCAATCATAAGTGCATATGATCCAAGAAGAGAAAGTATGTTAGCTTATGCCTCTCCCTCAAATAAAATTGCATCGATTGCATAGGGACAAATAACTTTCTCGTGACAAAAAACTCTCTACTAAAACTAACTTAGTTGTGTCTTCATCTAAATAGCCCCTACTTTTTATTTACGTGCTTTTTATTATCTGGCAAACCTATCCTATCACACCTGCAAAGTACTTCTAGTTTCATACTTGTTCTAGGTAAAGCGAATGTCAAGCGTGCGTAGAGTTGTATCAGTGGTCGATAGAACTTGAGGGAATATTTATTCTACCTTTAGCTCCTCCTTGGGTTCAACACTCTTACTTATCGAAAGAGGCTACAATTGATCCCCTATACTTGTGGGTAATCAGTCCCTTGCATATTCGCGGTGCTTTGCGTAGACTTCCAAGAAGCTCTCGTGCATGAAGTACGGGTCACACTACTACAAAAAAGGCTATAGATGGAATGGCCACTAATGGCGCACCTGTCATGTGGTGCGCCATTACTATATTCTAATGGCGCACCATGTCTCGGTGCGCCATTATTAATATATTACTAATGGCGCACCTAGTGTGTGGTGCGCCATTAGTAGTTTTGAAAAAAACATTAAAAAAATTGTTACTAATGGCGCACCGTTGTATAGTGCGCCACTATTAGTTGACATAGTAATGGCGCACCACATCCGGCGTGCGCCATTAGTAGTTTTGAAAAAAAAGTAAAAATAAATAAATAAAATATTTGTTACTAATGGCGCACCATGTCTCGGTGCGCCATTACTAGTTTTAACTAGTAATTGCGCAATGTCCACTGGTGCGCCATTACTAAGTTTTTTTCAAAAAAATATCTTTTTTTTATTTTTTTTCAAAACTAGTAATGGCGCACCGTGGGTGTGGTGCGCCATTACTAGTTTAACTAGTAATGGCGCACCACCCCACGGTGCGCCATTACTAACTTGCCCCAACACCGAATGCACCGCCCCCCCTCCCCCGTGGATCGCCTTTTCAGTTTTAAAAAAAATAAAAGAAAATGATGGAAATGTCAAAAAAATAAAAGAAAATCAGTTTCCCATGTGATATGTGGTCTAGTTGTTGGGAAAATTTACAAATATGAATTTCGACTTTATTTGCAAAATCTCTCTGGAAATTTGTAAAATGGGCATAACTTTTGCATACGAACTCGGATGAAAAAGTTTTTTATATGAAAAATCATCTATTCGAAAAGTTACATCCAAATTTAACCGGGGAAACCCCGTTAAACATTTTCAAAATCCCCAAAAACCTAAAAGAAAAAAGTTACGGGGCTTTCAAGATCTAGAGGCAAAAAATTCAAAAAAATTCAAACTTACTAGTGGCGCACCGTGGATGTGGTGCGCCACTAGTAACAGAAAAAAAATTGGTTTTGAATTTTTTTTCAAAAAATGATACGTAATATGACCGGGAAGTTTGAAATATTTTTCAAAATTTCATCATAGTCATGAACATGAACAAAGTCCTAGACATCAACAAGGTATAATAGGATTGATATGCTAGAGATATCAACAAGTGCTTGCGAAGTGAGCTGTTGCTGGGGTTGGATAGAACTCTGAAGTTAAGCGTGCTTGGGGTGGAGTAGTGTGAGGATGGGTGACCTTTCGGGAAGTTTGACCACGGAGTGCGATTTGACCCGAGATTAAGCATATTGACCCGAGATTAAGCCATAGTGAACTGAGATTAACAAAAAAACGAAAAAAATTTGAAAAAAAATTAAAAAAATTCTAAAAAAATTTGAAAAAATATTGTTACTAATGGCGCACTTCTATGTGGTGCGCCATTAGTATACCAGATACTAATGGCGCATCACAGGTGCGCCATTAGTAAAAAATACTAGTGGCGTGGTACTAATGGTGCACCGGTAGTGCGCCATTAGTAGGCCTTTTCCTAGTAGTGTCAGCGACACAGATATAAGGTATCTGCTCAATCCCAATGATGTAGTTCATGTACAAGGCATAAAGGCGGACAAACATAAAATCCAGCTTCTTCAAGTGAAACATGTCGAAGATGTAATCGAATCGAAGGAAGAACTTCTCCGCGGGGATTGTGTCGACGTACAACCTTTGCCGTGACACATTAACTACGTAGAGTGGGTATCCTGGATTTTCCGAGGCGATTAGGCTTTTCTCTCTCCGCAGCACATCATCATGAAGTCTCCTTAGATCATCGTGTATGGCATGTACTGATGCCTTAGGTAGGATTGGTTCACCAGTGATATGGTATTTCGCCGCACCGGGGACAGGTATACGGTCTTCAACCCGAGGTTGCGGAGGCGACTGGATCATAGCAGCAGCTTTATGGCTGCCTTTCCTTGTTCTCTTCCGATGCTTCTTTGGTGGAAGGTCGTCTACAGTATGTTCAAGCTCCGGAGGCGGCAATTCAGGCACCGACTCATGATGCTCAAACCCTGAGTACTCATATTGCAGAGCCATCGATCCTCCGTCATCAGTGGCACCAGTATTGAGATAATGTTGAGTGTCATCGTCATCCTCATCCTCATCCTCATCTATGGAGACGTCATCAGCGACTAATGGAGCCTTTATCTCACCCAGTCCATTATCACTCAATACGACATGCAACTCTAATTGGGTAGGTGGGGTGCTGATGTTCATACCTTGCTGAGGCTGCGAGGTCATAGGTGTACTCCAGGCAGCCTCTAGACGAAGCAGACTCTTTGGCCACAACAGGACCCACGACTTGCAATCGCCAAGCCGTCCCAGGGTCTCGTCGTTATCTCTCCCTAGTACCAGGGGCACCAAATTCTCGTGGCCCGGTTTGACACTGGCCACGGAAACCCTGAAGACGTCTGGGGCGATCGGCTGGCTGTGGAACGATTGTTCCTTCGGATTTGTTATCGTCACCTTCCGCACGTCCACCTTCTGGCCGTTGATGTCGTACTATATGGTGCATGAGGCGTCGGCTTGCAAAGGCATGTCTGCGATGTGAGACATCCGAAAGACAACGGAAATGGGAGATTATACATTTATTGAAGAGGGCTGGTGTGACAGGTACCATGAGGGTGTCGAGCTCAGCCAAAGACGAAGCAGGTGCGGGAGCCAGTGCAAGAGCAGGTGCCAGTGCAGGTGTAGGTGCTGGTGCAACGCTATTCTAGCTGCTCTCAAAGAAGTCGATAAGGGGGAAGTTCGTTGCATCTTTTTCTGGATTTTGCCTGCTCCAACCGACGATAGCCGGAACCAAGACTGTCAGCTCCCGTTTTACGGCAGCTACCGCTTTTGCGACTGTCTTAGCTAAATTCTTCTCAACCGCAATCTCAACCTTCTTGTAGATGCTTTCTTCAGTTAACCTCCGTGTTTCCTTTCTCTCCTCCGTGGTCTCAGCGTAGTACTTCTTCCATGTGGCGCTGTCTCCAACATTGTGCACGCGTCCATACAACGGCCGAGTGTCCACCAGGAGTTGTTTTAGTATGTTCAACGCCCGGTTGAATGGGGTGTCCCACTTGGGCCTCACAATGCCTCAAACGACAAGTCACTTTGGGCCACAATCCTGTGCTGCTCTCTCTGCACAAGGAACAAGGATCGTTTACAAACATGACTAAACGTGCAGTCGAATTTATCATAAACTAAAATTACCAGCAGTCTCATGAACTCCGTCGTAACCAGGTCCATCTCGAAAACCTTCTTGACTGGGTCCCAATGGTACCGGGCCCTGAGGACGTCATACTCTTGCGGGACGGTGACTCCGCCAAGGGGTCTGGGATGCCCATACTTTTGTGTTCCGGGTCCTCCTTGGCCCATATGGACCTCTTCCCCGCGTAACCACGACTTTCGAGGTGGTGGTGCCCCGTGTTCCTCTGTTGAAGCCCCTTCATGTACTTTGACTTTTTTTGGCATCTTCGGCAGCGCAAGCCGCCTTGAATACTTCAAACTCCTCTAGCGTGATTGTCGGATTTTCCTTCACAATCTCAGAGTAGGGTTCCTTTTTGTCGATGGCGCGTTTCACCCTTCCTTTCCAAGTAGCCAACATGTCGCTACACTTGTTCATGGTGCGTTTGTTTATCCGCTTCATTTTCGGGTCTTTCTGTGGATCTTTATATTGGATTTCATCCCGGCCCAAGAACAAGAATATCTAGTGCAGCAGGGTTAGGATGGATTTCTTCATATTTGGCCTCTTCTTCAGTTTCTCATCATTGATGGTGGCGCACGCCCGTACGATGCATCCTATCTGATTGTCGTAGCAGGAGCGCTTCTAGAGGCAGTTTTGGCTCAAAATTGCCATCATTCACCTACATGACCACTAGTCTAGTAGTGAGCAGATGGTTTAGGCATTGACATCTCCTCTTCGCTTTCGGTTCTATGGCTTTGCCAGTCTCGGTGCCGGTGTCGGTGCCGTTCTCGGTGCCAGTCTGGGTCTCAATGCGAGTCTCGGCGCCGGTCTCAATGTCGGTCTCGGATGAGACAGGTGGGCCCAGCAACAACAACCGTTGATCGTTGGCAAGGCTCAAATATTTGTTTGTCGCCAGGTAGACATCGTCGCAATCACTAGAACCCTATTCTTCATCGTTGCTAGCCATGTTTCCTATGATAAATCTAGTCAATTATTTCTAGACCTAATAAAATGAATAATGACATAAAAGGCCTATGTTTTGTAGGAACGTTGATTCCTTCCCGGTGCGGCAAATCTTGGGCACTCGATATGTCCTAGTTTGTAGCATAAGTCATCCCGAAATTCACGGAAAGTTTCGGCATGACCTTTGCTAAAAAGTGGACAAGTCGAGCACCTAAAATTTGCCGGAACAGAAATGAATCAACATTCCGGCAAAACATAGGCCACTCGGCTTCATTCCCTGGAAACAACAAAATGACACTTGGGCACAATCAAACCACTTCAATGAAAAGATATAACATGACCACTTCAATGAAAAGATATAATCAACAATAAAAGCCTAGGAAGGAATCATCTTTAAAATAAAACTTCCCTAAATTCTTTTCCTTGAAAAATACTGGTCTTTTCAAAAATCAAAAACCTTTGCAAAATGACCTCACTAAACACTTCTCTGCCTAGGACAAAACCCAAATTATGTTAATCTAGCTATTCCTCTCTCTCTCACACACACACATTTTTTTCTCTAACCCTTCTCTGCCTAGGATAGAACCCAATTAAATTGCAAAGGAACTCCATTTCTCTAACCCTTCTGACCTAATGCTTTAAAATAATGTTTTGCTCTAACCTAGCCAACCTACTTAACCTAGCATATTAACCTAATGAACCTAATTAACCTACCTATTTAACCTAGTTAGTTAACCTAGTTTACCTAGATAATTAACCTAATTAAATTAGTTAACCTAGCCAGTTCTCTCTCAAAGCCCTAAATAAATTTTTGCACTAACCTAGATAATTAACCTAATTAAACTAGTTAACCTAACTAGTTCTCTGTCAAAGCCCTAACTAAATTTTTACACTAACCTAGATAATTAACCTAATTAAACTAGTTAACCTAGTTAGCTAGTTCTCTGTCCTATGTTTGTGCTATGCATGAGAGAGAGGAGGGGTGGGGGCTTACAGAGGATGGCTCTAGTGGTGGCGAGGGAGGCAGTGGTGGCGAGGGAGGCAGGGGCATCTCCCGTGATGGTGAGGAAGGCAGTTGTGGCGAGGGAGGATTCGGTGGCGTCGACGGCAGCTCCGGTGGCATTGATGAGGCCGCGCGGCTTCATTGGTGTTGGGGGCGGCTCCGGTGGCGTCGACGGCACGCGGCACTGGTGGCTCCGGGGGCGTCGACGTCGGCAGAAGAAGGCGGCGAAGTGGGGCGACGGCGAATTGGGGAGATGGCGGCACTAGTGGCTCCTTTTTCTATTTCTTTCATTTTCATTTACTTTTCTATTTTTTTCATTTTATTTTTTTCCATTAGCAGTAGCGCTTTTCATAGAAAACACGCTACTACATAGATCCTAGCGGTAGTGTGCTTTTTGCAAGCCCGCTACTACTATGTGTAGCCTATCGGCTTAGTAATGGGAATATTAGGAGTAGCGCTTTTACATGTACACGCGCTACAACTACATTTTTATCTGTAGCGCCCTTTTCCCTCACGTGCTACTGCTATCTAGCACTAGCGCCCTATTTTAACCCGCCCTATTGCTAAAGTTATGTGTATAAGGTTTTCCCTAGTAGTGAGGTTATATTCAAGAGCAACCAAGCATCTAAGCTTGGGGATTCCCTGGATGGCATCCCCTGTTTCGTCTTCAATCCATCGGTAAATTTACTTGAGGCTATATTTTTATTCACCACATGATATGTGTTTTGCTTGGAGCGTATTGTATGATATGAGTATTTGCTTTATAGTTTGCCACAATCATCCTTGCTGTACACACCTTTTGAGAGGGACATGCATGAATCATGAATTTATTAGAATACTCTATGTGCTTCACTTATATCTTTTGAGTTGGGCAATTTTTGCTCTAGTGCTTCACTTGTATCTTTTTAACACCACGATAGTGGCTTTATTTTATAGAAATTGATGAACTCTCATGATTCTGTTATATTATTTTGAGTGTCTCTTTAACAACATGGTAATTTGCTTAGGTTATGAATTTAGTCCTAATATGATACGCATCCAAATGAGATATAATAAAAAGTTTCATAAAGAGCATTGAATATATGAAAAGTTAGATTCCTTGCATTTGTTTTGAGTTATGAAGATGGTGATATTAGAGTCATACTAGTAGTAAATCATGTATTCAAAGAAATAATTGCGTTAAGGTTTATGATTCCCGTAGCATGCACGTATGGTCTTCTAGTTATGTGATGAAGTTGGAGCGCAATTTATTATTGATTGTCTTCCTTTGTGTGAAATTCGGGAGCATGCTATGGTTAACTCCTACCAACCGCTCCCCTAGGAGCATGCGTAGTAGTACTTTGCTTTGAGGGCTAATAGATTTTTTGCAATAAGTATGTGAGTTCTTTATGACTAATGTTGAGTCCATGGATTATACGCACTCTCACCCTTCCACCTTTGCTAGCCACTCTAGTACCGCGCGACTTTTGCCGGTGCATTAAACCCACCTTATACCCTTCCTCAGTAAAGCCACCATACCTACCTATTAATGCATTTTCATAGCCATTCCGAGATATATTTCCATGCAACTTCTACTGGTCCGTTTATTATGACAAATACCATCATTGTCATATTGCTTTGCATGATCATGTAGTTCGCATAGTATTTGTGTCCTGGCCACCGTTCGTATTTTTATACATGTCACTCCTGGTCATTGCACATCCCGGTACACCACCAGAGTCATTCATATAGAGTCATATCTTTGTTCTAGTATCGAGTTGTAATTCTTGAGTTGTAAGTAAATAAAGTTGTGATGATCATAATTATTAGAACATTGTCCCGTGTGAGGTTATAAATAAAAGAGGCCAAAGAGCCCAAATAAAAGAGCCAAAGAGCCCAAAATCAAATAAAATAAAATAAAAAGGGAAAAAATAGGCCAAAGAGCCCAAAATAAAAAAAATGAGAAAAAGAGAGAAGGGACAATGTTACTAGCCTTTTCCACACTGGAGCTTTAAAGTAGCACCATGTTCTTCATATGATAGAGAGTCTCCTATTTTGTCACTTTCATATACTACTAGTGGGATGATACGTCTCCAACGTATCTATAATTTTTTTACTGTTCCATGCTATTATATTATCTTTTTTGATGTTTTATATGCATTATTATGCTATTTTATATTATTTTTAGGACAAACCTATTAACCTAGAGTCTAGTGCTAGTTCTTATTTTTCCCTGTTTTTGAGTTTCGCAGAAAAGGAATACCAAAAGGATTCAAAACGGAATAAAACCTTCATGATGATATTTCTTGCACTAGAAGACAACCAGGAGACTTGGAGATGAAGTCGGAGGAGCCACGAGGCGACGACAAGGACAGAGGGTGCGTCCAGGGGGGTATGGCGCGCCCTCCACCCTTGTGCGCCCCTCGTGCACCTCCTGACCTAATTCTTTCGCATATATATTCCCATATATCCCCAAACCAACAGAGGCATCCACGAAAACACTTTTCCCCCGCTGCAACCTTCTGTACCCGTGAGATCCCATCTAGGGGCCTTTTCAAGCGTCCTGACGGAGGGGGATTCGATCACGGAGGGCTTGTACATCAACACGATTACCCTTCCGATGAAGCGTGAGTAATTTACCACAGACCTACGGGTCCATAGCTAGTAGCTAGATGGCTTCTTCTCTCTCTTTGATTCTCAATACCGTGTTCTCCTCGATGTTCTTGGAGATCTATTCGATGTAATACTTTTTTGCGGTGTGTTTGCCGAGATCCGATGAATTGTGGATTTATGATCAACTTATCTATGAATATTATTTGAATCTTCTTTGAATTCTTATGTGCATTCGATATCTTTGTAATACTCTAGATTGGTTTTTCTTGCAATGGGAGAAGTGCTTAGCTTTGGGTTGAATCTTGGGGTATCCTTTTGTGGGGACCGATTCTCCGGGTATTAATTTCCAGAAAATGGCCCTTGTGCTCACCAGCCCCAGGATAACTGTTAGCTGATGAGGCACCAACTTGATACAGAAATTCCAAGCAAAAGTGCAAAATATGCAGTAAAAGACCATTCTGGCCTGTGAGTACATCAATATGGTTTCTAGTGGTTGATGGCGGAAGCGGTTTGTGGATCATCAGCATATATGGGACTCCATTTCCCACAGGAACAGCTGACCAGGCTAAATCCTATCTTCACGAGGCTGCTATCATCATTGCTTAGGTTCCCGGACTGTCGACACGGTCGCTCTTCTCCGCGCAAGAAAATCTGGCCAAGACAATAGCCAGGGACAAGCCAGTGAGTACTTTGAATGTACTCGCAAACATTATGAACACAGGTATAATATAGCAATGATGTGCTGAAAATATTTTTGTGCTCATGACGTCAGTCACAAAAGATAATAAAAACTCTGATGCATGCAAGCATGTTATTTATGAATATGCAATAACATAGTAGTATTAAAAATATGAAATAAATAACGAGCATGCCACAATCGGGCGTCTTAGCGACACCACAAAAAGGGCTATAAAAAAATGCCACAGTCGGGCGTCTCAGCGACACCACATAAAGGGCTTTAAAATAAATGCCACAGTCGGGCGTCTTAGCGACACCAC
>NC_041393.1:213238575-213263656 GCF_002162155.2 Triticum dicoccoides | reverse complement strand
TGACACCGCATAAAGGGCTTATAAAAGAAATGCCACAGTCGGGCGTCTCAGCGACACCGCATAAAGGGCTTATAAAATAAATGCCACAGTCGGGCGTCTCAGCGATACCGCATAAAGGGCTTATAAAAGTAATGCCACAGTCGGGCGTCTCAGCGACACCGCATAAAGGGCTTATAAAAGAAATGCCACAGTGAATATCCAGGAGGTAGAACCATCCCAGGGATATTCGATAAAACCAATAATGTAACGGGTTAGTCCACAACAGAAATAATGATCATAAACATCACAAATCACAAGTCGTGATTCCGGTTCTGGTTTAACAGTTTATCCTCCGAAGACCGACACTAAGACCGACACTTGACCCATCCCAGACTGTAATCCTTGACCATGGACACGGCCATTCGAATAGATTTAATCTCTGCAGAGGGTGTACTCTTTACCCACGAGTAACGGATTCCTTTAGTCCATCAAGACTAATTCTGTCCACGGCCTTTTAGTTGGAAACACACCTAACTTGCACACACCAGCTTAACTCACATGTGTCTGGAATCACCCACGACACCTATCAAGTAAAACTCTAAGTGGGGAGGCTACAACCTCGACGTAACATGGGATCACAAAAAAATTTATACCACGCGCAAACTGGGGAGCTACCCCCTTCGGCTACAACCGAAACACCCATGCTCCCGGACCCGGTGGCATGTCTACCGGATGCCTCCAGTATCTTCCACCATGGCCTCTATGTACGGTGTGTGCTAGGAAAGGGGTTGACAACTTACTGAACCATAACCTACCTAAGGCAGGGACAAGTGGCAGCACGAAACAAGTATGGGGGTTACCAGAACAAGACTCGATCTACGGTCGACTCAGGAGGTTCAATTATTTTTGTGCATGATTAGTATAACAATATATATACTTCAACCAGCAGTTAGAAACATCACGCGACATACCCCCCTCATGCAATATCGGACACGACCATCTCGACAGAGGACTAGGAACAAGACCGTGTCTACCCAAGACAGAGGCCTTCTCGGCTTTCCTTCCGTTATGCATGAAAGGCGTATGACGGTGATTTCCATCACAACCATATCAACTCCATAAGCATGAAAATCATTAACATGCACTCATGAGAAGGAACACATCCTCACATAAAATGACGTATGCTCATGTCGGGGTGGTGTTGTCACCGAGTCAAACAATACACACAAAAAATTACACCAGGGTTCAGAATGCTTGCCTTCAAGTCATGGGAAGGCAGGGTGCATTCAAAAACATCTTGAAATCTTTCTCCTCTCTTCAAAAATCCTATTTAAAATATATATTTGAATTAACACACAAGATCAAAACAGCACAAAAAGTTGTTTTGAATTTTTTTCAAATAAATCTTAAAATAAACTAGACAATATTTGAGAGAGGTAGGAAAAAGAATTAATTTATTGGGAGTTATATTTTAAAAGTTATAGCCGGTCAAAGTTTAAGTCAAAATCTGTTATTTAAAATAAAACAGAAAAGAAAAACGTTTCGAATAAATACGTACGCGTCGAAAGCGTATTCTGGAAATACGCTTCCACTTATCTAGCGAGGACTGCGTCTGAGTCACTGACAGTGGGCCCGCCTGGCCCACTGGTCAGGTTTGACTAGTCCACTTCCCTCCTCTTCCTCTGCCCGAGAGGGGGGGGCGGGACTCCGGCGACGCTCACCGGTGAATGGCAGCACTGCTCGATAAACAGAGGTCACCCGCGGGCTCAGGGGGTCGAGGCGGTCACTCCGGTGTTTGTTTTGATCTCTGGGGTGGACGGAGCTGCCGGCGACGAGCTCCGCGGCGGACGGTGGTCGTCGGAAAAAGTGAGATTTTGCCCGCGGCGAGTCCCGATCAAGATTGAGTAGGGGAACGGACTCACGAGGGGGAGAGGGGGTTCCTGGTGGAGAGAGTGGAGAGGGGAGGCCCTGGTTGCGCCGAACGGAACCGTGAGGCGGCGGTGGCCGAACTGGACGGAGTGGACGGAGTGGGGGAAGACGACCTCTTTCTCTCCAATTGACGGCAACGGGGGCACTAGGAGTATGGTGTGAGGCTGCTTGTGTGCTCGGAGGGCTCGAGGGGCTTCCTTTTATAGCGCTCCCCAATTGGTTCGCGGCGGCAATGGATGAGCTCGTCGGCGGCCGACGTTCTGTAGCTGCAGGGCATCGTGGCGAGGCTGGGGATGGCGGCAGGAGCTAGTGGACGAGCGGGCACTGCTCCAAGGGTGAGCTGGTGAGCGGGGGTAGCTTGGGCGGTGTTGGCTAGCGCAGGAGCTGTCGGGCGGCAGTGGCGGCTAGCTGCTGGCCTGCCGGAGACGTGGCGAGGGCTGCGGGGCTCGTGGGGTGCAAAGGGGACACGGCGTGTTGGTTGCGGTCGGTCACGGACCGGAGTGAGTGCGGGGCGAGACGCGGCGGTTCTAGCGCGGCACGTACAAAACGTGTGCTCCGCTCGCGCTCTGGGCGTGCCCAGTGCACGCACAGAACGTGCCCGACGAAAAGCGAAGGCATGATAGGGGGCTCTAAACCACAAGAGGGTTAGCAGGGTGGGGTTATAGCTTAGGGCAAATCCATGGGACATGCTGGTCTGGTCAGGGGATCAAGATCATAAAGTAAACAAAATCTCATGTCAAATCTGTCCATGCTCTCAAGGTGTTCGACAAAATGCCAAAGGCACCTAGGCAGTTCTTGGAGTGGCCAAATCTCCCAAAGTGGGGTCTCATTAGAAGAAAGAGAGGATGGTGAGGTTAGTTTGCCAAATGGAGAAACTTGTTAGTGCAGTTTTTGCAAAACTTCAATTCTGGACAGGGAGTAAATGGCATCATTACATGGACCAAAAGTGTTCCAAATAGTGCATGCTCCTGGACTTAGAGGTTTTGCAGGGTTGACTACTAGCAGTTGAAAGCACATAGTCACTAGAGCAAGAATGAATGGGGTTGCAGTAGAAAACACAAGGCTGATCCAGAATGAAAAAGAGGTTGATTCACTCAATTTTTCCAAAGAACACCACTAGGTTTTTTGCATAAAGTTGGATGGTATGCTACCACTGACATCCCATAATTTTGGTGGAGGCTCTAAAGAAATATTTAATTAGGCTATAGTGCAAAAATTCCCCTCTGGACCAGATTTGAAAAACAGGTGTAGAACTCAAAATATTCAAAGAATGAAATATATTATTGCACAAAAGTGATTTAGAGACATCACATGACATCTCCAAATTTTGGTTGGAAATTTAGTTAAAGTAATCAATTGGTTGCAGTTCAAAAAGAGCTCCAAAACTTAAAACAAGTCATTTAAATGAATAGAGCTCAGGGTGAAATAATTAAATAAATAATTCTGCTGATTAAGAAATGTTTTAATGAGGGAGCATAGAAGTCCAATACATTTTGGAAGGATTCCACTTGGGTAGAAACTCCCCACTATTAAAAAGAAAAGCTCTGAAATCAACAGAAATATCTAGAAGGCAAAAGTTTAAAACTCCTGGCAAAATTTTAATATTTAAAAGTTGGTTAAATTTTTGGGGTGTTACACCTTTCCCAGTGGCAGTAGGGGCAGCAAGGAACGTATTTTATTGTTGCCATCAATGATAAAAAGATGGGGTTTTCATCATATTGCTTGAGTTAATTCCTCTACATCATGTCATCTTACTTAATTCGTTACTCCGTTCTTTATTAACATAATACTCTAGATGCATGCTGGATAATGGTCGATGTGTGGAGTAATAGTAGTAGATGAAGAATCATTTCGGTCTACTTGACACGGATGTGATGCCTATATTCATGATCATTGCCTTAGATATCGTCATAACTTTGCGCATTTCTATCAATTGCTCGACAGTAATTTGTTCACCCATCATATTATTTTCTATATTGAGAGAAGCCTCTAGTGATACCTATGTCCCCCGGGTCTATTTTCCATCATATAAGTTTCCGATCTACAATTTTAGTTTCCTATCTACTATTCTTGCAATCTTTTACTTTCCAATCTATAAACCAAAAATACCAACAATATTTATTTTATCGTTTATCTATCTCTATTAGATCTCACTTTTGCAAGTAACCATGAAGGGATTGACAACCCCTTTATCGCATTGGGTGCATGTTTGTTTGATTGTTTGTGCAGGTATTCGGTGATTTGTGTGTTGTCTCCTACTGGATTGACCTTGGTTCTCAAACTGAGGGAAATACTTATCTCTACTTTACTGCATCACCCTTTCCTCTTCAAGGGAAAACCCAACACAAGCTCAAGAAGTAGCAGGAAGAATTTCTGGCGCCGTTGCCGGAGAGATCTACGCCAAGTCAAGACATACCAAGTACCCATCATAAACTCTCATCTCTTGCATTACATTATTCGCCATTCACCTCTCGTTTTCCTCTCCCCCACTTCTAAAATGATTTTCAAAAAGATTTGCCTTTTATTCTCCCTTCTTTCTTTCGATCTTATGTTTGCTTGTGTTTCCATGTGCGTTCTATTTTGCTTGCATCTTTGCTTGCTAAATATCTATTGATATGGATCCACTCAAAGTTTTCTACCTTGATCATCTTTGATCCATATGTGCTCGTGCTGAAACCCCAACTAGTTTAGTTGAGGGTAAGTCTTTAGAGGAGCATGATCATTTTGTGCGTCATCGGCTGTATGAAAAAGGGAAGCTCTTATGGAATCAAATTTATTGTTTGCTCTAAGAACCCTAAAAACACATTCCCTACCTATGTGAGTTTAATGATAATGAAATCTTATAGTCTTATGAAAAGGGTGTTTATAGTTACTATGATATCGAACAAATTGAAGAATTTGTTGCTTTTAAGGGTGCTTATGAAGTTGCTTCTTTGATTGACAAGTATGATATTATTCTCTACAAATATGAAAATTCTGACATACTTAAATATTGCTATGAAAACTATGCTCATAATGTCTATTTCAAAGAATTTATTGAAGGAATGACCGTTGCTTTGGAAGAAAATAATGAATCTATAGATAATTATGATTCCGATGATTTTATTGAAATATCTCTTGATGAACATGATGCTTGCTATTCTTATGGCCATGATGCCTATACCTATGGAGATGAACTTGTTGTAGTTCTGTATGTTAAACATGAAATTATTGCTATTGCACCTACACTTGATAGTTCCTTCAATGAAAAGCATGATTGCAATGATGTTATTATAAATTCAATAAATGTTAATTTTGTTAATGATATGCAAAACCCTAAGCTTGGGGATGCTAATTTTGCTATGTCTACTACTTGTTGCAATGATCATGATTGGGGTGATTGTTCTTATGATCTTGAAAATTTATTTAAGCCCCATGATGAATATAAAATTGATAATGGTTGCAATAATATTGAAAGTGGGTTTATAAGAGTGTCAACTTTAGATCCCACATATTTGGAGAATGTTCAATCTTATAAATTTTTTGATAAAAGTGGGTTTGGAGAGGTCATGACTTTAGTTAATGTTAATCCCACTATTTTGGAAGAGTGTCAACTTTGCATGCATGTGGATCGTGTTGAGAATATGTCATGCTAGTGAGTAGTTGTGAATTTGAGAGGTACTTTTGTTAAAGTTTGTGATTCCCGTAGCATGCACGTATGGTGAACCGTTATGTGATGAAGTCGGAGCATGATTTTTTTATTCTCTTCCTTATGAGTGGCGGTCAAGGACGAGCGATGTTCTTTTCCTACCAATCTATCCCCTTAGGAGCATGCGCGTAGTACTTCGTTTCAATAACTAATAGATTTTTGCAAAAAGTATGTGAGTTCTTTATGACTAATGTTGAGTCCATGGATTATACACACTCTCACCCTCCCACCATTGCTAGCCTCTCTTGTGCCACGCAACTCTCGCCGGTACCATACACCCACCATATATCTTCCTCAAAACAGCCACCATACCTATGTATTATGGTATTTCCATAGCCATTCCGAGATATATTGCCATGCAACTTTCCGCCATTCCGTTTATTATGACACGCTTCATCATTGTCATATTGCTTTGCATGATCATGTAGTTGACATTGTATTTGTGGCAAATCCACCTTTCATAAGTCTTTCATACATGTCACTCTTGATTCATTGCACATCCCGGTACACCGCCGGAGGCATTCATATAGAGTCATATTTTGTTCTAAGTAGCGAGTTGTAATTCTTGAGTAGTAAGTAAATAAAAGTGTGATGATCTTCATTAGTAGAGCATTGTACCAGTGAGGAAATGATGATGGAGACTATGATTCCCCCACAAGTCGGGATAAGAATCTGGACGAAAAAAAGAGGCCAAAAAATGAGAAAGGCCCAAATAAATAAATAAATGAGAGAAAAAGAGAGAAGGGGGAATGTTACTATCCTTTTCCACACTTGTGCTTCAAAGTAGCACCATGATCTTCATGATAGAGAGTCTCCTATGATATTACTTTCATATACTAGTGGGAATTTCATTATAGAACTTGGCTTGTATATTCCAATGATGGGCTTCCTCAAATTGCCCTAAGTCTTCGTGAGCAAGCGAGTTGGATGCACACCCACTTACTTTCTGTTTGAGCTTTCATAAACTTATAGCTCTGGTGCATCCATTGCATGGCAATCCCTACTCACTCACATTGATATCTATGGATGGGCATCTCCATAGCCCGTTGATACGACTAGTTGTTGTGAGACTATCTCCCTCTTTTTGGCTTCTCCAGAACGACCATATTCTATTCCACCTATAGTGATATATCCATGGCTCACGCTCATGTATTGCGTGAAAGTTGAAAAAGTTTGAGAACATCAAATGTATGAAACAACTGCTTGGCTTGTCATCGGGGTTGTGCATGATTTAAATATTTTGTGTGATGAAGATGGAGCATAGCCAGACTATATTATTTTGTAGGGATAGCTTTCTTTGTCCATGTTATTTTGAGAAGATATAATTGCTTTATTAGTATGCTTGAAGTATTATCGTTTTTATGTCCATATTAAACTTTTGTTTTAAATCTTATGGGTCTGAATATTCATGCCACAACAAAGAATATTACATGGATAAATATGTTAGGTAGCATTCCACATCAAAAATTCTGTTTTTATCATTTACCTACTCAAGGACGAGCAGGAATTAAGCTTGGGGATGCTTGATACGTCTCCTACGTATCTATAATTTTTTTATTGTTCCATGCTATTATATTATCTATTTTGGATGTTTTATATGCATTATTATGCTACTTTATATTACTTTTGGGACTAAGCTATTAACCTAGAGTCTAGTGCCAGTTCCTGTTTTTCCCTATTTTTGAGTTTCGTAGAAAAGGAATACCAAACGGAGTCCAAAAGGAATAAAACCTTCGCGATGATTTTTCTTAGACCAAAAAACAACAAGGAGACTTGGAGATGAAGTCGGAAGAGCTACAAGGCGTCCACGAGGACGGAGGGCACGCCCAGGGGGTAGGGCGCGCCCCTACCCTGTGGGCCCCTCGTGCACATCCTGCCCTTTTTCTTTCGCCTATATATTCCCATATATCCCCAAACCAACAGAGGAATCCACGAAAACACTTTTCCGCCGCCACAACCTTCTGTACTCGTGAGATCCTATCTAGGGGCCTTTTCTGGCATCCTGCCAGAGGGGGATTCCATCACGGAGGGCTTATACATCAACACCATTGCCCTTCCAATGAAGCCTGAGTAGTTTACCACAGACCTACGGGTCCATATCTAGTAGCTAGATGGCTTCTTCTCTCTCTTTGATTCCCAATACCATGTTCTCCTCGATGTTCTTGGAGATCTATTCGATGTAATACTTTTTTGCGGTGTGTTTGCCGAGATCCGATGAATTGTGGATTTATGATCAGCTTATCTATGAATATTAGTTCAATCTTCTCTGAATTCTTATATGCATGATTTGATACCTTTGTAATTCTTTTTGAACTATCGGTTTCGCTTGGCCAACTAGATTCGTTTTTCTTGCAATGGAAGAAGTGCTTAGCTTTGGGTTCAATCGTGCGGTGTCCTTTCCCAGTGACAGTAGGCGCAGCAAGGCACGTATTGTATTGTTGCCATCGAGGATAAAAAGATGGGGTTTTCATCATATTGCTTGAGTTAATTCCTCTACATCATGTAATCTTACTTAATGTGTTACTCCGTTCTTTATGAACTTAATACTCTACATGCATTCTGGATAGCGGTTGACGTGTGGAGTAATAGTAGTAGATGCAGAATCGTTTCGGTCTACTTGACACGGACGTGATGCCTATATTCATGATCATTGCCTTAGATATCGTCATAATTTTGTGCTTTTCTATCAATTGCTCGGCAGTAATTTGTTCACCCACTGTATTATTTTCTATCTTGAGAGAAGCCTCTAGTGAAACATATGGCCCCGGGGTCTATCCATCATATAAGTTTCCGATCTACAATTTTAGTTTCCGATCTACTATTCTTGAAATCTTTTACTTTCGAATCTATAAACCAAAAATACCAAAAAAAATTACTTTATCGTTTATCTATCTCTATCAGATCTCACTTCTGCAAGTAACTGTGAAGGGGTTGACAACCCCTTTACCGCATTGGGTGCAAGTTTGTTTCATTGTTTGTGCAGGTATTCGGTGATTTGTGCGTTGTCTCCTACTGGATTGATAACTTGGTTCTCAAACTAAGGGAAATACTTATCTCTACTTTGCTGCATCACCCTTTCCTCTTCAAGGGAAAAACCAATGCAAACTCAAGACGTAGCATGGGAATTTTTCTCTAGAGAACTTGGCTTGTATATTCCAATGATGGGCTTCCTCAAATGCCATAGGTCTTCATGAGCAAGCAAGTTGATGCAAACCCGCTAGTTTTCTGTTGAGCTTTCATACACTTATAGCTCTAGTGCATCCGTTACATGGCAATCCCTACTCACTCACATTGATATCAATTGATGGACATCTCCATTGTCCATTGATTTGCCTAGTTGATGTGAGAATTTCTCCCTTATTTTGTCTACTGCCACTTTCTATTCCACCCATAGTGCTATATCCATGGCTCATGCTCATGTATTGCATGAAGAGTTGAAAAAGCTGAAGAGAAAAGAATGAAACAATTGCTTGGCCGACACCGAGGTGGGCATGATTTATACTTTGTGCTGAGAAGAGGGAGCATAACAAGACTATATGGTTTTCTATGGATAACTTTCTTTAGCCATGTTTTTTAAGCTTAATGATTTTTCTTTCTAGTATACTTGAAGTATTATTGTTTTTGTGTCAATGTAATTTTGTTTTGAATCACACGGATCTGAATATTCATGCCAAATAAAAGAGATTACATTGCTAAATATGTTGGATAGCATTCCACATCAAAAATTCTATTTTTATCATGTACCTGCTCAAGGACGAGCAGGAATTAAGTTTGGGGATGCTTGATACGTCTCCAACATATCTACAATTTTTTATTGTTCCATGCTATTATATTTTCTGTTTTGGATATTTTATATGCATTAATATGGTACTTTATATTATTTTTGGGACTAACTTATTAACCCTGAGCCCAGTGCCATTTTCTATTTTTCCTTGTTTTTGAGTTTTACAGAAAAGGAATATCAAACCTAGTCCAAATGGAATAAATCTTTACAATGATTTTTATTGGACCAAAAGACACACGTAGGACTTGTTGATGAAGTCATAGGAGTCCCGAGGCGGCCGCAAGCCTCACGGGCGCGCCCCCGGGGGGGTGAGGGCTTCTGGGCCCCTCGGAGCTCCTCCAACCCTAATTCTTGGCCTATAAATTTAGAAATATTCCCAAACGACCAGAAGCATCCACCAAAATAATTTTCCACCACCGCAGGTCTCTGACCTCATGAGATCCCATCTGGAGGCCTTTTGCGGTACTCCGCCGAAGTGGGATTCGATCATGGAGGGCTTCTACATCAACCCTATTGCACTTCCGATGAAGCGTGAGTAGTTTACCACAGACCTATGGGTCCATAGCTAGTAGCTAGATGTCTTATTCTCTCTCTTTGATCTTTAATACAATGTTCTCCTCGATGTTCTTGGAGTTCTATCTGATGTAATATTGTTTTGCGGTGTGTTTGTCGAGATCCGATGAATTGTAGATTTATGATCAGATTATCTTTGTATATTATTTGAATCTTCTCTGAATTCTTATATGCATGATTTGATAGCTTTGTATTCTCTTCGAATTATCGGTTTTGTTTGGCCAATTAGTTTGGTATTTCTTGCAATGGGAGAGGTGCTTAGTTTTGGGTTCAATCTTGCGGTGTCCTCACCCAGTGATAGTAGGGGTAGCGAGGCACGTATTGAATTGTTGCCATCAAAGGTAAAAAGATGGGGTTTTCATCATATTGCTTGATTTTATCCCTCTACATCATGTCATCTTACTTAAAGTGTTACTCTCTTCTCTTGAACTTAATACTCTAGATGCAGGCAGGAGTGGGTCGATGTGTGGAGTAATAGTAGTAGATGTAGGCAGGAGTCGGTCCACTTGACACGGATGTAATCTTACTTAATGCATTACTCCATTCTTTATGAACTTAAACTCTAGATGCATGCTGGATAGCGGTTGATGTGTGGAGCAATAGTAGTAGATGCATAATCGTTTCGGTCTACTTAACACGGACATGATGCCTATATTCATTATCATTGCCTTAGATATCGTCATAATTTTGCGCTTTTCTATCAATTGCTCGATAGTAGTTTGTTCACCATCGTATTATTTTCTTTGAAGAGAGAAGCCTCTAGTGAAACCTATGGCCTCTGGGTCTATTTCCCATCATATATTTTCAGATCTGTAAACCAAAAAACCCAAAAATACCTCGCTGAGTTTTATTTACTTTTATTTAGTAATCTTTTATACCTATCTCTATCAGATCTCATCTTTGCAAGTGACCGTGAAGGGATTGACAACCCCTTTATCGCATTGGGTCCACACGCATAACATTCGTTGACGATATAGTACTATATGAGTTATGTATGTTGGTGAACGAATGTTGTTCGGAGTCCCGGATGAGATCACAGACATGACGAGGAGCTCCGGAATGGTCCGGTGGTAAGACATATAGGATGATGGTATTTGGTCTTTGGAAGAGTTTCGGAATGCACCAAGTAATTATCGGATCACCGGAAGGGGTTCTGGGAGGCCAGGGGGTTGTTGGGCCTAACGGGAGAAAAGGAGGGAGCACACCAGGCCACAAGGGGGCTGGCGCACCCACCTCCTTTCCGCCGGCCCTAGGGAAGGAAAGAGGAGTGGCTGGCCCCCTCCTGCCTTTCTCCATGCAAGGGAGACGGAAGGGGAGGTGCCATAAGGTAGCCGACCCCCCCCCTCCCGCCAAGAAGGAGGAGGGCGACTAGAGCAGGCACCCTAGGGCGGCCGCCGGCCCCCTTGGGGTGAGATAGGGTTGCCTCCCCTCCCCCCGCCACCAATATATATGAGAGGAGGGGAGGGGCACCATACACCATGAATTCCCAAGTCGTGTGCCGGCGCCCCCTCTCCCTCTATTTCGTCCTCCGCTATAAACCATTGTGCTTGGCAAAGCCCTGCGGAGATAGCTTCACCACCACACTACTGGAATCAGAGAATTTGCCGTCAGCCAGTTCTTTGTTGTCGGCTAGAGGACAACAAAGAAGGACTTTGCCATTTGCTCACGAAAAGCACACGACAAAGAACTGGCTGACGGCAAACGGCGCCTTCACCGTCAGCCAGTTCTTTGTCGTCCGCTCGTAGACAGCAAAGTAGCTTTTGCCGTCAGCCAGTTATTTGTCGTCGGCTAGCGGTCGACAAACATTATTCGACCTAACAGCGCTAATGCCCCCGCCCCCACCCTAACCCTAACCCTGTCTCCCACCCCACCTCACTCTTTGTGTCCCACCCATTCTCACTCTCCCCGACCGTACCCCGCTGCCGCCCCCGACCCCACGCCGCCCGCTGCCACCGACGGCTCCCCGCTAAGGCTCCACGGCCCCACGCCCCAACGCCATCGACGCCCCGCCACCCCGGCCGGCCTTCGTCGGCACCGCTGTCAGTGTTAGTGAAATTTTTGCATTGCTTTTTTTCATTTTATTTCCGTTCAACATATATTTTACATACTCCAACATAATTTAAACGAAAAATAAAAAATGACATTAGTCGTCGTCGCTAGGCGCTAGCAGGTCGATAACGACGGCGCCTTCACCGTCACCGCACTCGTCGTTGCTGCTATTGGCGGCAACGTCATCCCAGTCGATGGGGCCATCGACCTCGCCGTCGTCCTTGTCCTTCGTTGATGCCATCACGGCCTCCTCTGCCGCCATGGCCACGGCGACTTTGATTGTGGCCACTACCTCGTCAGCCTCCCTTGCAGCCGCCGCCGCTTCCGATGCCCGTAGGGTGACGTGCCAACCCGGAGTGTCGTCCAGATCACCGTCCTCGCGGAGGAACACTTGTTCTGGTGGCAGCTCCACGGTGGGGGGAGCGGCCGATGTGCGTGTGGGCACAGCCGCCGGGGGTGCTGGCTGGCGGCGGGCAACTCCATGATGGCGCAACTGCGGGGCCGGGCCGTGCGCTGATGCTGGAGCGCAAAGGCGGCTGCTCACGCCAGTGAGGTCGGGGGTGACGCCGGCCTCGGCCAGTTAGAAGGCGGCAATAACGTCATCGAAGACCTTGCCTTTCCAGAAGGCATGATGGCTGGTGATGTTGTGGCAGCCACTAATGTGGGTCCGGAGCTCCTCCGCCATCGCGCTGGGGGCGAGCGTCGGATAGCCTACCACGCTGATATGCCAGTACCGAGGAAGACAGCAGCCCGGTGGCACGAGGAGGCCATACCAACACAGCTCCGTCGTCTCTGGATTGCCGAGGCTGCACTGCTAGGCGCTCGGGGCGTCGTCGTCGCCACCGGCACTGCAGCTCCCGCGGTGGTACGACATCGGCAGCGCTACGCTGTTTTTCTCATCGGCGGTAGGATGTCGGGTGTGAGGTCAGGCTTGGTGGTGTGGGCGCTGAGGCAGGGTCTTATAGCCGTTCGGGCGGCGGGAGGTGGGCGGTCGGGCCGGCGGCCAGCATTACTGCTCATTAATGTCAGCGCCTCGGGACGGGGCACGACGATGGGACAGGGCGGTGGGATGGAAGGCGAGGCGGCCGTCTTCGGGTGGTGGCAAACGACGCACTTTGACTGGGCAATGCACGTCGGCTTGATCGGGCAACGCGGTCGGTTTGCCCGGGTGACGTGTCGAAGCACATTTGTCGTCGGTGGCAGACGGCAGATCCTCCCATTAGCCACCTAACATGGCTAATTTCTCTTTTTTGCCGTCCAAAATCTTTGTCGTCTGCCACCGACGGCAAAGGGCCTTTCTCGTCTGATTTGACGAAGCAGACGACAAAGAACCTGTTTACCGTCACTCTCTTTGCTGGGCACGTTTGCCATCGGTGGCAGACGGCAAAGAGCTTTGCCATCGGTGGTGGACGACAAAGAGCTTTGCCATCGGTGGCGGATGGCAAAGAGCTTTGCCATCGTCTTTTGGTACCTTTGCCGTCAGCCATGGCGGATGGCAACTAAGCTGATTCCTGTAGTTCCATCGTCACCACACCGCCCTACTGCCGGAACTCATGTAATACTTCTCCTCTCTTGCTGGATCAAGAAGGCGAGGACGTCAACGAGCTGAAGTGTGCTTGTTGGAGATATGCCCTAGAGGCAATCATGTATGATGATATTTCCTATGTGTTTATGAATAAAGATAGTCCTTGGACATTATAAATGATGTGTATCACCAAGTACGTGACTTGTTTGTGGGACTATGAATCGTATGATGACTGTCCTAAAACGTCCCTAGTCAAAAGGGTTGTGTGGATGCGCAGCCAACTAGACTAGCATATGGCACGGTCGATGGCTTGGTCTCACTAGCCATGGAGCACTGGATGCTAACCGGATAATATGGACTTGGAAAGATCTGGTTGGATTTGATGTAGTCAGATCCGAGTCGAGATAAGGTCCGAGTCGGACAGACCCAACTATGAGACGCAGCGATATGTCATCTGTGAGTCTCTAGTACAACATACGTTCTATGTCCTAAGACCTGAGCTGACACATGTACTCGGGATGGTGACAGACTTGCTTTGGGCCCACGAAATGCTACTCCATGACTGGGTAGTTACAAAGGTAGGTTTTGGGTTTGTCCAGTCCCATGCTACGAGACATGGTCGAGCAAGATGGGATTTGCCCCTCCGATTAGGAGAGATATACTCTAGGCCCCTCATGTGATCCAACCAGGATAAGCATGGCCATGCGGCAAGAATTATGAGATAATCTAGATAGTGGTCAGAATCACTGGAACGAGAAAGAGGTCGGGCTAGCACAAGGATGACAATCTCGCCTTGAGCCCGACAACATATATCGTGTGGCAAAGGGAACAGAAATGTGACACATTGTACAGGTTTGCCTAACCAGCTTCATAGTCTGCTTGGTGTTTGGCATGCCTTGCTAGAGGCTGCTACCAACTATATAGTTCGGAGGTGATCCAAACTGCGACCAAGCCAACTTGAACCTAAGGGGTCACGCGCTTAAGGGAAGGAACCTACAAGGTCGGATCCGAAGACACTGGTCGGATGTGATCCAAACTATATTCGGATTATGGCCGAGTAGACTTGTGGGCTTTAGGGTCCATGCGAGGCCCAAGTGTTGAGCCTGCGACGGACGCCTATATAAAGTGGAGGTGCGGCACACTCAAAAGGTTGATCGCTTCGGCGCCGTCATTAGGGCTTTGCATGTGTTGCAACTAGCCACCTCCACTAGCCGCCGGTTGTGTGTTCGGACCTAGCAGCCCGCCGCACGATGTTCCTCCTGCACGCGCGGATACCATTAAAGGCGGTGCACTTGCGCCGCTCTGGCAAACCTGTTCGCGGGATCTGATCGACTACGTGGGAGACCGGCAAGGAGGAGACGACTCCGGGGACGCGCTCCCTCAACTCTACTTCCGCTGCACGGCACTGCGCGTCTAGTGGTAACGACCTGTGATCCATCTCCCGTAGCATGTTCCTGGATGTTCTGGACGTAGGAATTTAAATTTGCAGTCGACGCACCCTACCGTAGATCCCAACAGTGGTATCAGAGCCTCTGCTGTAGGATTTGGATTCAGATCGTATGCATATTAGATATGTGGAGGTGGCAGATGAGATCTGTTGTCCTTCATGGGATTGGTTATGTGCACGGTTGATGTGATCGGACTCGCGATGATCGATAAGATCGGTCAGATCAGAAAATTCGGCGCGATCGGAGTTCAGATGTGATTTGTGATTTCCAAAAACGTCGGGACCGCTGTGTGTGTAGCGCCGTATATTTCGTACCCGACACACAAACCGGTAGAATGCGATTCTATGCATAACTTTGTTTTGCAGGTTTGATGTGAATAGTATGGCTCATGTGTATGTGATGCATGTGTGTAATTTATACATGGCCTGCGTGTCATGTTTGTCAACCGGCAGGAGCCAAAGTGTTGTCATTATATTGTATAACGACCTGCGAGTCGACTTATGACTCTATGTAAAATTCATTACTAGTTGTAGTAGTTGGATAATAGAGATCATGTTGGTGGCTTGGCGTCCCGGTGTGACAAACAAGATGGAGTTCGTAGATGGTCATCGGAGTCGGAGCCGACCTGGAAGAATGTCCATGAAGGAGCCATACTATTTCACAATATATGTTTATATGTGATTGTTATGCTTCTTTGATTCTATGCATGTTAGAATGGTAGAATGATACCTCATGAATATCAAGCGAATTTCCATCCCCGATGTTGCACCTTCGCACGTCAAGTACGTCTAGTAGTGGGCTCATAAAATTGAGGTACTGCTGGGTGTCCTTGAACTGAAGGGTTCGTGTCAGACACGGACATTCACTGCATGAGGTTAACTTGACAAGGCTATCAAAACGGTTTTGGGCCTTGTGGCAAAGAAGGTTGGGAGCCGGGGTATGAGATACCTTCCCGACCGACAGGAGTCGTATAGAGATACGATTAGTAAGGAGTTGCTTACCGGATAGGTATGTTGGCTAGCAGTGATACTAAAGCTCACTAGTCGCATGCGCTAGTCGGATCCTGAATCACTGAGAGTTTGCGGAGGGATGCTGACTTCAGTGGGAGTATTTCTATTTAGGCTAGAATTACTCTACATAAACACATTGCTTAGTGATTGCATATTTTCTCTTGTAGATCAATGGCACCACCTGCTCAACCCAACTTTGCATTGAAATCAATTCTGGAAAAGGATAAACTGAATGCAACAAACTTTACCACCTGGTATAGAAATCTGAGAATTGTTCTCAAGCACGATAAAAAGGAACATGTTCTAGAGGATCCACTTCCAGAGGAACTTGCCAATAATGCTAATGCCACCACTAAGAATGTCTACCAGAAACTCGTTGATGAATCAACGGAGATCAGTTGTCTGATGCTGGCTTGTATAGAGCCCGATTTGCAACAACATTTCGAAAATGTTGAGGCTTACGATATGATTGAGAGTCTCAAGAGCATGTTTCAGACATAGGCTAGGACCAAAAGGTTCAACGTCTGGCGATCCTTGATGGATTGCAAGCTGAAGGAAGGTGATCCTCTGAGCCTGCATGCGATCAAGATGATCGGATATGTGCAAGCTTTGGATGGTTTGGGCTTCCTGCTCTTGGATGAGCTTGCTACTGATGCTGTTCTGGGTTCTCTTCCGCCCAGCTATGGGACGTTCCTCTCGAACTATCATATGCATGGCATGGATAAGAAGCTCATTGAATCGCATGGGATGCTCAATGTGGCAGAGCAAGATATTAAGAAAGGCACACATCAAGTGTTGATGGTGCAGAAATCGGCTAAGTTCAAGAAGAGTTGGTCCAAGAAGAAGGCTAAGGCAAAGGGCACGGAGATGGTAACCTCTGCCGCTGCGCCGAAGTCTGGGCCGGACTCAAAGACCGTTTGCTTTCATTGCAAGGAAACTGGTCACCGGAAGAGGAACTGTAGCAAGTGGCTTGCAGAGCATGGCAAGAAGGCCGGAAATGCTTCTTCAAGCAAAGGTACACTTGTTGCATATGTTATAGACATTTACCTTGCTGACATACCTAGTAGCTCTTGGGTATTTGATACCGGATCGGTTGTTCATATTTGCAACTCGATGCAGGGGCTGGTAAGAACTAGGCGTGTGGCACAAGGGGAGATTGACATCAGGGTCGGCAACAATGCAAGAGTTGCTGTGTTGGAGGTCGGCACGATGCAGCTCCAGCTTCCTTCCGGATTCATTATGGAATTGAATAATTGTTATTACATTCCTGCACTTAGTTGGAACATTATTTCTGCCTCATGTTTGATGAGTCAAGGTTATGAATTCAATTTAAAGGACAATGTTTTTTCGATATTTTTGAATGGTACGTTCCACGGCTATGCACCCATTGTAGATGGGCTATTTATATTGAATCTAGAACAGGAACTGGTCTATAATGTGAATGTCAAGAGGCATAAGCCTAATGAGATAAATCCAACATACTTCTGGCATTGCCAGCTTGGACACATTAGTCTGAAACGCATGAAGAAGCTCCATGATGATGGGCTCGTAACTTCGTCCGACTTCGGGTCGTTCGAGACATGTGAATCATGCTTGTTCGGCAAGATGACTAAGTCTCCTTTCGCAAAGAGTTGCGAGAGGGCGTCCGAGCTGTTGGAACTTATACATAGCGATGTGTGTGGTCCAATGAGCACAACTGTCAGAGGTGGCTATCAGTACTTCGTGACTTTCACCGACGACTTGAGTAGATATGGATATATCTATTTGATGAGGCACAAGTCGGAAACTTTTGAAAAGTTCAAAAAGTTTCAGAACGAGGTTGAGAATCAGCTCGGCAAAACTATAAAGCTTCTGCGATCTGATCGTGGAGGTGAGTACATGAGCCAGGAGTTTGATGATCATCTGAAAAGTCGAGGTATAGTACCTCAGCTCACACCTCCTGGTACGCCACAGAGAAACGGCGTGTCAGAATGGAGGAATAGGACCTTGTTGGACATGGTTCGGTCTATGATGAGTGAATCGGATTTACCCTTGTCATTCTAGGGATACGCTCTAGAAACTGCAGCTTTCACACTTAACAGGGTACCATCAAAATCCGTAGACAAGACACCACATGAGATGTGGACCGGGAAGAGTCCCAGTTTGTCTTTTCTAAAGATTTGGGGTTGTGAAGCATTTGTCAAGCGACTTATGTCAGACAAGCTTACACCCAAGTCGGATAAATGCATATTCGTGGGATATCCGAGGGAAACCTTGGGATATAGCTTCTACAACCGGGAAGAGAACAAAGTGTTTGTTGCTCGGAAGGGGTTTTTCCTTGAGAAAGAGTTTCTCAGTCGGGAGGCCAGTGGGAGAACGGTTCGACTCGAAGAAATTCGAGGACCACTCGGGGACGGCTCGGCTGGTGATGAGATCATACCAGAGTCAGTCAGGGAACCATAGTGGAAGCAGCACCGGAACCACAGAGGTCGGAAAGATTACGCAAAGTGCGTGATGTATTGTTGCTAGAAAACGACGAGCCAGCAACGTATGCGGAAGCGATGGTGAGCCTAGATTCCGAGGCATGGCTCGAGGCGATGAGATCCGAGTTAAATTCCATGGATGAGAATCAAGTCTAGGACTTGGTTGATCCGCTGCCTGGCATAACAGCCATTGCTTGCAAATGGGTCTTTAAGAAGAAAACCGATGTGGATGGAAATGTTCAGATCCACAAAGCACGGCTTGTCGCTAAGGGTTATGGACAAGTTCATCGAATTGACAACGACGAGACTTACTCACCGGTAGCGATGCTGAAATCAATGAGGATCGTACTAGCTATAGCTGCATATTCCGATTACGAGATATGGCAGATGGATGTCAAAACGGCTTTCCTTCATGGAAATTTAACCGAGGACGTGTATATGATACAGCCCGAGGGTTTTGTCGATCCGACCAGCACTAGTAAGGTATGCAAGCTCAAGAGATCCATTTATGGGTTGAGGCAAGCATGTCGGAGTTGGAACATTCGTTTTGATGAGGTCGTCACTAGTCTCGGTTTCATCAAAAGTGAAGAGGACTCTTGTTTATACAAGTTAAGTGGGAGCTCGATAGTGTTTTTGATCTTGTATGTGGATGACATACTACTGATCGGGAACGATGTATCGATGCTGAACTCGGTCAAGGAATCATTGAATGGCAAGTTTTTGATGAAGGACCTTGGTGAGGCAGTCTATATTTTAGGCATTAAGATCTATAGAGATAGATCGAGGAGGCTACTCGGCTTGAGCCAGAGCACGTACATAGATAAAGTGTTGAAGCGGTTCAACATGAGTGAGGCAAAGAAAGGGTTCTTGCCACTCTCACATGGTATAAGGCTAAGCGAGACTCAGAGTCCTTCGACATCTAATGAGCGAAGCAGGATGAGTAGGATTCCGTATGCCTCGGCAATCAGATCCATCATGTATGCCATGATATGTACAAGGCCTGATGTTGCTTTTGCAATAAGCCTAACAAGTAGATACTAGGCCAACCCAGGTGAGAGTCACTTGGCAGCGGTAAAGACTATTTTGAAGTACCTGAAAAGGACTAAAGAGATGTTCCTAGTTTATGGAGGTGAGGAAGAGCTCGTCGTAAGGGGTTACGTCTATGCTAGTTTCCAAACCGACAAATATGATTGTCGATCACAGTCTGGATTCGTGTACGTCCTGAATGGAGGAGCAGTGCACTGGATGAGTTCCAAGCAGGATACGGTGGCCGATTCTACCATAGAAGCCGAATACATTGCGGCTTGTGAAGCTGCAAAGGAAGGTGTTTGGATCCGGCATTTTCTGGATGATCTTGGTATTTTCCCAGCCTCAGTGAAACCACTGGACCTTTATTGTGATAATTCTAGTTCCATCGCACAAGCCAAGGAGCCGAGGAATCACCACAAGGTCAGACACATAGATCGGAAATATCACCTGATACGGAAGATCGTAAAGAATGGTGATGTAGACATATGCAAAATTCACACGGATGCAAATGTTGCAGATCCGTTGACTAAGCCGCTTCCACAACCCAAGCATGAGGGGCACGTTAGAGCTATGGGCATTCGATGTCTATTTGATTCACTCTAGTGCAAGTGGGAGACTGTTGGAGATATGCCCTAGAGGCAATCATGTATGATAATATTTCCTATGTGTTTATGAATAAAGATAGCCCTTGTACATTATCAATGATGTGTATCAGCAAGTACGTGACTTGTTTGTGGGACTATGCATTGTATGATGACTGTCCTAAAAGGTCCCTAGTCGAAAGGCCTGTGTGGACGCGCAGCCGACTGGACTAGCATATGACACGATCGATGGCTTGGTCTCACTAGCCATGGAGCATTGGATGCTAACCGGATAATATGGACATGGAAAGGTCTGGTCGGATTCGACGTAGTCGGATCCGAGTCGAGATAAGGTCCGAGTCGGACAGACCCAACTATGAGACACAGCGATATGTCATATGTGAGTCTCTAGTACAACATACTATCTATGTCCTAAAACCTGAGCTGACACATGTACTCGGGATGGTGACAGACTTGCTTTGGCCCACCAAACGCTACTCCGTGACTGGGTAGTTACAAAGGTAGGTTTCGGGTTTGTCCAGTCCCATGCTGCAAGACATGGTCGAGCAAGATGGGATTTGCCCCTCCGATAAGGAGAGATATACTCTGGGCCCCTCGTGTGATCCGACCAGGATAAGCATGGTCATGCAACAAGGATTATGAGATAATCCAGATAGTGGTCGGAATCACTAGAACGAGAAAGAGGTCGAGCTAGCACAAGGATGACAATCTCGCCTTGAGCCCCACAACATATATTGTGTGGCAAAGGGAACAGAAGCGTGACACGTTGTACAGGTTTGCCTAACCAGCTTCATAGTCTGCTTGGTGTTCGGCATGCCTTGCTAGAGGTCGCTACCAACTTTGTAGTTCAGAGGTGATCCAAAGTGCGACCAAGCCGACTTGAACCTAAGGGGTCACGCGCTTAAGGGAAGGAACCTACGAGATCAGATCCGAAGACACTGGTCGGATGAGATCCGAACTGTATTCGGATTATAGCCGAGTAGACTTGTGGGCTTTACTGTCCGTGCGAGGCCCAAGTGTTGAGCCCGTGACGGACGCCCATATAAAGTGGAGGTGCGGCACACTCAAAAGGTTGATCACTTCGGCGCCGTCATTAGGGCTTTGCATGTGATGCAACTAGCCACCTCCACTAGCCGCCGGTTGTGTGTTCGGACCTAGCAGTCCGCCGCACGACGTTCCTCCTGCACGCGCGGATACCGTTAGAGGCGGTGCACTTGCGCCGCTCCGGCAAACCTGTTCGCGGGATCTGATCGACTACGTGGGAGACCGGCAAGGAGGAGACAACTCCGGGGACGCGTTGCCTCAACTATACTTCCGCTGCATGGCACTGCGCGTCTAGTGGTAACGACCTGTGATGCATCTCCCATAGCATGTTCCTGGATGTTCTGCGTGTAGGAATTTAAATTTGCAGTCGATGCAACCTACCATAGATCCCAACAGTGCTGAACGTGGAGGTACCGTGCATTCCGTGCTTGATCGGATTGGATCGTGAAGTTGTATGACTACATCAACCGCGTTGATAAATGCTTCCGCTTAGCGATCTACAAGGGTATGTAGATGCTCCCCCCCTCTCATAGCTATTCATCTCCGTGGATAGATCTTACGTGTGCGTAGAATTTTTTTGATTTCCATGGAACATTCCCCAACACACCTTAGATAACATGATTGCCACATTTACATGGATCCAACATCCAAAGTTATTACTTTGAGCAATATGCTAATTCTGATGCAGTCTTTCATGTATATAATAAGCAAGTGTCCTCACTTAAAAACTTCTTTGTTTCAATTTTTTTGTCTTAACTCTTCATTTCAAATTCTTTGTATTAATACTATTGTTACAATTCGATGCAAGGAATTACTTTGTATGCACTCATTTGGAAGAGATGTTTTCCCCACAAAAGGAGAAATGCTTTGACACACATGCAAGTCACTATTTTTCTTTACATGTCTTATCTCTCCACATTAGATATTTTAGCAAAAAATTATCATGCAGCAACGCACGGGGATTCATCTAGTTTACCCAATTTACATAAAATCTAAGTTTTAGCATGACTTTCTTCAAAAAAGTCCACTCTACTCGACCATAAGCCTTATGCATGTCAAACTTAATAGCACACAAACCTTCTTTACATTCCATCTTCTTCTTTGTTGTGTGTAAGCACTCATAATCCACTAAAACATTATTTGTAATTATTCTCTCAGGCACAAAAGCACTCCATGTTGAGTTAATCGCATCTGGTAGTATAACATTCAAACATGCACACACCATTTTTGAAATGACCTTATACACCACATTACACAAATTATTGGGTCTAAATTGGGCCACCTTCTCCGGTGAATTAACCTTTGGTATCATTACAATCGTAGTATCATTTCATCTTGACGGAATAGTACAAGTATTCATGCTAGAAGAACCTCGCTCATCACCTAACATAGACCAGAATTTCCTATAAAAATAGCATGTAGCATGTCTAGACCGCCTGCCCTTAAATCTCCGAGTGAGAAGACATCATGATTTGGTGCATTATTCATTTCATTAGAAACCCTCCGCCGATCAAGTGAGAAGAAATCATGTTCTGGTGCTAGAACTTCATGGGTAAAAATGTTAGAAAAATAAACCATAATATGGTTCTTCAACTATGTACCTTGTTGTCACAATCATGTATCATGGAGGAGTTTCTTTAATTTGGTCATTCTCATCCTGGCTGTATCCACACTATGAAAAAAAGACGTACCACAATACCCATGCATATGCCAAATTTCTCTTCCTCTTTGCAGCTAAATTTTTTATTATTGATCCATTAGATTTTCTATGTGGGTAAAAACTTCTATTTGTTGTGTCGAGAGTTGACACTTAGAGGACCATACCACGGCTTCTCTATCTCCTTGTAGGATCGAAAGTATGTCTATAGGGGGGTGATTAGACTACTTGACCGAATAAAACCTAACTTTTTCCCAATTTTAGTTATAGGCAGATTTTAGCAATTAACAAAAGTCAAGTATCACCCCACACATGCAATTCTAAGAGTTTAGTAGTGCAAAGTAAATCATTGCACATGTAAGTAAATGGGGGTTTGGAGATTTCAAATGCAATGAAAACACGATGATTTTTGGGCGTGGTTTTGACATGTGGTGCTATCGTACGTCCATGTTGATGGAGACTTTAACCCACGGAAGGTAACGGTTGCACGAGTCCACGGAGGGCTCCACCCACGAAGGGTCCACAAAGAAGTAACCTTGTCTATTCCACCATGGCTTCCGTCCATGAATGATAGCCTCACTCGGATAGATCTTCACGAAGTAGGCGATCTCCTTTCCCTTATAAGCTCATTGGTTCAACTCCACATGATCTTGGAGGCTCCCAAGTGACACCTATCAAATCTAGGATAGACACCACTCTCCAAAAGGTAATAGATGTTGGGTTGCTGATGAACTCCTTGCTCTTGTTATTCAAATGATAGTATCCTCAACATGCATTCTCTCTAACACAGATTTGGCTTGTGTAGGAGAAGCATTGGAGTGGAAAGCAACTTGAAGATGCTAGCAATCAAGGTTCGAATGGAAGGAATGGAATCTCTTGATCTCAACACATGAGCAGGTGGTTCCCTCTCGGAACATGAATGGTGGAAGTTGTGTTTCATTCAGAAGACTCTCTTGAGAGTAAGTGGTGGTGGAAGAGTATAAATAGGCAGCACCAAAAATCAAACCATTGCATGTCTTTGACCCAACTTAGTGGCACCGATATGAAAATCTCGGTGAGACCGACTAGTGCAAAAGACCATTAGCATTTTCGGTGAGACTGATTATACCATCTCGGTGAGACCAAAGTGCAATGGCTAGGGCAGAGCCGCGTTGACGACCACAAGTATAGGGGATCAATCGCAGTCCTTTTGATAAGTAAGAGTGTCGAACTCAACGAGGAGCAGAAGGAAATGACAAGCGGTTTTCAGCAAGGTCATGTCTGCAAGCACTGAAATTGTCAGTAATAGGTAGTTTGATAGATAGATAATTTGTAACAAGTAACAACTAGAAATAGTGACAATAGGTGCATCAAGGTAGCCCAATCCTTATTGTAGCAAAGGACATACCAAAACAATCTCTTATAGTAAGGAAAGCGTTCTTGAGGACACACGGGAATTTCATCTAGTCACTTTCATCATGTTGGTTTGATTCATGGTCGCTACTTTCATAATTTGATATGTGGGTGGACCGGTGCTTGGGTGTTGTTCTTACTTGAACAAGCCTCCCACTTATGAGTAACCCCTCTCGCAAGCATCTGCAACTACGAAAGAAGAATTAAGATAAAATCTAACCATAGCATTAAACATATGGATCCAAATCAACCCCTTACAAAATAGCGCATAAACTAGGGTTCAAGTTTCTGTCACTCTAGAAACCCATCATCTAATAACTACTCCACAATGCATTTCCTTAGGCCCAAAGATGGTGAAGTTTCATGTAGTCGATGTTCACATAAAACAACTAAGCGAATCATAACATACATATCATCAAAATATCAAACGAATATCAAATTCACATGATTACTTATGACAAGACTTCTCTCATGTCCTCAAGAACAAAAGTAACTACTCACACAACATATTTATGCTCAACATATAATCTTCAACCAAATAAACCTGTTGGCTTCAACTACAAGATGTAATCAACACTACTAGTCACCCATAGGTACCATTCTGAGGTTTTGATACAAAGATTGAACACAAGAGATGGACTAGGGTTTTGATATGAGATGGTGTTGTTGAAGATGTTGACGCAGATTGTCCCTCCCATGATGGGAGGGTTGTTGGTGATGACTGTGGCTTCGATTTCCCCCTCCGAAGGGAAGTATCCCCGGCGGAACTGCTCCCCAGGAGAGCAAAAGTGCTCCTACCCAAGTTCCACCTTGAGATGGTGGCGCTCCATCGCAAAAGTCCTCTCTTTATTTTTTCTAGGTCAAAAGACCTTATGTACCAGAAGATGGGCACCGGAGGTGGGACAGGGAG
>NC_041393.1:213227739-213238107 GCF_002162155.2 Triticum dicoccoides | reverse complement strand
GGGCACCTGGGTGGCCTCCTCCAGCATTTCTTTTCTCCAGTATTTTTAATATGTTCCAAAATAAATCTCTGTAAAATTTCAGCTCATTTGGAGATGTGCAAAGTAGGTATATCTAATATAGCTTTTTCAGGTCCAGAATTCCAACTGCCGGTATTCTCCCTCTTTTGTAAACCTTGCATATTACGAGAGAAAAGGCATTAGAATTACTCCACAAAGTGCTATATTGCATAAAAGCACTATAAATAATAGTAGGAAAACATGATCCAAAATGGACGTATCAAATCCCCCAAGGTTAACCTCGCTTGTCCTCAAGCGAAAGCCGATGTCAAAAATCATGTCCACATGTTTAGAGAGAGAGGTGTCAACAAAAAAAAATATGGACATAGTAGCATCATGTTTATTATTACAACATCAATAAACTTTATCATAAAAGTTCTTATCAGCAAGTAACAACTCATCACAACATCAAAATATAAAGCATAACCTTTCTTGGAAACTAACAAACTATGTTCTCAGTCAACTTTGCAATTACAATTCATCATATTTTAAGGAAGGGTCTCGTATCGGAGCCTTTTTTTCAAGTCCACATACTCAACTATCATTTAGTCTTCTATGATTCTTAACACTTACAACATATATACAGAGCAAAAGGTTTCAGCCGGACACATAGAAAGATAGGGGCTTATAGTTTCACTTCCCAACTTATTCCCCTCAAGGGTGATGTCAACAATAATAACTCATGATCACTCATATCCAACAGGATATATGTGCCTAGATCTTTCCCCGCCACATGATGCTTGAAAAAGAGAAAATAAAAAGGAATAGAGGAGAATACTTTGACTCTTGCATAAAAAGTAAATACATAAAATTTAAAACATAGACACTTCATAGAGGGAAGCAAAGATTGTCATGCGCTTTTTGGTTTTGTATGCACAATCTCTTAATGCAAAATAATGTTACGTTATACTGCCCCTTATGATAGCAACCTTTATTATGCAGTCTATCGCTTTTATTACTTTGCCACCACAAGTTCGTACGACGCTTATTTTCCCTTACACTAAAAGATGAAATATATTTAGAAGCAATTTTTATTGCCTTATTCACCGATGACAACTTCCTTGAAGGATCTTCCTCATTCCATAGGTAGGTGTGGTGGACTCTCAAAACATAAATTTGGGGTTTAAGGTTTTTGGTTGCACAAGTAGTATCTCTATTTAGTGCGGATTTTTGGCTAGCAAAGATATGGAGCAAGCACCACTTGTTGGAGGATCTATGACAATATAACTTCTATGTGAATATGAACAAACATAAATCATTACATTGTCTTCCTTGTCCAATGTCAACAATTTGGCATAAAATATTTTATGGGGGCTCACAATCATAAAAGATGTCCATGATAGTATATTTGCATGTGAATCTTCTCTTCCCTTATTAATTCTTTCATGAATTGCATCATTGACCGATGCTATGTTTGTCAACTTTCAATAAATTTTACCACTTATACTTGTGACGCTCGGATAATTACGCTACAGTAACCCTCCACTAATGTTGCCATGTCACCATGATTACTGTTGATAAACTCGCGTTGTTTTAAACCCCGATCAAATCCAAATTCCAAAAACAAGTCAAATTATAATTTCCTCAAACCGACAAAACAAAAATGTTCGCTGAGTTACAAAAATTCACTAACTAATTGTCTTGAAGGAACCAATATTATTTGACATATTAAATTGCCCCTAACCTATTAAAGTGTCTAAAACAACCTTTTTTAATCCATTTACATTTATGCAAAAATCAAATGAATTCTAATATTCCCCCAACCATTTTATAATAGTGCCAAATATTGCATGGTATTTATTGGGCCAAGTCTAATATTCAATAAAAGTAAATTGCTAGTGGAAATAAAATGATACAAAAAGAAATAAAGCAAAACAGAAAATAAAATAGCATAAAAGGGAAAGGCCTAACTACTACTGTGCACTTGTAGCCCATTGCTACAATGCACAACCCAGCCCACCTACTCATCTCCTTCCTCTGTTCATCCAGGGCATGGTGGACATCCTGCAGCCGCCCGTGGTCGCGATGGCCACGTGCAGGCCATCCGCCGCGCCCCCGTAGACCTACAAGGCGTCGCATCGCACCCCGAAACCCTAGCCCGCATTCCCGTTCCCCACACACGCGTTGTTTCCTCTCTGCTCGCCTCGCCGAGCGCCTCCATGGCCGCGTCGTCAACGTGCACGCGGCCACCATTCGCAACATCGAAGGGTCCAGGAGGTCTTCCAAGGTCGCCTGTGTCCGTTTCGGGCATCGATTTGAGCCAAGGCGATGCGTAGCCGTCGCCATCTTCATATTCTCTGCACGGCCGCCACGACCTCGTCGTCGTTGCCGCTGCTTCAGGCCTCCCCCGACCTCCTAACCTCGTCCCCAAGAATCAGGGTGAGCTCCTCCCTCGGACCCCCCTTTTTCCCGTTTGATTTGGACGCCGTAGGCTGCCTTCACCATCGTGCCGGATCTCGCGTGTACGCGCACGTATGTGCGTGTGTGCTCTGTGCTGCTGCTATGCCTTGCACTATTGCTGCTTTGGGTTGCTGCGTCATTTCTACTCTGGTTGCTAGCCGCTGCGTGTTGCTTCTCCTAGGCGCCGCCGCTGCTGTTCTATCTGCTGTTGCCGCTTCTGTCACTGCTGCTCGCGCATCGCTCGTCGCGCCTGCTGTTGCCGCCGCTCGCCCACACAAGCCCGCATGCTTGCTTTGGCCCTGCTGCTGTGTTATGTTGCATGCGCCGCTGCTTTGGTACTGTGCTACTTGCTCCTGCTCCTTGCCGCTACTGCTTTGTTCTGCTTACTACTGGCTGCTGCTGCCATTTTTTTTTGAGAAATCTCGCCTTTATTCATTCAAAGGAATTGTCATAGGTACAAGGTTCGGGTCATGGGGGTAACCCAACGAAACATGTCTACCTATGTCTAGATTACAAGCAAACTTGGCAAGATTGTGAGCCTCGAAATTGAAATACCTACACTCAAAAACAAAATAACAAGAAACAAAATTATTGCTACGGTTTGTTATTTCATGTACTAATGCCGCATTAGGGCCTCCCGTCCCTCTGTTTATGTCATTCACCGTCTCTTGGCAGCCCGAGGCCACATATACCTTCTGCTCCACAAGATCATCAGCCAATGCTAGCACTTCACGGCAAGCAAATGTCTCCAGCAGCAGCGGATCAGTGATTCCATAATAAACCACAGCTGATGAGCCCAGGTAGTTGCCTTCCTGGTCCCGGCAAAACGCCGCTACTGCTCCTCCTCGCTTAGTTCGCCCAACCACTTCGTCCACGTTGATCTTCGTTGTGCCTCTGGGTGGAGGTAGCCACCTCTTCGGCTGTTGGGCCGGGATCGATCTTGTGATTTCATGTTCTCTACCAACGCGTAGATTGCCCAACTCTGCGATGTAGTTGTTAATGAATGATGTTGTCTGTTGTGGTCTCTGAAATATTAATTCATATATTGCCTTCCTCCTTGCATACCATATGGACCAAAGTGTGATGACCATCCTCGTGAAATTGTCATGGTCCAAACTCTCATTCAACTCGAACAACCAAATCCTCGCATTAGCCTCTAGGTTGTCCGACATCTGGGAGACCAGCGTTTCATCTGACAGTGCCCAAACACAACATGACATCGTACATGCAACTAGGGCATGTCGCCAGGAATCCTCACACCCACACAGCGGGCACACGTCTTGCACTGACATATTTCTTCATTTCAAAACATCAGTAGTAGGGAGCGAATGGTGAGCAAGTCTCCACAGAAAAATTCTCACTTTCGATGGGACTTTTAATTTCCATAGTGCACTCCAAGCTCTTGCTGGAGCTTAGTCGTGAGCAAGAATCTGTAAGCCGAGCTCACACTAAACTGAGCCTTCTTGTCCGGATTCCATGCCCAGAAATCTTGTATATTGCGTGTGCAAACTGGAATCTTTAATATTGCCTCCGCATCAATAGGAAGAAACACTGTCCGGACCAAGGCCTCATTCCAGGAAGCTGTCGAAGGAGAGAGCAGCTCCGAGACGAGCCTGGGGGGATCCGCGGCCAATGAGGTGATAGGGCGAGGGGTCATGTCCTTCGGTATCCAATTGTCATTCCATATTTCCGTTGTTTGGCCATTGCCAATCCGGCGCATGATTCCTTGTTTAAGCAAATCCCGTCCTTCCAATATAGCCCGCCAAATCTGAGAGGGCCTGGATCCCAACTCAGTTGTTAGGATCATCCTGTCTGGGTAATATGCCGCCTTGAGTATCCTTGCACTCAAACTTGTTGGTTCATTCAAAAGTCTCCAGGCTTGCTGCGCTAATAGAGCAAGATTAAAGATCTCAAGATCTCTGAAACCAAGCTCTCCCAAGTGCTTTGGTCATGTCATCACATCCCATGAAACCCATGCTGGTTTGCGCTCTCCTTGCCTGCAACCCCACCAAAACTTCCTAATTATGGATTTGATATGATCACATAGGCCTCTCGGGAGCTTGAAACATGACATAGAGAAAACGGATATTTCTTGGGCCACGGATTTATTTAGCACATCCTTCCCCCCGGCAGACAGACATTTTCTCATCCATCCCTTCACCTTGTCCCATACTCTATCGCTCAAGTATTTGAACATCCCTTTTTTGGAGTGTCCCACATCCATCGGCATACCCAGATATCTGTCACTCAAAGATTCATTTGGAACTTGCAAGTGGCCTTTGATCACAACACGCACTAGTTCTGGGAAGCCCTTGCTGAAAAAGATCGAGGATTTATCTCTATTTATCCTCTGACCCGATGCCATGCGATCAGAATCCAATAGGTTTGATACTTCTTCTGCTCCATTCACAGTTGCCCTGAAAAAAAGCAGGCTATCATCCGCGAATAAAAGATGGTTCACCGCCGGTGCTGACGGCGCCACCTTAATGCCACTGAGCTGGGATGATTTGTTCTGGGATTTTAAGAGGCACGAAAGGCCCTCTGCTTCAATCAAGAAAAGGTACGGAAAGATTGGATCTCCCTGTCGGATTCCCCTTGTAGGTTGGAAAGATTCTGACCTCACACCGTTGAACAGAACAGAAAAAGAAACTGAGCTCACCATATTCATCACAACTGAAACCCAAGGTGCCGCAAAACCCAGCTTCTCCATGATAGACTTCAAGTAAGACCATTCCACCCGGTCATATGCTTTCATCATATCAAGCTTCAAAGCTGCAAATCTGTTATCTTTTGCTATATTCCTCTTCATGAAGTGCAAACATTCATAGGCTGATATGATGTTATTAGTTATTAGCCTTCCTGGCACGAAAGCGGACTGCTCCTCAGATATTATGTCAGGAAGGATCAATTTTAACCTGTTTGCTAGCACCTTTGAGGCAATCTTGTAGAACACATTACACAGACTAATAGGACAAAATTGGGATAACAAAGTTGGATTTGATACCTTTGGGATGAGAACCAGCAACGTGTCATTCAAACATGCAGGGCTCTCTTCTCCTTTCACAATAGCCAACACTGTCCTAGTGACCGTGTCTCCGCAAATATCCCAACGTCTCTGAAAGAAATGAGCTGGGAAGCCGTCGGAGCCCGGAGCTTTCGTAGGAAACATCTGAAAAAGTGTGGTTTTAATTTCCTTCGCCTCAAATGGGGCTAGCAGCGTTTCATTCATCTCCAATGTAACCTTCACGGGCACATGCTGAAGCACATCTTCCACACCTTGTACCCCCTCTGAAGTATAGAGCTGCTTGTAAAAATCAAGTGCCATTTGTTGCATCTCAGTAAATCCGTGGTTACAAGCCCATCCGGCTTTTCCAGAGCCTTTATCAAATTCTTTCTCCTCCTCATGGAAGCCCGTATATGAAAAAAATGGGAGTTCTAGTCCCCTATAGAGAGCCACTCAACGCGAGAATGTTGTCTCCACATCAATTCCTCGCGCAAGTATAGTTCAAGCAAGCGATCATTAATTTTGATTTCTGCATGAGACGGACCCACCCGCCTGACATCACTGCGTAGTCGATCCAGTTCCTTCTTTGAACTCCTAATTTCTCCCCTAACACTTTTAAACATGGTATGTGCCCACTCGTCCAGGTTCCTGGCCAGCCCTTAGAGATTCGTGCGGACTTCACCAACCAATAGATTCTGACTGTTAGCCTCCCATGCAGCCTCAACCGTTGGTTTCAGGTCGGAGTGTGTTTCCCACATCACTTCATAACAGAACTGTTTTGTTTTCTTGCCCCCCCCCCCGTTAGCTTGCGCTAGCTGTAAGAGGATAGGCGAGTGGTCTGAAGTTGCCACCATTAAGTGTTCCACTGCTGCAGATGGAAATATCCCACACCAGTCAACCGAGCCAAGGGCTCTGTCTAGTCTTACATGAGTATACATTCCTCCCGTAACTTTCTTCTCACAGGTCCACTTAGTGCCCTTGAAACCAAGATCCATCAGACCACATACGTCAACCGCATCTCTGAATCGTTGTATTTGTGATTGGCTCCTTGAACCAATCCCATCGTGTTCATCGTGTCTCAACACTTTGTTGAAATCCCCTATACAAACCCATGGAATTTCATAAAGGGTGGATAGGTTCTTCATTGTGGTCCAAGTATGATGACGGAGATGGGTCTGTGCTTCACCATAGAAGCACGACAGCCTCCAAGGATGATCACCCACAACAGTAATCTTACAATCAATATGATACTTCGAGTAACCCAAAATCTCATTCTTTATTTCATCATTCCAAAAAATAGCTAGGCCTCCACTTCTACCAGAGGCATCAACAGCAAAGGATTTATCATAGCCCAAAGTACTTTTTAAATTTTCTGCTCTCTCCCCACTGATTTGGGTTTCAACTATACAAAGTACTCTCGGGGCAAACTTATTCGCGAGTTCGCGGAGCTCTTGAACTGTCGGGGCGTTGCTAATCCCCCGGCAGTTCCAGCTTAACAGATTCATTGCGTCTGGCGGTCCTCCATCACGGAGGCCGCCGATCTCGCGTCCGAGCCTTTCCCCCCATTGGGGGTCTTCTTCGTTGTAGTTGCACCAGTCCTCTCTGCTAAATTTCCTCCCTTGTCAAGCTGCCCCATGAGTTTGGACCATTTAGGTTCTTGTTTATGGGGAGGGCTAACTGGCACCGTCCCCCCACCTGCCTTTGCCGCCAGTACTAGCTCCAGCCCTGTAACAGCCTTGGGACCCGGCGAGACGGCAACTTGGTTCGACGGGCGCTTCCTATTAGTGTTAGCCACTCCACTTCCTTCCCCTACTGCTCCTGACTGCCCAGATAGCTCGGTTCCGAGTAGGGCACTGCCGGCCCATCCCTATTCTGGTCCTTCTGAGTTCTGTTCCGATGGCGCGTACCCCAGGCAGTAGTTGCAGGTGCTCGCTGGTTTTTGAAGACTAGGGAAGAAGGAGGATGAACCCCATCACCATGCTCTTTAAACTCATGGCCCATCATGCCACACACCTAGCACCGATCAAGCAAATGTTCGTACTTGACGGTGAAGATCTTCCTCTCACCACCACGGATCAGAGATATGGCTTTCTTCAGCAGGTTACGAACATCAAGCCTGACCCTGACCCTGTAGAAGTTGCCTTCAAAGTCGTAGGAGGACGACTCTGAATCAACAAACTCTCCAATCTTTGAGGCTAAAGCCTTTACTTTCCCATGATAAGCAATAGGGAGCTCGATGATCCGCGCCCAGATTTCAAACGTATAGAGCTCGATCGAGGAGGGCTTCGTGTATCCATCATATGGGGCGATAATAACTGGATTGCCCCGAAAGTGCCACGGTCCGCCCTGTGTGACATGTTCCCAATCCACCAAGCAATCAAATTGCATCTGGAACAAGTTTTCCTCCAAAGTTTTGATCTTTACTGGCCTGGCTAAGTCCCATGCCGATTTCATATTGCAGAAGAACTAGTAGTTATTGAACCCTTTGTCCATATGGACTCGGGCAAGGATCATCCACCGGAGTTTCTCCTCCACCGAAGCATCATCATCCTCAAATATCACATCATCAAGATCATCTTCTTTGAGGGCCAACTCCTGCATCATCTCCTCCAGGTTGCCTTTTCCTTTCCGGTTAGATGCTGAAGAACTCCCATGGTTTGCCATCGCGTGTCGCTGGCGGAAACCGATCGACCACGGAGTAAAACCCTAACCCCGTCGCGGTAGAAGCTCGTTACAGGGCCGGGGAGGCAGACTGCGCTACCCCCACGACGGCCCGAGGTCAGATCCCACCCCCACCGGAGAGAAGGGAGATAAAATCTCAACGTCGCTGGAGGCGGTGAGAGGATTTGAAACCCTAGCTAGAGGGAATTTAGTTGCTACTATCATTTGCTGCTACCGCTCTTGGCCATGGGTGCCAAGGCCCTGTACATGGCTGTGTGTGTGGCCGGCTGGGTTGTGTCCAGTAATGGCTGCCCCTTATCTAATTAGGCTAGGTAGTATTAGTTTAGTATACTAATTTAGCCCATTAGCAAATGGCAAGTGGACCCCAGGCTAGTTAATCTAATTAACAAGATTAGTTTCTTTGTTGCCTATGGCATGTTGGCCACACCCTCCCCATTTGACCAGCCAAGTTGACTTGGTCAATTCGAATTATTACTAATTCCAGAAATTTTAGAAAATGATCAAAACTTTAGAAAAACATATAAAATTAACCGTAAGTCAGATGAAAATAATTTATACATGGAAGTTGCTCAGAACGACGAGACGAATCCGAATACGTGGTTCGTTCGTCTGTCACATGGCCCTAGCATAGCGAACATGGAACCGTCCCCTCTCTTTCATTTGTCCAAAAACTACAAACTTCGGGAAAACTTTCTCGGATGTTTTCCCCCTTCGCCGGTAGCATGTAGTATTGCGTTAGGTCACCCTAGCCCCGCGTATTGCCATTATGCTTTCTGATGCTTTGATTTCTATGTTATTTATTGTGTTCTCCCTCCGTTACTTCTTTCCGGTAGACCTCGGGACCGCTGCCGATACCCCTGTGATCGACTACATCAATGACGACCCTCCTTCTTGCCAAAGCAACCAGGTAAGCCCCCCCTGATCACTAGATATCGCCTATTCTTTCCTCTACTGCTTGCATTAGAGTAGTATACCTGTTACTGTTTTCGATTAATTCTATTCTGCTGCATAGCCTGTCATTGTTGCTACAACTATTGATACCTTACCTGCAATCCTAAATGCTTAGTATAGGATGCTAGTTTATCATCAGTGGCCTTACATTCTTCTACGTCTGCCATGCTACACTATCGGGCCGTGATCACTCAGAAGGTGATCATGGGTATATATTATACATACATACATACATACTATAGATGGTGACTAAAGTTGGGTCGGCTCGTAGAGTACCCACAAGTGATTTGGAGATGGGGGCTGGAAGGACAGGTGGTTCCATCCAGGTAGTGGTGGGCCTGGGTTCCCGACGACCGCCAAGTGTTACTTTGTGGCGGAGCGACAGGGCAGGTTGTGACCACCTAAGTGAGAGGTGGGCCTGGTCCTGGTTGGCGTCCGCGGTTACATCAAAATAACACGCTTAACAAGATCTTGGTATTTGATCTGAGTCTGGCCACTGGCCTATACGCACTAACCAACTACGCGGGAACAGCTATGGGCACTTGACGTCGTGGTATCAGCCGAAGCCTTCTTGATGTCAGCGAATGAGCGGCGCACGCCGGGTTAGACCGCTTAACGCAACTTCCTTTGTAATGGAGGTTGCTAGGTCTGCTCACTGGCCGCGTATGCAACATGCAGGTGTGCAATGGGCGATGGGCCCAGACCCCTGTGCGCATAGGATTTAGACCGGCGTGCTGACCTCTCTCACTACAAAAAAAGACATATCCGTGACATTTTGGGTCGAACGAATTTTTTTTCTGTCATACTTATGACACTTCCATGACGATAATTGTGACAAAACACGGTATCATCATAGATGTCGTGGGCTCCTACTTCTGTGACAAAAAATCATGATAGAAAATGGGCTTTTCGTCCTGGGCGGGCCGGAGACGCAGCTGCATGACATTCTTTGGGCCGTCCATGATGGAAAAAACCATGGTAGAAGCGAGGGCGAGGAAAATTTTGGCGAGTTCTCGGTTACGGTGGGTGGTCGGGGGCCGAGCGATGCACATTTCTCCCGTACACGTATGCGCATGTGTGCGAGGCGTTGGGCTCTAACTGAACCCAAGCGAGGCGTTTGCCTATACTGAACCCGAGCGATTGCACTGCAGGCTACGCGTCCCTGAACCCGAGCGATCGATCGATGGCTGTTAACTGAACCCGATCGAGCGATTCCTTCGCTACTGCTGCTAACTGAAGCCGATCGATGGTGCCTCTGGTTGAACAGTGAGCGT
>NC_041393.1:213224726-213227264 GCF_002162155.2 Triticum dicoccoides | reverse complement strand
GGGGTGGATGAACAATGAGCGGTGGGGGTGGATGAACAGGACCCCGTGGCGTTGCCTCTAGATGAACATGACCCCGATCGATCGAGTCGGTTGGTGCTGCATGAACAGGACCCCGTGGAGGGCTGGATGAACAGTAGACTATGGAGGGGTGGATGAACAGTAGCCTGTGGAGGGGTGGTTGAATAGGAGCCTGTAGAGAGGGGTTGTTGAACAGTAGCCGGTGGAGTAGTGCGCAGTGGAGGCTGCATGAACAGGAGCCTGTGGATGAACAGCCGCAGGTGGAGGCTGGAGGAGGTAGACGGTGGATGAATAGTAGCCCGTGGAGGCTGGAAGAGGTCGACGGTGGAGATGAACAGTATCTCGTGGAGTCCCGTTTTGTGGTATGCCACACCCCTCCCGATGAACATGACCCCTGTTTCGACCGTAGCGCTCCAACACAAGTCCGTTTCGTCCGTTTTGCGGTACGCCACACCCCTCCCGATCAACAGGACCCCGTTTCAACCGTAGGAGGTCCAACACAAGTCCGTTTCCTCCATTTTGCGGTACACCAGACCCCTCCCGATGAACAGGATCCCGTTTCGAACGTGGTCGGTCGAACACAAGGCCGTTTCCTCCGTTTTGCGGTACGCCAGGCCTCGTTTCCACCGCCTGTTCCTTCCAAGCCGGTTGGCCCCCACGCATTCCGTTGCCTCCCGATGAACACGACGCATTCCGTTGCCTCCCCATGAACACGACGCGTTCCGTTGCCTCCCCATGAACACGACAACGACGTAGTTTCTCCATTCCGACCCAGCCATGTACACGAGCCCTGGCCGTACGTATGCGTGAGTAGGCGTTCGAGACCCCGCCCATATGTACGTACGTGGCCATATTTTCTTTCTTGCACCCTGGCCGTTGTACGTATGTGTACATGCTACGTGCGCGCCTCTACTACGACACATGCGCGCCTCTACATCGACCAATATATATGTACGTACGCGTTCGCGACCAGAATGACAACTCTACGTACGCTTCGACCAGGTGGGTCCAGACTATCAGTCACTTCCTTGAGTGCAAAGATGTAGCTGGTGGGTCCCAGCAGTCAAGGGGCGAATCATTTTTTTCCGGACGCACTTCCTTGCATGCGAAGATGTATCTGGTGGGTCCCAGCAGTCAGGGGGGAAATGATTTTTCACAAAATAAGGTGGCCCGTCCGGTGGGCCCCTGCTGTTAGGTGGAGGAATAATTATTTTGCGCGTAATAAGGAGGCACTTCCTTGCGGCCGCCATGGACCCATCTGTCAGCCTCTCCATGTACAGTACTCTTCCGATGGAAGTCGTTCCTTGACCATGTTGACCATGCCGCGCCGACAGCACCAGGGCGGTGGACGACGGCAAGGCCTAGGAAGGGGATGATGCGGAGCCGAGGAAGACGCGACAGTGGATTCCCACGCATAGAGAAGTATGAGGCTTCACTCGTTCGGCTACGGTGTGAGGCTGCCGTCGCCGTAGAATAACAGGGGGTGTGGGTGAGATGAGGGATGGCCTGGCCAGCGGCGGGAGTAGTAGGGGGAGGTGAGGCCTCCGCGGCATCACAGCCGGCCACGGGAGGCAGGAGCACGCGGCACGACCGACGCTGCTTTGGGCGGCTGGAGCAAGAAGACTAGAGGTTGAAGAAGCACTACGGCCGTTGGATGGACATCGTACGGTAACTGGAGCTAGAATCGTTCATATTGACTAAGTTGACAAAGCCCTCCGTCCCCGTCAACTTAGTAGGCCCAGAAGTCAGCCTCCCACCCAGGTGGGTCCCAGCTAGCAGGGGGAGTATTCATTTTTTCTGCTTAATAAGGAGGCACTTCCGGTGGGTCCGAGCTGACAGTGGGGGGAACATTTTTCACGAAATACGGTGGCCCGTCAGGTGGGTCCCAGCAGTCGGGGGGGAAATATTTTTTTCACAAAATATGGTGGCCCGTCCAGTGGGTCCCTGCTGTCAGGTGGAGGTGTCACAACCTAGCTAGTCATGCATTAGAGTGTGCATCATGTTTATTCTTTCATCAGAAATTTGAAATGGGGATGACAGAACCCCCAGTCCCCTCTGAAACCAACTAGGGTTTACTAAAATAATTTTCAATGAACCTGAAATGCCCTTCTAAAATGTCCATCATTTTGTCTTGGTTCAGAACCTCTGCCAAAAGTGGTGCACATTTTCCTAGGCCATCTTAGGGTTTTTGAATTAATTCATAAATATTTGAATTTGGGCATTTAAAATTATATAAAATATTTAAATGCTCAAATACCTCCAAACTAAAATGTTTCATGTTGGAAATAATCCAGCTATGGACCAGGAGTGATTTGGTGATTTTTGAAATTGCCTAGGTATTTTATTTAATTCAACAAAGTTGCAGAAGTATTAGAAAAACAGAAAACAGAAGAAAATGAAAAAAACTTACCTGGCGCCTGCCCCGGCCCACCTGCCGGCCCAGCCCAGCACCGCTCCAGCGAGCTGCTTGCCGGCCAGGCAGGCAGGCAGGTGCCCGACGGCGACCGCGGCGTGCGCCAC
>NC_041393.1:213208383-213223929 GCF_002162155.2 Triticum dicoccoides | reverse complement strand
CCCCTCTCCTCTCCAGCTCCTCCCCCTCGCACGCCCCAGCCATGGCCGACGCCATCGCCGCCACCCCCTCGCCGTAGCCACGCCCTCCGACCATCCCACGCCGTCTCACCGTGTCCAGGAGCTCCGCCGCTGTCCACTTCATCGAGCAGCCGAGCCCCGAGCGCTCACAACGCCCGAGACCACCGCACCGACCTCGCCCGAGCTCACCGTCGCCGGAGATCCCCTTCAACGCCGTCGTCGCTCCGGTCCATCTTCGGCCGCACCAAGAACTCCGTCGCACTCACTGTGAGCTTAGCCATCTTCCCCTCCCTTCCGTTCTTGCTCCCGAGCCGTGTAGCAACCTCCCGGAGCTCAACCGCACCCACCGCCGTGGAGCTCGTCGCCGACGTGCTCCCGGTCATCCTCCGGCCACAAGATGGTGTCCATCTTACTCACCAAGTTCCGCAGCACCTAGCTAGCTACTCCACGAGCCTCATCGAACCCTCTAGCGCCAAGTTCACCTCCGACCGAACCCCGGTGGCCGCCAAGGTCATCGCCGGCGCCAACTCCGGCCACCCCGACCCCAACGGGCTCCGCCAAGAGCTGCGGTTTGTCCTCAGCTCCACTCTGGTGGTCTCCGCGGCCCATTTGGTGGCCGAAATGGCCAAAACCACTTCCGCCGCCGCGTCGGGCTCGTCGGCGGCTAAACGCCGGTGCAGCCGACCGGGTTTGACCACGGGTGGGCCCTGGTTGACTCCCCTAAGTCAATGACAGGTGGGGCCCAGCCCTGTTAATTAAACAGGATTAGTTTTAATTAAGTTTTAATTAAAATAATCACCCTGACATGCGGGACCCACTGTCAGGTTTGACCTGGACCAGTTCCGTTGACCTGCTGACGTCACACTGACGTCAGGCTGACGCAGTAATTGATTTTCTGGATTTAATTTAAATCAGGAAATTCCAGAATATTATTTAAACTTCAAAAATTCATAACTTTTATTCTGTAACTCCAAATTGGACAAATTATATATGAAAAATGATCAGAAAAATCCAATCTATCCATCTGTACTATTTTCATGCATGATCAAACAAGTTAAATTGATGTTTTAAGCAGAACAAGGAAAAGCACTTTAAAAGGCCATATTTGAATTTGAAATTTGAATCCTTGATTCAAATTTGTTCAAACCCTTCTGGTTTTAGTTGCATTAGCCCAATACACTCATATTGCCATGTTTCATGCATCTATCATATTGTTGCACATTGTTTGGTGATGTTTGTGTATCGGTGCTCTCTGCGACAGGTTCTGTCCCCGAGGAGTACCGTGATTACCCTAACGAAGAACCGTATCAGTGCATCGAACCATCAGGCAAGCAACCAACCATTTGATCATATCGATACAATCCCATGTTCTCGCTCCTGCTCTCTTTTACTGCATTAAGACAACGCGATTCAAACTGCTGTGTGCTACGGTAGTTGAACCCATTTCCTCTGCATGACCTGTCATTGCCACAGTAACTAGATGAAACCCACTAGCATGTGTAGGAGTTGCTTGAGCCATATGTATGTGTTGTTCCTACCTTGCTATGCCTGCTATGCTTAGAGTCGTGTCAGGTCTGGTTCATCTGGGTGATGGGCTGGAGTGAAATGCTTATGTCGGTAATGAGAGTGGTGTGGTGAACACGATTTGGTAAAGGTATCGATGAAAGGCCATGTAGGAGTACATGGTGGGTTGTTTCATTGAAGCCGACCTTAAGCACTGAGATCTGTATGTGTGATTTAAGAATCAGCTACTACCATGCATTGGGCCCGAAACCAATGGACCCTCTCGGCTTCTTATTCACCCTAGTTCTCCGTCCAGGAGTTGCAAGTAGTTTCTGGTGTTTGTAGCCTACTGGAGGCCGTGGACAGCGCTGACCGTAGGGGTGGGCTGTGATGCGGTATGTACGTGGCCGGGTGTACCGAATACCCGTTAGGTATCTCGGGAACCCTGTTCACATCGTTCGGGGCCGTATGGGAAACCTCGGCCGGACTCCCTGCGGATGGAACCTGGATAGGCGATAAACCTGGACTGGAGGCTTAGGTGATTAGGTAGGTCGTGGCCGACACCCACGTTGGGCTTCCGCTTGAAGGTTGCCGAGTACATGTCGTGTAAACGACGATAAGTGGTGAGAGCGTGTATGAAGAAGTACCCCCTGCAGGGTTAACATGATCTATTCGAATAGCCGCGTCCGCGGTAAAGGACTACTTGGTTGCCTATACAGTTCATAGACAAGTAAATGGAAACTACTAAAAGCCTCAAGACAAGTGTGAGTGCCGAGGATGGCTCTTCCGTAGGAAGACGGAGGCGGATCCTCGGTAGTGTATTGAATTGGTGAGTAGTGGACTCGTGTGTGCAAAACCATTTCAAGTTGGAGTATCGTAGGATAGCCTAGCCAAGAGTCAAAGCTGGCTTGCTGCAATAACTCCACCAACCCTTCTTGATACTATGCATGTATGTAGGATCTGATGTAAGTCTTGCTGAGTACCTTTGTACTCATGTTGCTATAATCTACATTTTTACAGAAGACGCTGCAACCCCTTCTGATGGGTTCTATGTAGACGTTGACATCAACGAGTAGGCTAAAGACCCAGGTGGTGACCCTGAGCTTGTGAAGGACCACGTAGTATAGCTAGGCTTTCCAAGCCTCTTTTATTTTACTAGTTGTCTGTACTCAGACAAGTTACTTCCGCTGCTGGTTTGTATGACTGTATGACCTGTATGTGGGGTCGTGAGACCCGTACCTTTGTGTATGTTATGTATGGCTCACTGAGCCTTAAATAAAGTACTTGTGTCGTAGAGTCATGTTGTGATGCTTCGTTGTATTTGCACATATCGAGCATATTGTGTGTATGATTGAAATGCTTGGTATGTGTGGGATCTGACTATCTAGTTGTTTATCTTTAGTAGCCTTTCTTACCGGGAAATGTCCTAGTGTTGCCGCTGAGCCATGGTAGCTTGCTACTGCTCTGGAACACTTAGGCTGGCCGGCATGTGTCCTTCTTCGTTCCTGTGTCTGTCCCTTCGGGGAAATGTCACGCTTTGAGTACCGGAGTCCTGTTAGCCCGCTACAGCCCGGTTTACCGGAGTCCTGCTAGCCCAGTGCTACAGCCCGGACCCACTTGCTGATGACCGACACGTTCGAAGCTGGGTCATGGATGCCTGTCCCTGTAAGTCTGTGCCACTTTGGGTTTGCGACTAGTCATGTCAGCCCGGGCTCTTTATCATATGGATGCTAGCGACACTATCATATACGTGAGCCAAAAGGCGCAAACGGTCCCGGGAAAAGGTAAGACGACACCCGTGGGGATACCGTGCGTGAGGCCGCAAAGTGATATGAGGTGTTACCAGCTAGATCGATGTGACATCGAGTCGGGGTCCTGACAGCGTTGGCATCAGAGCCGGACTGCCTGTAGGTTCTCCAAGCCAAACTGGTCGACGTTGAGTCTAGAAATTCTTTAGTTATATGTAGGGGAATTGTTTGTGGGTTGGAACGTAAGGCTCTTTTTACTCCTTATACCTTATGACTTTCTGATCTGAGTCAGTCCATTCTTCCACCGGGGGTTAAGGAATTAGGATCTGTTCTCTCTATCAGGATCACGAGTCACTAATCAGTAGTACCTTATAAGTTTGATGGATACAAGCCTAGTTCAGTTCTACTACCACATTATGTTGTTAGAATGGATCCAGAACTTTGATATGATGATGTTGAGTGTGTATGAAATCCTTTGTCAAATGTCTCAAAATCCTTCTTGAGCATTTACAGCTGTTATGCTGCCGAAATTTCGCTATAAATTCTAATGCCTTTGCATTATGATTGTGCTTTCAGATGGCCACTCGCGACCTTAATCAAGTGGTTCACCTGACTCGATGCCTAGATGTACCCGGCCATACTGCTAAGTTGGTCAGGGTAATGACTGAGGCTGGATACCGCTGGTATCCTGAGTACACGGTCGAAGAGCAATTCAGAGACTTTAATCAAAGCCAGTATCTCTGCACTGTCAGGATATTTCCATCTTATCCTGGATCCACCGAGCCTCTTCACTGCTCTTATGGACTCGGGGTTACTATTGAGATGGCTGTGCAGGACGCCGCCTACTCTATGATGACCATTATGCGAGTCAGATCTGGTATATTTCGGGACTCTGATTTCCGGTATATGCCAGGATCACTTCCGGGAGCACAAGGGTATCTCCAGGCTATCTATGCTGACCCCACTCAGGAGGATTCACGGACTCGCACCACTGCTGAGATGCTCGAGGATAAGGACCGTGAAAATCGGGCCTTAAGGCTAGAGCTCTTCAACACCCGTGCTGACCACTGGGCCACTTTGACTCGGTTCGCACCGGCGGTGCAAGCTGGATTCTTAGATATGCGCGATCTCTATCCTGTGAGATCTGCTCTGCCAGACGTGATGGTTTGGCGTGATGTAGGAGGCATCACCCCACCTCGCGGTCCCCGCAGGCCACCGTTTGTTGGTCCAAGGCCTCATCCTAGCCCCTATGGTCCACAAGCTCCGCGAGACCGTCTGTTTCCAGATGATCATGTTGAGCTCCCAGGCTATGGAGGTGACTTCTACGAGGACTACTACGGATCGGTCTGAGTTAGTGGTAGTATCACTAGTTCGCACTAGCTGTGTCGTCTATCGTCCCGCGTGACTCGTGGGATATGACCTAGTTTGTACTCCTTCCGGAGGTGTAGAAAAATAATGTATAGGAGCTTGGAATGCCTCCGATGAGATGTAATCCTCTTTTCACCGTAATAGTACTTTGTTTGGTCTTGTACTAAACTCTGTATGGTGTGTATGACGATGGAATAAAAGAAGCAGTTCTGTTTTTACCATGTCATACGGATGATCATCTTGCATTTCGAGTTATTCCTTGCATTTTTATCCTATGTCGGAATTTTACCATCCTGACTAAATCATTGTCTTGTTTACCTAGGATGGTCAACACGCGCGCTAACCCTACTTCTCAAGAGCAGGCCGAAGGCAGTGAAGCTAGGGATGTAAATCTGCCTCATCCTCCTTCACTAGCCGAGGTGATGATGGAAGCTGAGAGAAACAAGCGGGAGACCAACCGTTTGTTGGAGCGTATTGAACAGAACACAGCACACCATCAGAGGACTAACGTGGTGTCACTCAGTGATTTTATCAAATTACATCCACCCACGTTCCACCACTCCGTCGAGCCTCTCGACGCTGATGACTGGCTTCGCAGTATCTCTCACAAACTGCGTTCCGCGCTGGTAGCGGAGGCTGACAAGGTCACCTTTGCTGCATATCATCTTGAAGGCCCCGCCAGTCTATGGTGGGAGAATTATGGAGCTATGCGCCCAGCGGGCCATGTCACTACTTGGGCTGAATTTAGCGAGGCTTTCCGTGAACATCACATTCCGGAGGGTCTCATGGACCGTAAACGTGAAGAATTTTGCAGTTTCACCCAAGGCCGACTTTCTGTGGATGCTTACAGCAGGGAGTTTGGTAATCTCGCACGATATGCAACTGAGGAAGTGTCTACCGATGCCAAGAAGCAAGCAAGGTTCCGTAAGGGCCTTAGTCCTGAGCTTCGCCGCGACCTCCGTCTGCATGAGTGCACATCTTTTTCGAAACTTGTCAACAAAGCCATCAGTGCTGAAACTGGTCAGACTGACTATGACGCAACACGCAAGCATGGCCGTGACATGGGTTCCTCATCCGGTGCTGGTCCTCAGAAGCGCCGCGTGTGGGTACCCAACACCGCCCTGCCACCCAGGTTTACACCGAGGCCATCCTTCCAGGCGCCTCGCCCCGTTCAACAGTCTGCTCCAGCCAAGCCCTATGGGGGTCCAACTAACAATGCTCCTCCACGTACCAGTTCCGTGACTTGTTTCAAGTGTGGGGAATCTGGTCACTATATGCGTGAGTGTCCCCAGACCAACCCCAATCAATCTGCTAAAGCTGTTGGCCGTGGTAAGCCGACAGGAAAAATATTCCACGCCAAGCCGGTCACCGCTTCACGTGGCCATGTCAACTGTATCTCTGCCGAAGAAGCTCAAGAGGATCCCAACGTCGTTCTCGGTACGCTTCTTGTTAACTGCCACCCGGCATCTGTCCTTTTCGATACAGGAGCCTCTCATTCTTTTATATCTGAAAACTATGCTCGCTTGCATAACGTCGCATTCGGTGATATGCCAACCTCTATGGTAATTCAAACTCCGGGATCCAAATGGCAAACTTCTAGAGTAAGCCATGGAAATGAAATCCAAGTCGACAGACTTGTTTTCCTCGCGTCTTTGATAGCCCTTAAATCTTCAGATATTAATATCATTTTGGGTATGGACTGGATGTCAGCTCATCAAGCCAAAATTGATTGCTTCTCTAGGACTGTTCAACTCACCCATCCTTCGGGGAAGATAGTCAATGTCTTGACCCGAATAGCCAAGCAACAATTATATTCTCTTAACGCCAGCCCTTTGCCAGACCTTGAGGACGTTCCGGTAGTCCGTGACTTCCCGGATGTCTTTCCAGAGGAATTGCCAGGTGTTCCACCTGACAGGGATGTTGAGTTTGTAATAGACCTCATTCCAGGAACCGTTCCGATTGCTAAAAGACCTTATAAGATGGCACCCCTAGAACTAGCCGAGCTTAAGAAACAACTCGATGAGTCCTTGAAAAAGGGTTTCATCCGACCTAGCTCATCTCCGTGGGCTTGCCCCGTCCTATTCGTCAAGAAGAAGGATGGTACGGACCGGATGGTTGTAGATTACCGACCTGTTAATTTGGTCACAATCAAGAACAAATATCCACTTCCCAGGATCAACGACCTGTATGATCAGCTCGCTGGATCCTCAGTCTTCTCCAAGATGGATTTGAGGTTGGGCTACCATCAAATCAAAATCAGAAACGGGGACATTCCTAAAACGGCCTTTGTTACTCGTTATGGCCAATACGAGTACACCGTCATGTCCTTCGGATTAACCAACGCTCCAGCCACTTTTTCTCGGTTAATGAACTCAATCTTCATGGAGTATTTGGATAAATTCGTCATGGTTTACCTCGATGATATACTCATCTACTCCAAGAACGAGGAAGAACATGCCGAACATCTAAGGCTAGTGTTGCAGAAACTTCGAGAGCATCGCCTTTATGCCAAATTTTCTAAATGTGAATTCTGGTTGTCAGAAGTGACCTATCTGGGTCATGTAATATCTGGTAAAGGTATTGCTGTTAACCCTGAGCGAGTTCAAGCCGTCCTTAATTGGACTCCACCTGAATCGGTCAAGCAAGTTCGGAGTTTTCTAGGCTTAGCGAGCTATTGCCGTCGCTTTGTCGAAAACTTCTCCAAAGTTGCTAAACCTCTAACCGAACTCCTCAAGAAAGATAAGAAGTTCGAATGGACTCCACAATGTGAGCACAGCTTTCAGGAACTGAAAAGACGCCTGACCTCTGCTCCCGTACTGGTACCGCCAGACTTCTCCAAGGACTTTGTTATCTACTGCGACGCCTCGCGACAAGGACTAGGTTGCATTCTCATGCAAGATCGACACGTAATTGCCTACGCCTCACGGCAATTGCACCCACATGAGGAGAATTATCCCACTCATGATCTAGAGCTTGCAGCCGTAGTCTATGCACTTAAGACCTGGCGACATTACCTCCTCGGTAATCGTTGCGAAATATTCACTGATCACCAAAGTCTGAAGTACATTTTCACCCAACCGGATCTGAATCTCAGGCAAAGACGTTGGGTTGAGTTGATCACAGACTTTGACCTAGGGATAACCTACACCCCAGGGAAAGCCAACGTCATGGCTGATGCGCTAAGTCGTAAATCTTATTGTAACAACCTGATGTTACAACAAAGTCAACCGCTTCTCCATGAGGAATTTCGGAAGCTTAACCTTCACATTGTACCTCAAGGTTTTCTTTCCACCTTGGTGGTAAAACCTACCATTACGGATCAGATTATCAAAGCACAGAAGGTAGATCCGGGAATTTCCCGCATCAAAAGAAACATCCAGAAAGGAATTGCGAATTGCTTCTCCATTAACGATCAAGGGGTCGTATACTTCGGAAATCGACTAGTGGTTCCCAAAGTGCGAAACCTGAGGCGTTTGATCCTTAAGGAAGCTCATGAATCTCCTCTCACCATTCATCCCGGTAGCACTAAGATGTATCAGGACCTACGCCAGAGGTTCTGGTGGACTAGGATGAAGAGAGAAATTGCTCAGTATATTGCAAATTGCGACGTCTGTCGTCGTGTAAAAGCAGAGCACCAACGGCCTGCTGGCACCCTTCAACCCTTAGCTATTTGTCACAACCTAGCTAGTTATGCATTAGAGTGTTGCATCATGTTTACTCTTTCATCAGAAACTTGAAATGGGGATGACAGAACCCCCAGTCCCCTCTGAAACCAACTAGGGTTACTAAAATAATTTTTCAATGAACCTGAAATGCCCTTCTAAAATGCCCATCATTTTTGTCTTGGTTCAGAACCTCTGCCAAAAATGGTGCACATTTTCCTAGGCCATCCTAGGGTTTTTGAATTAAATCATAAATATTTGAATTTGGGCATTTAAAATAATATAAAATATTTAAATGCTCAAATATCTCCAAACTAAAATGTTTCATGTTGGAAATAATCCAACTATGGGCCAGGAATAGTTTGGTGATTTTTGAACTTGCCTAGGTATTTTATTTAATTCAACAAAGTTGCAGATATATTAAATAAAACAGAAACAGAAATAAAAAAAGGGGGAAAACTTACCTGGGCTCCTCCACTGTGCGGCCCAGCCAGCTGGCCGGCCCAGCCAGCAGCCGGCCCAGCCCACCACTGCAGCTCTCCGTCGTCTTCCTCCCCTCGCCCCGAAGCTGCTGCGTGCTCGCGCGCGCACGGCCGCGCGGCCACCTCCTGCTTGCCGACGAGCTCCTGGCCGCGTGGACGACTCCCGCAGGCCGTCCCGATCCCCCCCTGCTCTCTCTCACTCTCTCCCGGCTCTCCCCTCCTCTCCCTCGCTCTCTCTCTCACACGGCCGAACACCACCGTCGCCGCCGTTCGCCATAGCAGCCATCTCCGGCCACCCCTCGCTCCCCCGACTAGCTCAGGAGCTCCGCCTCGACTCCCTCTTCCTCCCCACCGCTCCACAGCTCCCCGGAAGCCCTGCATCGCCGCCACGTCGCCGTTCCCCTCTTCGGGCTCCGATCATCGTCGCCGTCGAATTCGTCGTCTCCAGCGCGTCCCCGAGCCCGCTAACCACCTCTGCAGCCCCGCGGTGAGCCCCCGGATCGTTTCCCCCTTCTCCCCTGGTCTCTTTCGACCTCTAGGCCCTAGCCCCACCTTGGCCGAGAGCTCCACGCCGCCGGCGATGTCGCCGTCGTGGCCACGGTCACCGTAGCACCCAACCGAACACACCATCGTGCTCCACACCTCACTAGGAGCACGTAGCGCGCACTAACGCCTCCCCAAGCCCCCTGCAACGTCGATTCCGACTGCACCCGAACTCCGGCAGCCGCAGCCGAGCTCGCCGTCGTCAACTCCGGCCACCCCGAGCCCAACCACCACCACCAATAGTCGCGGCTCAACCTCAGCAACACGTAGATGCCTTCCGCCGTCCATTTGGTTGCCGGAATGGCAAAAAGCACTTTCGCCGCCGTCTCGGGCCTCGCCGGCGTCATGTCGCCGGTGGGGTTTGACCTGTCCGACCTGAGGTTTGACCCCCAGGGTCACTGACGCGTGGGCCCTGTCGGTCAGATGGTTAGATTAGCGCTAACCACTGTTAGTTAACCCCTGACACTGACCAGTGGGCCCCAGCGCCACTAATTAGTAATTAGAATTAATTTAACCCTGTTTAACCCCCCCTGTCACTGACGTGTGGGCCCCACACGTCAGGTTTGACTCCAGCCAGCCGCAGTTGACCACTGACGTCATGCTGACGTCATGCTGGCGCAATAATTATAATTTCTGGATTTAATTTAAATCAGGAAATTCCAGAATATTATTTAAACTTCAAAAATTCATAACTTTTATTCTGTAACTCCAAATTGGACAAATTATATATGAAAAATGATCAGAAAAATCCAATCTATCCATCTGTACTATTTTCATGCATGATCAAACAAGTTAAATTGATGTTTTAAGCAGAACAAGGAAAAGCACTTTAAAAGGCCATATTTGAATTTGAAATTTGAATCCTTGATTCAAATTTGTTCAAACCCTTCTGGTTTTAGTTGCATTAGCCCAATACACTCATATTGCCATGTTTCATGCATGCATCATATTGTTGCACATTGTTTGGTGATGCTTGTGTATCGATGCCCTTGCGACAGGTTCTGTCCCCGAGGAGTACCGTGATTACCCTAACGAAGAACCGTATCCGTGCATCGAACCATCAGGCAAGCAACCAACCATTTGATCATATCGATACAATCCCATGTTCTCGCTCCTGCTCTCTTTTACTGCATTAAGACAACGCGTTTCAAACTGCTGTGTGCTACGATAGTTGAACCCATTTCCTCTGCATGACCTGTCATTGCCACAGTAACTAGATGAAACCCACTAGCATGTGTAGGAGTTGCTTGAGCCATATGTATGTGTTGTTCCTACCTTGCTATGCCTGCTATGCTTAGAGTCGTGTCAGGTCTGGTTCATCTGGGTGATGGGCTGGAGTGAAATGATTATGTCGGTAATGAGAGTGGTGTGGTGAACACGATTTGGTAAAGGTATCGATGAAAGGCCATGTAGGAGTACATGGTGGGTTGTTTCATTGAAGCCGACCTTAAGCACTGAGATCTGTATGCGTGATTTAAGATACAGCTACTACCATGCATTGGGCCCTGAAATATGACCTCGCTCGACTTCTTATTCACCCTAGCTCTCTGTCCAGGAGTTGCAAATAGTTTCTGGTGTTTGTAGCCTACTGGAGGCCGTGGACAGCGCTGACCGTAGGGGTGGGCTGTGATGCGGTAGGTACGTGGCACGGTGTACCGAATACCCGTTAGGTATCTCGGGAACCCTGTTCACATCGTTCGGGGCCGTATGGGAAACCTTGGCCGGACTCCCTGCGGATGGAACCTGAATAGGCGATAAACCTGGACTAGAGGCTTAAGTGTTTAGGTAGGTCGTGGTCTACACCCACGTCGGCTTTCGCTTGAAGTCAGCCGAGCACATGTCGTGTGCAGACGCTAAGTGGTGGAAACATGTATGAAGAAGTACACCCCTGCAGGGTTAACATGATCTATTCGAATAGCCGCGTCCGCGGTAAAGGACTACTTGGTTGCCTATACAGTTCATAGACAAGTAAATGGAAACTACTAAAAGCCTCAAGATAAGTGTGAGTGCCGAGGATGGGTCTTCCGTAGGAAGACGGAGGTGGATCCTCGGTAGTGTATTGAAGTGGTGAGTAGTGGACTCGTGTGCGCAAAACCATTTCAAGTTGGAGTATCGTAGGATAGCCTAGCCAAGAGTCAAAGCTGGCTTGCTGCAATAACTCCACCAACCCTTCTTGATACTATGCATGTATGTAGGATCTGATGTAAGTCTTGCTGAGTACCTTTGTACTCATGTTGCTATAATCTACATTTTTACAGAAGACGCTGCAACCCCTTCTGATGGGTTCTATGTAGACGTTGACATCAACGAGTAGGCTAAAGACCCAGGTGGTGACCCTGAGCTTGTGAAGGACCACGTAGTATAGCTAGGCTTTCCAAGCCTCTTTTATTTTACTAGTTGTCTGTACTCAGACAAGTTACTTCCGCTGCTGGTTTGTATGACTGTATGACCTGTATGTGGGGTCGTGAGACCCGTACCTTTGTGTATGTTATGTATGGCTCACTGAGCCTTAAATAAAGTACTTGTGTCGTAGAGTCATGTTGTGATGCTTCGTTGTATTTGCACATATCGAGCATATTGTGTGTATGATTGAAATGCTTGGTATGTGTGGGATCTGACTATCTAGTTGTTTATCTTTAGTAGCCTTTCTTACCGGGAAATGTCTCCTAGTGTTGCCGCTGAGCCATGGTAGCTTGCTACTGCTCTGGAACACTTAGGCTGGCCGGCATGTGTCCTTCTTCGTTCCTGTGTCTGTCCCTTCGGGGAAATGTCACGCTTTGAGTACCGGAGTCCTGTTAGCCCGCTACAGCCCGGTTTACCGGAGTCCTGCTAGCCCAGTGCTACAGCCCGGACCCACTTGCTGATGACCGACACGTTCGAAGCTGGGTCATGGATGCCTGTCCCTGTAAGTCTGTGCCACTTTGGGTTTACGACTAATCATGTCAGCCCGGGCTCTTTATCATATGGATGCTAGCGACACTATCATATACGTGAGCCAAAAGGCGCAAACGGTCCCGGGAAAAGGTAAGACGACACCCGTGGAATACCGTGCGTGAGGCCGCAAAGTGATATGAGGTGTTACCAGCTAGATCGATGTGACATCGAGTCGGGGTCCTGACAGCGTTGGTATCAGAGCAGGACTGCCTGTAGGTTCTCCAAGCCAAACTGGTCGATGTTGAGTCTAGAAATTCTTTAGTTATATGTAGGGGAATTGTTTGTGGGTTGGAACGTAAGGCTCTTTTTACTCCTTTATCTTATGACATTCTGATCTGAGTCAGTCCATTCTTCTACCGGGGGTTAAGGAATTAGGATCTATTCTCTCTATCAGGATCACGTGTTACTAATCAGTAGTACCTTATAAGTTTGATGGATACAAGCCTAGTTCAGTTCTACTACCACATTATGTTGTTAGAATGGATTCAGAACTTTGATATGATGATGTTGAGTGTGTATGAAATCCTTTGTCAAATGTCTCAAAATCCTTCTTGAGCAGTTACAGCTGTTATGCTGCCAAAATTTCGCTAGAAATTCTAATGCCTTTGCATTATGATTGTGCTTTCAGATGGCCACTCGCGACCTCAATCAAGTGGTTCGCCTGACTCGATGCCTAGATGTACCCGGCCATACTGCCAAGTTGGTCAGGGTAATGATTGAGGCTGGATACCGCTGGTATCCTGAGTACACGGTCGAAGAGCAATTCCGAGACTTTAATCAAAGCCAGTATCTCTGCACTGTCAGGATATTTCCATCTTATCCTGGATCCACCGAGCCTCTTCACTGCTCCTATGGTCTCGGGGTTACTATTGAGATGGCTGTGCAGGACGCCGCCTACTCTATGATGACCATTATGCGAGTCAGATCTGGTCTATTTCGGGATTCTGATTTCCGGTATATGCCAGGATCACTTCCAGGAACCGTTCCGATTGCTAGAAGACCTTATAAGATGGCACCCCTAGAACTAGCCGAGCTTAAGAAACAACTCGATGAGTCCTTGAAAAAGGGTTTCATCCGACCTAGTTCATCTCCGTGGGCTTGCCCCGTCCTATTCGTCAAGAAGAAGGATGGTACGGACCGGATGGTTGTAGATTACCGACCTGTCAATTTGGTCACAATCAAGAACAAATATCCGCTTCCCAGGATCAACGACCTGTATGATCAGCTCGCTGGATCCTCAATCTTCTCCAAGATGGATTTGAGGTTGGGCTACCATCAAATCAAAATCAGAAACGGGGACATTCCTAAAACGGCCTTTGTTACTCGTTATGGCCAATACGAGTACACCGTCATGTCCTTCGGTTTAACCAACGCTCCAGCCACCTTTTCTCGGTTAATGAACTCAATCTTCATGGAGTATTTGGATAAATTCGTCGTGGTTTACCTTGATGATATACTCATCTACTCCAAGAACGAGGAAGAACATGCCGAACATCTAAGGCTAGTGTTGCAGAAACTTCGAGAGCATCGCCTTTATGCCAAATTTTCTAAATGTGAATTCTGGTTGTCAGAAGTGACCTATCTGGGTCATGTAATATCTGGTAAAGGTATTGCTGTTAACCCTGAGCGAGTTCAAGCCGTCCTTAATTGGACTCCACCTGAATCGGTCAAGCAAGTTCGGAGTTTTCTAGGCTTAGCGAGCTATTGCCGTCGCTTTGTCGAAAACTTCTCCAAAGTTGCTAAACCTCTAACCGAACTCCTCAAGAAAGATAAGAAGTTCGAATGGACTCCACAATGTGAGCACAGCTTTCAGGAACTGAAAAGACGCCTGACTTCTGCTCCCGTACTGGTACCGCCAGACTTCTCCAAGGACTTTGTTATCTACTGCGACGCCTCGCGACAAGGACTAGGTTGCATTCTCATGCAAGATCGACACGTAATTGCCTATGCTTCACGGCAATTGCACCCACATGAGGAGAATTATCCCACTCATGATCTAGAGCTTGCAGCCGTAGTCTATGCACTTAAGACCTGGCGACATTACCTCCTCGGTAATCGTTGCGAAATATTCACTGATCACCAAAGTCTGAAGTATATTTTCACCCAACCGGATCTGAATCTCAGGCAAAGACGTTGGGTTGAATTGATCACAGACTTCGACTTAGGAATAACCTACACCCCAGGGAAAGCCAACGTCATGGCTGATGCGCTAAGTCGTAAATCTTATTGTAACAACCCTATGTTACAACAAAGTCAACCGCTTCTCCATGAGGAATTTCGGAAGCTTAACCTTCACATTGTTCCTCAAGGATTTCTCTCCACCTTGGTGGCGAAACCTACTCTTACGGATCAAATCATTGCTGCCCAGAAGCGAGATAAGGGAATAGCTAAGATCAAGGAGAACATTGCTAGCGGAGGTGCTAGTTGTTTCTCCACAAATGATCATGGTGTTGTGTACTTTGAGAACCGTCTAGTGGTTCCCAAGAACCAGCATCTACGGCAGTTGATCCTTAAGGAGGCTCATGAATCTCCTCTCACTATTCATCCCGGTAGTACTAAGATGTATCAGGACCTACGCCAGAGGTTCTGGTGGACTAGGATGAAGAGAGAAATTGCTCAGTATATTGCTAATTGCGACGTCTGTCGTCGTGTAAAAGCAGAGCATCATAGGCCTGCTGGCACCCTTCAACCCCTAGCTATTCCTGAATGGAAATGGGATAAAATTGGTATGGATTTCATTACCAGTTTTCCCAGGACCAAGAGAGGGGATAATGCTATTTTCGTCATGGTCGATCGTCTTTCCAAAGTAGCCCATTTCCTACCTGTTCGTGAGAGTATAACCGCTAGTCAGCTGGCAGATTTGTACATCTCTCGAATAGTGTCTCTCCATGGTGTTCCTTTGGAAATTAACTCGGATCGAGGAAGTCTTTTCACCTCTCGATTTTGGGAAAGTTTCCAAAATGCTATGGGAACCCGTCTCTCCTTTAGCACCGCTTTCCACCCTCAGTCGAGTGGTCAAGTGGAACGCGTCAACCAAATTCTAGAAGACATGCTTCGAGCCTCTGTTATCTCATTCGGAATGGACTGGGAGAAGTGCCTTCCATTTGCCGAATTCGCTTACAACAACAGCTATCAATCTAGCTTAGGTAAAGCCCCTTTTGAAGTTCTCTATGGACGACGGTGTCGAACACCCCTTAACTGGTCAGAGACCGGGGAAAGACAATTCTTTGGCCCGGATATGATTCAGGAAGCAGAGGAACAAGTTCGTATCGTTCGTGAAAAGTTGAA